>NC_081789.1:18529814-18893564 GCF_963082965.1 Carassius carassius
ATTCATGCATACATTTTCAGAAAGAAAAATGGGTTTCAAGTGGGTTTTAGTGTGGAAATCAACCTCACTCTGGGAAGAGGCTCCAAATATCCCTGGGATTCATTGAGCAAACATGAGTGCAATAAAGCTGACCAAAGCTATCAGAAGCTGTTAGCATGAGACAGACAGAGCACATTCTTATAAAGGTCATGAATCTGGGCTGTGTGGACATATGACCAAACGAATTTCGTAAATGTTATTGTACAGGATGACCCGTGTGAGGTAAGGTGTGCCTCAATCTGCCTTAGTGGACATAGAAGTCTGTGACAAGAGTGGAAAATTATACATGCCTCACACGATTGGACCCACTGCCCGAGACCAAAAACACAAAACAAAACAAAAAAGCAAAAAAACATAGCATTTTGAAGATTTTAAACAAATAAATATTTCATATTCACCACTTCAATGTCACAATTAATCAAAAACAAAAATTTGACATTGATCATGTAACACTTTTTACAGACAAATGTTTTATTAAAGCACTAGATAATCTTTGTTTCATCATGTTGAAGATCAAGATCAGAAAGGTTTTACACAAACTTTACGTAGCACAAATTTATGCAGCTTGAGTACTGTTGTTAAGGGACAAACAAAAAGTGAGAAATTCTGAAATTAATTTTATTAGCCAATTAAACTTTTGTTTGATTGGCTTACAAATTGTTACAGTAAATGTTATTTATATGAAATATAATAAAAGTACTAGTAATTTTCTATTTAATAATAAAAAATATGCAGCATATCTCTAGATTGTTTGTCACAAAAATGTTTCTTGATCACCAAATAAGAGTATTAGTATGACTTTTGTAGGACCATGTGACAATGAAAACTAGAGTAAACTAATGATTACTGAAAATTCATAATGGTAATAATATTTAGCAAAATGCCATTTGCTTTTCACTCAAAATCTACACATTTACGCAAACAATGATAAGAAAATATTTAAATTTTTACTAATTTAAGAAAATAAATTAAGAAATTTAAAGAAAGAAAGAAAGAAAGGAAAAACCTTGATGAACAAAATGTTAACTAATTCTTCTGAAGCACTATGGAACTGAATCAAAATGAAACCGATTCATACTCCCATGCGTAAACCAATCAAACCTGTATATAAAAATATATATTTTTTTTAAATGTATTACCAGCAGTGAAAAACTTATCAGAACTAAAACATACCCATCTACTTCAACTCATGATGACATGGCAACAAAAGGCTGCTCCACAACAGAATATGCGCTGACCCACAGAGTAAAAACATACAAAACATGACAGCTTATTGTTCCACCATAACTAAGAACCCAAGACTTTTCCATAAAACTGCTTTTGTGGGAACTTTAATGATGGGGAACTCATCCACGGAGAATGAATAATGAACGATGCATTTGATTTTGGAAGCAGAGTCTGGGTTCCTGTACTATAAAGGATATTGTGGAGATTGTGTGGCAGTTGAAAAGCATGAATACCCGGGCGGGGGCAGAGGGGGCAACGGAATCAGCAGAGTTTGCTTGAGCAAATTAATTCACCTGAGTACTGTGAAGGCGAGAAGCTCGGAATATTAACAAGGCTCTTATTGTAATTGCATGATTACGGTGCACCCGGACACCAAATAAAACCATTATTTTGGTATTTTTACACACATATTTGTTCAAAGCCTGCAGACATGTTTATATATTTATGCATTTGTTGGTTTTCAAACCCACCAAGTTGACCGGGAACGATGATGTCACTCGGACAGAGTGCAACGGCGCCCAATCAGAAGCTACAATCCCCCCTGCAGCTCCTGCGCGCCTTTCCTCATAACCGCAGGAGCAGGTGATTTACAATATGGAAACGAATTGTTCCGGATCTTCATGATGCCTCTTGCAGGGGGGGGGGGGGGCTATATTGAAGGAGGTTAAAGAAATGAGATTAAGGACCAGGCCACATGCCGCACTGCCACAAGATTGGGCCCGGGGATAGACACATGCATTAGACTGATGAAAGTGAGGCCTCTGATCAGAGTTCCGAGATGAACACTTGTTCAAAAAAGAGCCTGATGGAAAAATAGTAAGAGAGAGAGAGAGAGAGATGACAACATCTGTGAGGTAATGAAAGCGCATTGTGTCGTGCTAGATTATATGGAGGCAACTAATCAGATCTCAGAGGGTAGAAGGGTGCCGCTGTCATTTGCTGGGTTCTTCCCGCTATTGTCGTGATGGACCGGCCTTCACTACGAGGCCTTCACTAGATGATGAGTGTCTCACACATGAGGGGTTACGGGAAGTTCACATGAACGAATGAAGTCCATTTCCGAGGTGTGCGATGAGAGAGCAACACAACCGGTGTTTTCAATTTACAGCTCGGGCCAAAGAACCGTACATCTGCGAAAGAAAGACGAGGAAAAAAGCCCCAAAAATGCTTCCCGCAGAGGTGGCCTGCAAATACAGTGAAGAATGTGGTGGGATTTCTCCAGAACGTGCCAAGATGAATTGTGGGATCGGGGTTGTGTTTTAAAAACATTAGTAAAATTTTATGGCCAGAAACTTTCCTTAAACTCATTCGTGTTGTATGGAGAAACATCCTTGCATATGTTGGACCTCTGTTTACGTGCCCATTCGAGAAGGGAACTACAAACACCTCAGAACTCGAATTACCGCAGGTGTCCATGCAGCCAAGTCTAAAATAACCAGTATCACCTCATTATGCCGTAGGTGGGCAGAATTATGACTGGTGGCAAATTAAGTTGTTACATCTGCACCGTGTTGAAATATGGAGTGCAAATAGATGTGGTGTGGCTAAGTCGCAGAAGTGCTGGACTTTATCAGGAGACAAGCTGTGCACCAATCTCCCTCTGCCAGTCAGGTCATTTACCTCCGGAGCACACTCGGCAGAACTGAAGCAATCAGGACTATCTGTCCCAGACACATGCCTGACAGAGCACGGTGTTGGATGCACAAATGCATTTAAAATGCAGCTTGCATTTTACCCTCAGACACACGCATGCATGAGGGTTCTAAAGGGACGAAATGCAGCATGCATCTGAATACTGAATTAGTCTGGGACTGTGTTGCAGCTCAATTTCAATGAACAGGTTAAAAAAAACACCTGGTGATGTGGCAAGCATAGTCTCACAGACTGCACAGGGGAAAATGCAGTGCAATTCAAACATTCGATGACTGTAAAAATAAAGTTATTATTCATAACATTGTAATTAAGAACAATTAATAACAGTTTATACCTCATGAAATACACTGAAAAGTTTTGAGTAAGAAGTTTTTCAAATGTGAAAGTAGAGACTTGCAATAATTCTTGCTACTAAAAAAAGATGTAGGACATTCTGTGAAAATATAACCTTTATTACTTTAATATTGACTGAGTAAGGGCATGTCAAAGATTGAAATCATAGTGAAATTAATGGTTGAAATCAAACTTGGATGCTTGTTATCTCATGATTAGATTTTGAGACTCTAGCCTGGATTTCACAGACAGGGTCACATATTTTACAGTATTGTTTTCCTGTATTTTTGATTAAATAAATACACCCTTTGTGCCCTAAAGAAAGCTTTGATTAAATGAATAAATTAACTAACTAACTAACATAGTGAATTACAAATGAAAGACACAATTTTACAGAACTTCTGACCAGTAATATATATATTTTTTTAAATAATAGTAAAGAATAATGACAATAATATGCATATGTACACTCACATGTGTAAAAGGTGTAAAATACTACTTTTACTTTAAGGTTACACCACAAGATATTAAATGTAAATACTTTTTTTTTTTAAATCCCAGAAAGTTTTTAAAACCATAAGAAACCAACATGAATACAAAGAGAACATTTCTGAGAACTCTATTAACCCATATTTTGAATTAGATTATTCCTTTTCTTAACAGATGACTATGTCAGTGACCCTTATATGAATCAAACACAAACAAAAACATAACCACTAAGTGCAGTATCTAAACCACATGAGCTTATGATAACGTAAAGGCGATGAAAAGGACATAATCAGCGAGCTGGACCTCATCTCTGTTTGTTCCAGGAAACTCATTGTTCACTAAGTAAATAATGAAGGGTATATTATTCTGCATGGAATAATGTTAATAGAAATGTCCTCATCAAATGTTGTCTATCAGGGATGTAATGAGAGCTGCATTATTCCAGCAGGGTGGAAGGTAATGAACTTAAATTCATTTACAGTGACTATTCAAGGGAGGGGAAAAAAAAATGCAAGGAAGGCTATAATTTCAAGGTGTGTGGAAAGACCGGCTATCCGTTTCCTTATTTCCAGAAGACGCCTGTGGAGCAGTTTGCCACGGTGCCCCGCAGAGAGCAACACATCAGTCTAGTCAGCAGGGAGTCATCATCATTTTCTTTTTGATTAATGATTCCCCAACTAAATATGATAGAATAGGATGGTAAGCACATTATTCGAAATTAAATAACTCACAAAAGTTTGGCTGCGCTTGAGTGTTGTCACTTAAGAGACAAACATCAAGCAGAGTGTTTATTTTTTTGTCATTTATTAATAGGAAGAAGTTCTAGATAACAATGGCCACATTTAATTTGCTACGCATTAAAATAAAATAAAAAGCCCCTAAAGATAAACTCTCATTATTTTGCTCATAAATTAGGCTTTGCAAGTACAGAGAAAGCCATTGTGCCAGGGTAATTAATTTCTTATACTATTTGTGAGTACATTTCATAATTATTCAAATTTCCAAAAGGGCTGAAACACTTCCTTTAGTGGAGAGAGTGATTTTCTACACTTGACTTCCTGTTATAATCAAGGTCTTTCTAACCTGATAACTGAAGGTTACGCCTCGGTGAATAATTCAGTAAGGCACGAAAACTCTGGCGGCATGGAGAGCACTAATCTTATATAGTCACAGTAAAGGATATTAGGGAACAATTGCCAAAAGTGACACATCTAATAGAGAAAGATTACTCTGCGCTACATCAATTTGATTTGAATTGAATACATTTCACGAGCATTTTCTGCTGTGCCGCCCGGACATAATGCAAGAACGCAAGGTGTCAGAGAAGGCCAGGAACAGTCGGCCATTCTCAGACTTAACCCACATTTATGAAAGTCCTCAAAGGGAGGGTGCCGCTCTGATGAGAGAAACCAGCATTTCAGCCCGTCCTTTACCACTTCCTTTTTCCAAAGCAATAATCGTGTAAGACATGCAGGCGATGAAAAAAGGTGGAAATCATTTAAGTTCCGAATGCGTCCCTTCAATGCTGAGAGCCACAGGGTTTCGACACCTTTGCCTGCTTTCAGCAAAAAATTCTGTTGATCTAGAGGGGAATCATGAGTAAAATGTGTGGCTGAAAATGATGGGGCGCAATCTTTACCCTTAATCTCTCATTGATGTGGCAAGCTGGTCCCCAGCCTGACAGACATCATTAATTTTAAACTGTACTTACATTACCAAGTGTATGAATGTAGTGATTTTATTTCTTTATCTCTCTTTCCTTTGCGTGAACCTTGATCCTGAAAAAGGTGCAACGTGCAATGGCCCTGAATTCAAGCCCACCGCAGCTAATAGACCACCATTCACTCATTTCTAAATGGAGAGCAGAGTTAATCAAAAATATTCCCTGATGACACAAATAAATGAACACGCTATCAACAAAAGCTTTAGAAAATAACCCAGTGTGGAACACTTAAGCTACGAGTCTTGAAGGCAGCTGCGAATCTGATCCACGTTTGCATACGTTATAAAATAAAAAGGCCAAGTGGATTTGTGGAGACTTGCTAGAAATTCCTCACAATATCCATCACTACAGTGGCTCTACTTACAATGCGTCTTTAATGACACCTAGTGGCCAATATTTGTCATTGAATTTCATGGGGATTGGTGCTTCAGATGTGCACAACTGCTTTTTTAACGTGTCATATGATATAGTAATAGTGAAACTAAAACACAGTGTCCATTTAACCACAATTCCCACAAGATTTAATGGGGGGGGGGGGCTATTTTAACCAGCAATTTAATAGTTAGGATAGTGACTAGTAGTTGCAAAATAATAGTATTTAATAAATATACTTAATATTTCCTAGTTACTAGTAGAGTAAATATAATAAGCAATTGGAAAACACTGAAAAAGATACCGTTCCCTAAATTCGTTTGCTTGTCAGCAATCAGTTAGACAAACAACACCAAATAGACAGTAGTTTAAGAAATAAATGTTCAAATATGTTGCTATAGAATCATATTATATAATTTCAGACATGTTTACTAACGTATATGACCAGAACAAAGCATTGAGGCAAACACTGTAAACTACAGAAAAAGATACAATAACAAACAGTAACTCACCTTCGCGGTCTTTTCCACAGTGAAACTGAAGAAAGCGTAGCCTAATGTTTGGTAATTTTGTCTTCTTACTTAACCATTTATCCTAGTATCATACAAATGTGTGTCTTTTTGTCTAAATGCTAACTAAATAATCGAGTAGGCCTCAAGTAAGCCACTTACCGCGTGGAATTTAATGGCTTGTGCCAATGAAGTTATTGAGAATAAAACAAACTTTTTAATTTTTAATCAATTCATATTTTTACGTTATATATTTACCAAACTCCTATACATTTTTTGTTTGATTGTTTGTTTAAGAAAATAAAATTAATTGCTTTTGCAATTAGTGGAAGCTGTCATCTGAGGCCCCGCCCACAACTAACACCTGAGCCGTTTTCTGTTTGATTTACTGTACAGTGTTTCACAAACTTTTTTATAATTATACAACTCTATCATTAAGTCTCTTTTAAAAATACATATTATATAATTCATTATCAACAACATTAATAGATATATTATTAAATTAATTCACACTATTAAAGTAAAAAAAATGTATTCTGCTAGAAGATTTATCGAATAAATCAATAAAACTGATTTTTTTTGTTGTTATTGTTGTTGTTTTTTTTAATTAACAGACAAAAAAAATCTTGGGATTTATTGTTAAATAAACTAACTTTTTTTGGGGGGGGGTATTTGTTTGTAGGTAATCACTATCCTAAAATATTTTGTTTTTCTAAAACTTATAGCTACAAAAATCTATTCATTCTAAAAATATGATATAAAAAATGTACATGAAGCCATCCATTTCTCTCATATAAAAGATTTAGAAGAGCTTTAGACATTACGAAGTCAAAGCAGAGGTTGCACTGCAACAGAAGCAGTCTCTAGTCTGGAAGTGTCATTATGCAAACAAAAGATGGTTCTGCACGAGAAAAGGGAGGAAAATTCCTCCTATTTAGCTTGTCGGAGATGTGGATTACAATCACTTTGAGTATCCTTGCTGTCATGAATGTCAAGGTGTAGTGTGTGAGAGTTTCCCTCACCACAAAGGTGAAGAACAGATATGCTTATTCCATCCACTCCACATTGCTCAGAGGAGGCTTACCGAGCCTTAATACCACACCGTCACACAAAGCTGAACGCCTCCGATGAGATGTGTGCCTTGAATACCAAGATAATGTTTTGTATATAAATAAGTGCATTCAGCCTTGTGCGCTTGTTCATTAAGCATCACTGGATGCTCAGCCTTCTCCCTTCAAGCTTGCCGTTTAACCCCACGCGAGCTGCCACTCCATTATGGAGTTGATTGGAGGGTTTGCAATGTTTATCTTACCTTGCTCGCTCTCCATTTCCACTTCCTCCATGCTCTCCCGCAGTATAATAGACAGCTACTATTGACGGCAGCATCCGACTCATCTGCCCCCAGGCCTTGTGCACTTACACCTAGTGATATCAGATTGCTTTCTGGAAAACCATCCAAACAGGGCACACTCCAAAACTTATTACGGCATCCCATGAACGCCGTGGTATTGACAACGTGGACTTCACCTGCACCAAATGCTGTTGTTTAGATGCAGAATATAGCCTGATTTGATGTGTTTTTGAATGAGCCTACTGTTCTTGCTCTTTCTCCGTCCGTCTGTCTCTCTTTTGGAGGCAGAGATTCACGATGTGTCAGAGAGCAGCACAGTTTCACCCAGCTCAAATGAGATGTTATGATCATCTGCTTTCTCGTCTCAGCTTCTTCTTCGTTTTGTTGTAATTGCATATGTTCCATATATAGCTCACAGTGGCTTTTCACTTTCAGGGTTTGCTTTAGAAAACTGACAAAAGTTGCAAAAATGGATGTACTGTGTATGCATTAGGTCTCTTCTGTCTTGTTATGCTTCATATTTATACGGCGGCCACATGAATCACCTGTGTGACTGTACTGTTGCCCTTAGCATGCAGGGTCCATTGACATTTGCCAGGATATGTATGACCTTCTGATTGTAATGCGAGTGACATTTTGATGTGTATATGGAGAAAAGAAACTTTTAAAATGCAATGTGTCGTATAATAGCATGAAATACAAAAAGAAACACTTAAAACAAAGTTCAAACATTCTTATTTTACGAAGTAGCCATTTAGCAGATGCTTTTATCCAACGTTTGCCAGGACAACCTTGATTTATTTAAACTAACTGAAATAATAGTAAAAACATTTATGCACTTTCAAAAGATTTCTATTTCAAATAAATGCTGTTCTTTTGAACTTTCGATTCATCAAAGAGTCCTAGAAAAGAAAGAAAAAAGAAAAACTAAAGTATCACAGTTTCCACAATAAATATTAAGCAGCACAAGTGTATATATTGCAGAACAAGTAATAATATTTTACAGTATTATTGTTTTTACTGTATTTCCAATTCAATAAATTTACTCTTGAATGAAAATGTAATGTCAGTGACAATGAACTTTCAGCTAAGCATTAGCTTCATTTCATTATTTTGTTCATTTATTATCAATTTTTTTATTTCACAATATCATACTATAATTGCTGGATCTACTGCGGACCCCCTGTTGAAGTCCCTTGTTCTGCTCAATAAAACTCTGAATAAAACTGTTAATACCTTCCTAAAAGTAGCACTTTCATAGCATGGCTCATAAAAAGTTATTAACCAAACGACACAACATTAAAAACTCAGGCACTAAGAGCATTTATTGTGTTTAAGGGCACATTTTCAAGCAAAATGTTACATTTCTTTAGAGTTGCATAATATAATTTTATTAATAATTTAAATCTTGACTTTTTATTAATACAAAATTTTTTTGATAAGCCTCTTTTAAACTAACAATAATTTATTAAAAACTAATATTGTAAATATTTACTATAGGTCACCAGCAGTAGGCTGATACAAGGAGAAATACATTTTTGTTGAAATACCTTTTTCAGTTAGTGGTGATCCACTTAGACAATAAATGTGAAATTGTTTTGCAAAATTCTCTTTCGATCAGATAAATATGTTGCACTGGATGTGGGGAAGGGCATAACTCACACAGTTTACACATACCTACACTGTACAAACACACAGGGCCCGCAGCAGCGAGGAGGCTCAAAGGGGAGGCTCGGGAGAGGGTCTGTTTGGCATGGGCTGTGGCAGGAGCAAGAGAGTCGGGCTGCCGGGGGGCTTGTACACCTCCTGTACTGAAGTGGGAGATGGAATGGGGGTATCTGGGGATGCTGGAGAAACAGAAACCTACATAAGCCTATAAAAAGCTACAAAATGCACTTTGTGTAGTTTGAAATATAATGAGCAAATGATTCAAATCAGGGTTATTATCATTAAGTAAATCTAAAACTAAACCACTTCTCTGATTCATTTTTATTTCTCACCAATTTCTGATGTCTGGTATTTAAACCACTTACTTTATTTAGGGACAAATAAACAAAAAGGCTATGTCTTACCCATCTGCTGTGAGTGTGCAGGTCCTGGGATGGAGCTAATGACTATGGTCTGTCCCATTATTGGAATCTGAGGGTGACCATTGTGATGTAAATGAGGTTGATCCGTGGTTAGACCTGCAAAGATAAATTAATAAGTAAATCACAGCGGTGGTAATGTGGCATTTGCCTACACACATTTCCAATATCTAAAAAAAAAACATATTTTAACAATAATGAGTTATATTTTGAGCAGTTAGGTTAGAATTGTTTGGGAAATTTCATGATCACCTAATTCATCTGTGCCTGCTTTCTTCATGTACAAAAGTAGAAAAAAAAGTAGGTCATAGGACAAAACACGCAAATAAGCATTTTAGCACTTTCGCTTTCAGTCAATAGGTTTTTTAAATAGCTTTCTGGTTAAATGCCTGAAATAAGGTTAACGCAAGCTCACTGTATTTTCACATTTTGTTCAACAACATAAAATACAGTCAAGACTAATAGGTATACCCTAGTCAAGTCGCTCCAGAATTAATAATATGATATACTAATAAAGCAAATGCATCATTTTGCCTCATTATTTTGCATCATTTTGCAGTATTATACACAGTATTACAAAAAAAGTTTAAGCAGACTTGCTTCCGAATAAAGTACTTGCTCTCACCTAGTTTTAAATAATGATCATGAAGCATTTTCCCGCTCCAAAAGCCCCTGCAACTGAATGCTTCACCTCATACTCACCCCCAAGAAGCATCTCCTGCAGCAGGTTATCTATCTTGGCGGGACTGAAAAGCTTGATAAACTGTAGCTGCTCAATCATCTGCCAGGTGATGCTTTGCAGAGTAGGAAGAAGCAGCAAAAGCTCCCCGAATCGCCCTCGCGAGTCATACTGCCGGTCATTAATGTAGTCTTCCAGACTCATTTGAACCTGATAGCGCATCGCCTTGATCTTAGAAGGATCTCTTAAGCTTTTGGCGTCTAGATGTTAAAAAACAGAGATAGAAACATGTATGGCTATATTTCCGAACTGATACTGGGTGTTAAATTCATTTTACCAGGGTCGAAGAACACAATGGCCTTTAGAGCTGCGTATTCATTGTCATCAATTTGGATGTCCTGGAAGGGTAGAACCAGTTCATCCAAGACTCGGTTAGATACGCGACCGATTTCTGGCTCTGGGCAGTTTCGATGGACAACACAGCCATTTCCTGCATGGAAAATAGATATCTGTATATTTACAGTATAATTATGTTGAAAGGTGAAAATAACTATTAGAAGTTACCTAGAAGCAAGAGATCTTTGTATGGCATTGACCTTTTAGCCACACCAAGCAGAAGATCCTCTCCGGCATGAGCTCTTAATAAACTAACCTGGAAGAAAAATTAGGCCTGGTTTAGCATGTTAAAAATGAATATCTGCTATACTACAGTGAAATATTTTAAAATAAATAAATTTATTAATAAAAAAATAAACGTATTTATTTATAAATACAAATGCATTTATTTGATCAAAAACAGTAAAAACAGTATTATTGTAAATGTTATTAAATTAAAAAAATAATGTTTTAATACATTTTTAAAATGTAGTTTATTCCTGTGAAGGCCAGTCCAGTCTTCAGTGTTAATAATTGAATATTATTTTCTTAGAACATTTTAAATTGAATTAGAAAAAGTAGAAACATGGTGCTCTGCTTACTAGTTGGCTGAATGTTTTCAAAAATTTTAATTCAGTATAATGCAAAATGAGTAACTAATTTTGGTCTGGAAGAAAAAGACAACAAATTCTTAAAATGCAAAAAAAACAAAAAAAAGATGCAATTTTTTGTTGCCAACTTTTAGTAATACACTAGAGCATATCTCTATATACAAAAAAATCTCAAAGCTAACAGACATTTTTTTCCCCATTATTTAAGGTAACTTTTTTAAATATTGGAAGGTTCTGCATGTTCAATAACAATAAATGCAAGGGAAAAATCAGAAATTTAGAGCAACACAGACAGCGTGCTTAATGGAGTCAGCCATGTGAATAGCAAATATTGAGCTTCACTGAACGGCCCTGCAATTTAACCCAAGGGCCTCCCCAATTAGCACAGCCAGTGTTGCTTTCCAGCGGCCATTACCTGGTCATCAAGTGGCAATTCGCCGAAGGCTGGGATGTATTTAGCCCACTCTACCAGAACAAGCAGCTGTTGCTTCATAGATTCACAGACGTCACTGATAGTGGCTGATTTTTTCTCTGAAACATCATCAGGGCCCATTGGGCTGATCTGCTGAGAGACAAACGAGAGAAGAACCAAATTTACCATGTCCTCTAAAAATGCTTTTGCACAGGCTGTTACCTCGCTCTCAGAGTAAATTCACGCAGGTACTCATGCAGATAATTAGAAATGTTGATGACACAGACTGATGCTTAAAGAAAGCAACGCTCAGTTGTTATTTATCTCTCTTTGTCATTAATGACTACTGAGCAGAACTTTATCAGAGTTACTGTAATGAAACCTCTCTTCCTTCTTTAATCAGCCCTGTTGGTTAATTTTTGTCTTTGGTGACTTTATCTCTAGCATTATGCATTAAAGCCATACACCTTTGCTTTAATTGACAATCCCAGCAATAATTTATTGCTCAAAAGCAATAAATGTTACTGCCGCAGATACCATAACTATATGCATGTTTTTATTTTCCGTATCTCTGCCCTTTTCTACAGATATTCTTTCTCCTTCCTTTTATGTGTGTGTGTGAGAGAGAGAAAGAGCATTTCGATTAACCTTGATAGGACGGTTTACCTGCTGCGAGAGAGCTTCAGCGTGAGCCAGGGCCGTGATTGGCGGCAGGTCATGGGAGTCTTGTATGGTCCTCCTCGAGCTGATACGATCCCGTTCATTTTGAACGGCTGAAAACAAGCACAAACAATTTTGCTGATTAGTGAGCTAATAACAGTTAAGAAATATTACTGATTAGCCAAGATAATGGGTGTTTCTCTCAAGCTTATTTACAGAAAATCTCACACATTGTCACATTCACTGTGATGTATTTTAACATCATTAAACATAAAACACAGACTAAAATGACCTTTTTGCCACACTTTCCAATGATAAACACATTGGGAAATTTTACAAGCCATAAATATTTCCTACTGGACATGTTACTGTATTTTACATTTTTGAAATATTTTTATACAGCATTTTTTTAGATACCTTTTCTTTATGTGTTATTTTTCTCATATCTTGTCTTTTGACATTGGTTCAAACTTGAGAAGATGCCTACTGAACAAAGAGCTAAGATAGTTTGTTGGTCTTAACCAGTCTCCAGGTTTTCAGTCTAGTAAACACCAGATGCATCACCAAGGTAAGTCATCTTAAACCAGCTAAGACCAATAAACCATCTAAGGCTGGATTTTTCAAACATAATACATGACTGCCGTGCAAAAACTGCCTAAGGTAAAACTTTAACTGACCACAGTCCTGAACAACGTGTACTCATGGAAAGTAAGATGGTGAGCGCATGATCACCCGTCATAAAAGGCTAAGCCAAGGTTATACATCCAATAAACTAAACATCCTTGTGTAATCAGGGCAAGTTTTATGGCATCATCCATTTTTCTCTCTCGAGTTCCCTCTTCCTTGTTACTCCATAAACTATCTGTTCTAAACTGTGGGAAAAGGGAGTATTTGTGGGAAAAATGTATACATATAAAATGTTTACCTTCTTTCTTCATTCCAGCTCGAAAGCATTTGTGAAGTCTGCAGAAACGGCACTGATTCCTTTTGTCTTTATCAACAACACACTGACGGTTAAACCTGCCCAAAAGTTAATAAATAAATGAATAAAGACTATATCTTAAGAATAAAATTGTATCTGGTTTACAATGTATCTGGTTATGATTTTATATTCACTAAACAAATCCGGTTCCTTAATTGATTCTTTATTTTTTCAATTTCTGTAGATTTTTGGACATAAGAGAAGTAGTGGCTTATCGTCCAGCGAACTGGTCAAATAATGATTCATTAGCCTAATTCAAAGTGATAACTCACAAGTTTGAGACTGATTCATGAGTCTTTTTGACTGATTCATTAAAAAAACTGAGGCGCTCAACTGTGTACCTGATAACTCACAAGTTCTGACTGATTCCTGAGTCATATTGAATGATTCATTAAAAGAATTTCGTTATAAAAAGCACTCAATTATGAATCAGATTCATGCTTAATGTATACTTATGTTTGGACAGTATAAAATTTTTTTTTCCTTAAATTAAAAAACAGCTCTTGATTCACATCCTATAGTGTTGTTATAGTTAACTAAAAATAAAACTATTGAAACATATTTTTAACTGTAATAAATAAAATACAAATACAAATATAACACAAAAAAATAAAAAAAAATTTTTTTTTTAAATAAACTGAAATAGGTTTACGCACTCAAATTACTAAAACTGAATAAAAAAAATAAACGAATAAAATACATCAATTAAAATGTAAATATATATTAAAAACTAATACTAAAACTTAACTAAAATTAAAAAGAAAACAGGAAATAAAAAAAATATTCCAAACTACTAATAAATACCAAAACATTACATAAATAATAATACAATAAATACTGAACACATAAAAATGATTTTCACTACAAAATATTAGTTGGATGAGTGTGATGTACCTGCAGGAGTAGACATGACTTTTCCTGATGCTCCGGCGGAAGAATCCTTTGCAGCCATCACAGCTGGAGGCACCATAATGTTTACCTGTGGCTTTATCGCCACAGATTGCGCAGTTGGAGCTCAGGCCATTTTCTCCTTGACTGATGTCGGGCTCTGTCGGCATGTTTTCTGTGAAAAACAACATGGACAGTCAAAACTGAAATCATCACTGCCACCTGAACACTCTGGTTTGAGTTGCAACAACAGTTCAGTCAAGTGAGGGCTTGATGATTCACTTGTGTAGAACATTCATAAAAGGCTTTAGATTATTTAAAACAGAGAATCATGTCCATTGTACATCCAGAACGTTAAATAGTGGGAATCTACTGCTGCTATGCTTCTGGATGCTATGCTAATCCAAGTAAGCTAACAACCAAAGAGGCCTGGTGAGTCTCATAAAGCTACAGGACAATGCGTCTATCAAATCTTGGCCTTTTTACTCAGTCTCTCAATCACAACAGCTAACGAGGAGAATGAGGAAGAGTTCTGCATAAGTGAACAAAGGATGCTCATCCTAAAAGACCTTCTAATGCAACAGAGAGTGGCACCCTTCTGTTCATACAGACAAGGATGAAAAATCAATAATTCCTTTGTGCATGCAAAATCATAACATTTCAACAAAAGAAATGCAGCAGGGGACTTTAGCCTTTTATGCGCTGAGACTGATTGGAGCCTCCTGCTGTTGTAGGACAGACTTAATTAGGATTAGCCTCTGTTTTATCGCATAGATAGCTATTCAATGGAGATTGACATCTCGTGGATAAATGTTAATGTGGGTTGAAAGTAATCTCTTTTGATTCAGTATATTCCCAAAGTGATTCCTTCTCATTTCAGAATAAAACATCATTTGAACGCAAAGGGCACATGTGGTCACAGAGAGTCAATTCATCTGGTTGGCTTTTGTACATTTGCAGAGCGTGTTTTGAAGTATTTCGTTTCAGAGTAAGGTGATACAGAACTTGAAAAAGAAAGCATAAATCAGTTGGCAAACAATTTCAATACTTTCACAGCTCTATGGGCTTAATTAAAAAGTAGGTCACCCAAAAATTAAAATACTGCCGATATTTGGAAAAATACTGGTAGCCAAAGAGTTTTTGTTACCATTGACAATATGTAGAAACAAACATCTGAGATGTTTCTCAAAATATCTTCTCATGTGTTTCACAGATGAAAGAAATTCATGCATTTTGGAATGATATGAGGGTGAGTAAATGATGTCATCTTTAGGTGCACAACCCCAGCACATTAAAGAAAGCCCAGATCCATGCAAATGCTTTCCTACACTATATGAAATGTATTTGCATGCAAACATCAACTCAAAACGTGAATTTTGCATAATGGACAGTCCATTAATACTTACTAACATACTTGATTAAAATGAGCTAATGCAACAAAATGCTTGTTGCTATACATCAGTTTCACTGTGTGCAATTCATTTAAATTTGTAACATATGTTATTTTATCCATTTGCATTTATCTTTTTTTTTTTTATCCAGTTCCCAGCATGGATGGTTTGAGTATGAAAAACATGAGTACCCTAATGCATTTGGGCTGATATGTGGTGTAAAATAATGTTTATGATATATTTTGGAATTAATTATTGTAGATGTTACCATCTAAAGCATATTTTTAGTGCAACTGCTAGTCAGCATTTTACTGCGGCAGATTCAGTCTAGTCAGTGTGACAGATCTAATTTTATTGGGTTTACTCCAATACATTTCCATTACATAAGATATTTGGGTAAAGTTTACTTATTATTTTAAGAAAATCCAACTGAATTGTGCGTTTGCCTTTAAATAGTTTGTATTCCAGTTATTTTATGGCCTTTCTTAATCTCTGTGATTCGATGTACTGTAAAGAACTGTAAAGATAACTCTTCAGCAATTTTAGCATTAGGTTAATGGAGAACCACAGTGGATAAATCACATCAGATTGCGGTGACATAATCGTGCCAGTAACTTAAGGAGTCTAAAAGAGTCGCCCTATCCAAAATGTACCTTTGAGCAATGCATTTCTCACAATGCCCCAGTGTGACTGTCCATTTACTTTAATTTTTGGACAAATCATTGAACAAATATTATTTCACGCCTCAAAATATCTGAGTTCACTGTTGCTCTTGTATTGCTTTGAATTAACTTTGCAGTTGTACAAAATATATTGACTTTATACCTAAACGTACCCCATTTTGTCCTATTTTCCCAACCTTTGAACCCATGGAGATCCCAGTCTCTAATCCTGAGACTCAGAACTCTTTTCTCAGGATTTGAGCGAAACCTCTGTTGAATTTTAAACCGAATGGAAACACTTTCAAAATAGTTAGCTAACAATTATCGCCTTTAAGTTGAGGTAAATGATTCTGCTGGGACGAATCAGTTCAGATAGCTGTTAAACCAGCCATGACATGGTGTCCGTCCCCTCCTGACACATTTGATTCAGTCAAACTAAGCCAAATTAACACCGACTTCAGTTAAAGAACCTGTGAACTGTCATGGCTTAAATGAACATTATAATAACAGCACTAAAATAAACACAGACTTTAAGCATAATGGTCATTTATTTACTAGTCCAAGCAGCATCAACTGCATCTGCATCTTTGAAAGTACTTTAAAAAACATTGCACAGCACTCACCACCACAATAAAGCACTTCTGAGTTCTCAAAGCCCAATGTGCTATAGGTTGGGTCCAGGCCCTCGCAGTAATTGGCTACATCCATGCCCAACAAGGATTTAGGAAGAGGAGACTTCATCCCTGCCTGGCTCTCTCTACTTAAAGTCGTCCCGGGACAGTGTCTCTTGGAGAGAGAACTGAAGGCAGCCTTAGGTTGACCATCTCTTCAGAATGCTGATTTGTCATCTTCTAAGACAAGGGAGGAGCCTTGGCCAAGACTCCTCACCTCCTTGAACAGAACTTATCTTCTCGCCTTATCCTATACTTATCAGAAGGATGTAGAGATAACAGTATTCCCCATTTGTTCCAGAAAGGAACAAGAAGGTTTTATTGGTGCAACGCAACCAACAAGCCCAATTATCAGGTAAAATGACACTCTTACAAAGTAATGCACCATCCCAAAACCAAAAACTGTCAAAGACTGCAGCACCATTGAGCTTCCACTTGTAAACAAAGACTTCCAAATGAAGGTGAGAGCTGAACTTCTGTTAAAGCAGTGGAGTTCTCCAAGCTTGAGATATATTTTAAAAATTTGGTAAATTAGCATTTCCTGACTTCTGTTGCAATGGTCTAATCATAGACATAATTTACATTTGTCTGACACAAATTCTGTTTTGCATGTTAACTTTTATTTAAATTAGATTAAGACACTAAAGAAACATTTGAATGTAATATTTTGAGCCTATAAGTCACTAATGAGTCATTCTTCTAGTTCACCCAAAAATGAAATTTCTGTTATTTATACACATTATTCTCATTATTTACAAACCTACACTGTAAAAAGGATTATTCAAAATTCAATGTGGTGCTTGCAATTTCTTTTTAAATAATTGTGAAATTTACTAGCAATATCTTAGTGATAATTGTTTCACTAAGATAAATCATAACTAAATCTAAGTAAATCTTTTACTGATTTTACTTTTTTGTGTATATCACTTTTTTTCTGTGGAACAAAGAAGAAGAGATTTAAAAGAAAATGATCAAGTGATGTTTTTTTTTTTGTCCATGAATTTTGTGTTCCGCAAAATGTATACAAAGTGTAAACAAATGTATACAGATTTGGAATAACATGAGGGTAAATTATTCATTTAAAAGTTTAAAATAATAATAATAATTATTATTATTATTATTATTACTATTATTATAAAAAATCAATGCATTGCAGCATCATCAGGCCTGTACAATGCATATGCAAACACATAAAGGAAACAAAACAAAAATGTTGCATTTTTTTTTATCTCTGGCCTGTAATTTATGTATTTTTTAAACATTCATCTTGGCTTCTTTAAGAGTTTGTCAGATTTCAGAAGAACTGTGGTTTTACAAGTAGGCTATATGTTTTTCTGTACATTAAATTGCCTTGTGGTTTAATCAACTATAGAAAGTCAAACAAAATAGTAACAATGCTGTACTAACAAGTCATAACAGAAACAGAAAGATGACCAAATCTTAAAATGGGGTTGGATTTAGTATGCACATGGATACTGTACAGGTATATACATCACACAAGTTACATTTTAACTGCACTATAACAAACAATGTTTTAAATGAGGAAGTGCACAAATATTCATGTGATAAGAGTTTTGTGTCTATTTTCAATAGATTGCATTACACCTCACTATCAGCTCCGATGCAGAGATGAATACTGTAAATAAAATCATATTGCAAAATACTCTCCACATTACTATCAACTTCAACAGTTAAATAAATTCAAGGTCAAACTAGAATTGCTTGGAAGTGAAATATCACTCAGTTTTCAGTTTTGTATAAAAGAGCCCTTTAATGTCACTTATAGGCTACAAGCAACTGAAGTACGATCTGCCCTAAATTATATTAAGGCACATAATAAATGTAGAATGCGACCTTTTAAAGTATTAAATTAGCAAAGCAAATATAATTGTAACCATGTAAAATACAAAATAAATATTTAAAATCATTTTTCAGCCAAGCTGGATATAAAATATGAAACAGAATAATTTAATAAGCACTGCTTATTGGTTTTCTCAACATAGAATTTCAGAAAACACACAAATCATGTACGTTTTCTGTATCAAACACCTATACATTTCTATTTGTCAATACGAAAAATTATAATAAAACTCGACTAGAGACCTAATTTAGGGAATGGTGACGTCAGAACTGCACGAGCGATATATATATATATATATATATATATATATATATATATATATATATATATTTAACCATCAAAATGTAGTAGCAACGTGTTGTTTAAAGACTACATAAAAGGTAGGAACAAACGTTTAAAAAGGATTTTTATACTTCTTTCTTTAACTGGCTCACAATTAATGACCGTAACGTAAATCTATCTGGTCTTACCTTCTCCACGTCCAACAACGATTTGCATTAATCCACCAAAACCAAAACGCTTTGTCCTAATAAATATTATATTTAGGCTGATATAGAGAGCAAATTAAGTGTTTAACATGTCAAAATGGAAAAAATACTATTGGTGGTGTTGGGGGAGCCTCATTAGATCGATTTACTAAACAAACTGAAAGTTGGGTGGAGATGTTAAACAGTAACTAACCCCAATAAAACACCAGACATGGATCGCTTTGCCTATGCGTGGGTTCACGTAAAGAACGCACACAAACGAAGCCAAGAGACCAGGAACACATCGGAATTCATAATATCATAAATATGAAACCGATATTTTTTGTATTTTGAGAAAACGTATAAATATAATGATAATGATACTTATAAACACTGGTTGAACTCTGATGGCACAACTCCTAGTTACAGTAATATTTTTTTTCTCTTTCAACTAAGCTACCTCAGATCCGGTCTTTGAAGTTCTCTAGTTTTATCAGAAGAGGGCGCCAAATCTCTATTCCTCTCTCTCTCTCTCTCTCTCTCTCTCTCTCTCTCTCTCTCTCTCTCTCTCTCAACAAGGGGTCGAACATCGGTTGTCCATTGTTTCATCACATAACTGGATATAAATCCACATTTAAAACTCACATATTTAAACAGTCGAGTGGTTTCATTTTTGCATGAGTCTAAAATCGTCCCCAAATAAGAAACTGACGCTCTATTACGAGTAGCCTAGTCGTGTGAGATGTAGATATATATACTCCCAGCTCAGAAAATATGTGTTAAGAACTTTCGCAACTTCCCATTATGGTAGGAACATTTTGGAATGGTCTCTGGATGTTAAAAACCTCCCTTTTTCAAAGTTTACAAAAAAATTAACGATTCAAAAACATCAGAAGAAAGAAAAAACGATGACGCTTTGAGAGCACAACGTAACGTTGCTGGAAGAACGTTTATTCATAAACTTGAGATACCCTTGTCAAAAGATTCATCAAAGTTTTGAGAACGTAGGCTTTAATTTCACTTAGCTGCTTTCAGGTTAGTTCAATTATTATGTGTAAATATGATAGCTGTCAAATGTTCGCTGTAAAATTAACCCTGTAAATAAAATGTATTTTGATTTTCTATCACCACAAAAGCATATCAAAACAAACGTCATTTCAAATCATCCGAAAGACTTGAATACCATGATAACCATTATCACTACAGTCATTATGATCATACCTATGCCTACTGTAGTTACGCTGTTACTTTAAAGTATAGTCTACCATGGTAGGCCTACTGGAATTTACATGATCCAAAAAAACACAGACCGTTTTTTCCCCCAAGAATATTCAAACGACATAAAATGCTTTCAGAATCATGGGCCACAATTTGCTAATGCTGATGCTCATTACCTTCACCTTAATAATTATAACAATTGTGTCCTGCTAAAACGGTTTCTGCAGACCCTGATTTATGGGTAGTGATGCGGAAAATGATGTCTATGTTCCGTGTTTATCCGTTTAAATGAATCAGGTCCAGCACACTTTACATATGTTCTTCCCAGTGAACGTCAGCATGTCGAAACACGTAAGCCCAGTGATGGCCAGAAACACTTCATTTATCTGATGAAGGTTTTCATGGTGTTTCATGTATTGTAGCCTGAAAAGGTGGTACGGTACCAGGCAGGTGAGCATGATGAGTACAAAGCTGAGGTTTTTTATTTGGACCCAAAACTCCTGCTGGGAGCTGCTGGCAGGGCCGTACTTGAGTATCATCGAGCGCAGGATGATCACCTGGATGCAGGTCTGAAGACACGACACCGTGATAATAAAGATGGATAGAACCAAGTTCAGGGCGTAGACATAGTCCTTTTTTATTTCATCTCCAAATTTGAAGCACTCGTTTTCTGGCATGGTTTTATTTCCGTATTGTATCAGCACGACGGGTACCATGATGACTAACAGGATGAACCACACCAGAGCGCTTGCTCCCAGGCCATGCAGCCTTCTGTAGAACTCGGTCCGCTGCGTTTTCTTGTAAAAATGCAGGAAACGAACCGTGAGAAGGATGGAGTAGATTGTAAACACCATGTATATGTGGATATGAACCATGGCACTGACCAGTTTACAGAATCCCTGACCCAGGTGCCACTCTTTGGATGCGTAGTAGTAGATTCTGAACGGCACAGTAAACAGGAAAAGAAAGTGTGCGACCATCAAATTCAAGAAGGCGATGGTGGTTAACGAGCGAATGTTTGTTTTTAACAAGCTGATCATGACAGTTAAGCCGGTGATGCCAACCAGAAGGACTGCAGTGTAAATGATGATCAGGGTGACTCTGAAGGGCTTGGTGAAGTGTTCCGGGGCCGAGGTGGCTTCAGAAGTTGGGTTGCTTGTCACTGCGGGGCTGGTGATATTTCCGACTGTGGTGTTCATCGCCATGATTCCTAATGAGAAAACATACTGGAAGACAAATGTGAGAAGATCATTGCATAGATGCAATAGGCATCTGCATTGTTTTAGGCTTTGTTAAACTCACTACTACATTTTTAAGAATGCTTGAATCACTCTACAGCATGTTTGTTTATATTGACTTTACTCAACAACAAAAAAATTCAGCAATTTAACTCTGTATTATTACTGAGTAATTATTTAAAAAAAAACATAACAAAAGATATTTTGAAGAATGTTGTTGACCAAAGAATTTTAGTTTCCATTGACTTCCACCGTATGAAGACATGTAACTGACCTGAGCTAACATACACCAACAATGAACCATTACATAGTTATCACATAAAGTTAAGAAAGTTTAAATATAACAAATGTATTGCTCTTTGTTAGTTTATGTGTCGATGCATTAACTAATTTTAACTATTGGAATCTTACTATAAACAGCTACTTTTTTATTATAGTGTACTGTAGAAATGTCAATGTACAAATAAATGTATTTTATAAATCCTCTTTGCACTCCTTTAAAGTTTAACTTGGAGTACTTTATGTATCGCTTTGTAGCTCTTTTGAAAGTGGCAAACAAGCCACAAACTACTGTATGTATACATGCATGGTGGATCTTTTCAGAAAAAACAATTGAAAGCAAGACATTTCAACTATCTTTTACAACACAGTGCATTTAAAATGTTCAGATTAGTTATCAAAATGAACAGCCTAATGAGACAATGAAGCAAGATACTTACCCTCTGAACAGCAACGCAGAAGTCGACGATAGCAGAGCAGATGAGGAAGTAAGGTAATGTGTTTGTTGCATCTGCTCCTCACCCATTCAGAAACCACGATTTTAACACATTCTCTCGATGCAGCGGCCAGGCTGCTGTTTATTTTCATGGTTCACACTGTTGCACATTTGACATTTCAATTTAGGTGGCCAACCTAAAAAACAATTAGAGTCACATTGTCAAACAACCTCAAACAAACCTTGAGATTCCAGTAATGATAAAAAAATACTGCAAGAGAGTAAACAGGTCTTTACATGGAGGAGTCTCAGTGCACTGTTTAAATTCTGTTGGTACACCACGGGTATCATTAAAGGGATAGTTCACCCAACAATGAAAATTTAGCCATCATTTACTCACCTTAATGTCGTTCCAAATCTGTATGAGTTGCTTTCTTATGTTGAACATAAAAGATGATATTTTGAAGATTGCAATCAAACAGTTGGTGGTTCCCATTGACTTCCATAGTAGGAAAATAAATACTATGGAAGTCAATGGGAAACACCAACTGATTATCCAGCAATCTTCAGAAAATCTTGTTCAACATAAGAAAGCAACTCCTACAGGTTTGGAACGACATGAGGGTGAGTAAATTATTACAGAATCCCTTTATAATCTTAAAGGTGCCATGTGCAAAAATTGAGGTAAAAATATACAAAAAATGACCTACACGCATCAAAAGTATGAGAAGAAATAAGGGCGATGATGTCATTAAAAAAATGTCAAGTTATAGTGCTGCAGAGATATCAACCTTAATTAGCAGTAGCATTACTAGCCCCGGCCCGACAGGTGTCGTAATACCAGTTTCGGCCATGGGAGGCGGTATGCGGGCAACATAACCACCAGCCAACCTGCAATACACGAATAACTCGCACGGCTTGTGGGCGTACTTATACCTGATGTCAATCATGTGGAAAGTACAGCCCACTACTTCATTTCAGTTCAGGGAAGAGAGCGGATGGATGACTTAAGCCCTTGGCAAGAGACCACCACCCACTACAGGGAAACAACCGCGCTCGGAATCACAAATCAAATCCGATAAGAAAAGGAGCCGAACCAGAATAAACATCGGCACTGCTTTCAATCGCTGAAGACAACTGATGGACCTGAAAGAAATTAGGTTCGACACCGAACTTGCAACATTTCTTTTGGATTGGTAAGTTAGATGCTGTTAGTATTTCGCTAGAAATTTGTTTTATATGTTTGTGTATTTTTTTTTCGGGAAGTTATAACATAGAAATGTATCGAAGGCTGTTCTATAAACGTGCTAATGTTAGCGATGGCTAACCGTAGCTGCGTTTGATAATTAGCTAGCTATAACATACCCATTTTTTATATCATAAGTAACCTGCTCTGTCTAGTCTGTTGGTCTTCTTTTAGCCCATTAGCATCAGCGGCGTGGTTGCAGCTAACTGCGCTAACATTGCTAATACTCTATTCACACACATTACCACTGCTGTACTCACTGTTACTTGCTTTAATGGCGGATGAATGTCTCCACTCTGTGCAGCTCGAGCTCGAGGCCGTGGGAAAGCAGATTCGCGACCTGGAGGTGAGGCAGGCCCAGCTGAGAGAGCGGAGAGCCGCGTTGGAATCATCCCGGGCTGACACTCACAAGTCCGGGGTAAGTATACAGCGATCTGCTAACAGTCCCACCACGTCTACTCCGTGTGTTTCTCTGCACAGGCCCGGTGCACCCAGGACGCGATCTTCCCAGATGTCCTTCACTGCGACGCCGGGACACCACGGACCCTGGGTGCATCCACAGCGGAGGACGCGAGCCGGGTCCCGGGCGACGACTTCTCCCCCTCCTGCCTTCGACATCTCCATCCGGAACCGCTTCGCTCCCCTCTGCGAGACAGGACGCGACGCTGTGATCATCGGAGACTCCATCGTCCGACACGTAAGTGCTACGTTAGCCGAAGGTAAAGTGCACACTCATTGTTTGCCTGGTGCTCGTGTTCTCGATGTTTCTGCGCAGATACCCGCGATCCTGAAGGTCGACGAGAGCCCCAGAGCGGTCGTGCTTCACGCCGGGGTTAACGACACCACGCTGCGGCAGACGGAGACGCTGAAGAGGGACTTCAGCAGCCTGATCGAGACGGTTCGCAGCATGACACCCGCTGCGACGATCGTCGTGTCTGGACCACTGCCCACGTATCGACGAGGACACGAAAGGTTCAGTAGACTTTTTGCTTTAAATGAATGGTTGTTGTCATGGTGTAAAGAACAGAAACTGCTATTTGTTAATAACTGGAATCTTTTCTGGGAGCGTCCTAGGCTGTTTCGCGCTGATGGATTACACCCCAGCAGAATCGGAGCGGAGTTGCTCTCTGACAACATCTCCAGGACACTTCGCTCCATGTGACTAGTAAGACAATTCTCTAATAACAATTATGATGACTTTTGTTCCACCCGCTTAAATGATAAAAGTACTTGTGCTGTAAAAACTATTAAGACTGTGTCTGTTCCCCGAATAGTGAGGTCAAAATATAATGTAGGATCTAGAAAAAATCTTATCGTAATTAAACCAGAAAAATGTAAAGTAAATGAACAAAAACAATTTTTAAAGTTTGGGCTCATAAATATTAGATCACTCACACCCAAAGCAGTTATTGTAAATGAAATGATCACAGAAAATAGTTTTGATGTACTCTACTTGACTGAAACCTGGCTAAAACCAAATGATTATTTTGGTCTAAATGAGTCTACTCCACCAAACTACTGTTATAAGCATGAGCCCCGTCAGACTGGTCGTGGAGGAGGTGTTGCAACAATATATAGTGATATTCTCAATGTTACCCAGAAAACAGGATACAGGTTTAACTCTTTTGAAATACTTCTGCTAAATGTTACACTGTCAGACATGCAAAAGAAATCTAATGTATCTCTTGCTCTGGCTACTGTGTATAGACCACCAGGGCCGTATACAGAATTCCTAAAAGAATTTGCAGATTTCCTCTCAGACCTTCTAGTTACAGTTGATAAGGCGCTAATCATGGGAGATTTTAATATTCACGTTGATAATGCAAATGATACATTAGGACTTGCGTTTACTGACCTAATAAACTCCTTTGGAGTCAAGCAAAATGTCACCGGGCCCACTCATCGTTTTAATCATACACTAAAAACAGTATGTCCAGGTATAGACAGGCTCTAAAAACTGCTAGGGCAGAGCATATCCACAAACTCATTGAAAATAACCAAAACAATCCAAGGTTTTTATTTAGCACAGTGGCTAAATTAACAAATTACCAGACGCCACCTGATTCAAATATTCCACCAACGTTAAATAGTAATGACTTTATGAATTTCTTCACTGATAAAATAGATAACATTAGAAATACAATAGCGAATGTAGATTCTACAGCGTCTAACACTTCAGTTTCATCCATCGCACCCAAAGATAAACTGCAGTGCTTTACAAATATAGGACAGGAAGAGCTAAATAAACTTATCACTGTATCTAAACCAACAACATGTTTATTAGATCCTGTACCCACTAAATTACTAAAAGAGCTGTTACCTGTAGCCGAAGAACCGCTTCTCAATATCATTAACTCGTCGTTATCTTTAGGTCACGTCCCAAAACCATTCAAGCTGGCGGTTATCAAGCCTCTTATTAAGAAACCAAAACTAGATCCTAGTGTACTGGCAAATTATAGGCCTATTTCAAATCTTCCATTTATGTCTAAAATTTTAGAAAAAGTTGTGTCTGCTCAATTGAGCACCTTCCTGCATAAAAATGATCTGTATGAAGAATTTCAGTCAGGTTTTAGGCCCCACCATAGCACAGAAACTGCACTTGTTAAAATTACAAATGACTTGCTTCTTGCGTCAGATCAAGGCTGCATCTCATTTCTAGTCTTACTTGATCTTAGTGCTGCGTTCGACACCATAGATCATGACATACTCATAGATCGATTACTAAACTATACAGGTATTCAAGGGCAGGCTCTAAGATGGTTTAGATCCTACCTGTCCGATCGCTACCATTTTGTTTACTTAAATGGGGTGTCATCTCATTTATCATCAGTAAAATATGGAGTGCCACAAGGATCCGTCCTAGGTCCCCTTCTATTTTCAATATACATGTTGCCCCTTGGTAATATTATTAGAAAATACGGAATTAGCTTCCACTGTTATGCTGATGATACTCAGCTATATATCTCAACAAGACCAGATGAAACTTCCCAATTATCTAAGCTAACAGAGTGTGTTAAAAATGTAAAAGATTGGATGACAAATAATTTTCTCCAATTAAATTCGGATAAGACAGAGATATTAATTATTGGACCAAAAAACACCACACAGAATCTTGTAGATTACAATCTGCAACTAGACGGATGTACTGTTACTTCCTCTACAGTCAGAAATCTGGGTGTTATATTGGACAGCAATTTGTCTTTTGAAAATCATATTTCCAATGTTACAAAAACCGCATTCTTCCATCTTAGAAACATTGCCAAGCTACGAAACATGTTATCTGTTTCTGATGCAGAAAAGCTAGTTCATGCTTTCATGACCTCTAGACTGGACTATTGTAATGGACTTCTAGGTGGTTGTCCTGCTTCGTCAATAAACAAGCTACAGGTAGTCCAAAATGCAGCAGCTAGAGTCCTTACCAGGTCAAGAAAATATGATCATATTACCCCAATTTTACAGTCTCTGCACTGGCTACCTATTAAGTTCCGTATCAGTTACAAATTATCATTACTTACCTATAAGGCCCTAAATGGTTTAGCTCCTGCGTACCTAACTAGCCTTCTACCACGCTACAACCCATCACGCACCCTAAGGTCACAAAACGCTGGACTTTTGGTAGTTCCTAGGATAGCAAAGTCCACTAAAGGAGGTAGAGCTTTTTCACATTTGGCTCCCAAACTCTGGAATAGCCTTCCTGATAATGTTCGGGGTTTAGACACACTCTCTCTGTTTAAATCTAGATTAAAAACGCATCTCTTTCGCCAAGCATTCGAATAATGTATCTCTTAAATTGTGAGTGTAGTTGCATCTGCATTTTTATTCTTTAGCTTGGGTTAAACTAATTTTACTTTGTTGGATCAGCAGCTATGCTAATAATGTCTCTATTTTGTTTCTATGTTTTGCTAGTTAGGTAACTAGGATTTACACAAGCTCCAGTCTGGATCCAGAACACCTGAGAAGAGATGATGCTGACCCTCAGAGGACCCCAGATGATGCTAACCTTGAATCAACAAACAGAACTAACAATTATTGCTACATGTGTGACTGCATCCTATAATTACTATTAATTAATAATATTGATAGTTCATCATCTAGCTGACTACGTCTTGTATTATTATTATTATTTTTATTTTTCTAAAATCCTGTCAAACGTGCACAAACTACTAGCTACTACTA
This sequence comes from Carassius carassius, assembly GCF_963082965.1. Classification (NCBI taxonomy): domain Eukaryota; kingdom Metazoa; phylum Chordata; class Actinopteri; order Cypriniformes; family Cyprinidae; genus Carassius; species Carassius carassius. Next base: position 18,557,850 of record NC_081789.1, read on the forward strand.
AATATTGTAGAAACATAATTTTCTGTAAAGTTGCTTTGTAACGATTTGTATTGTAAAAAGCGCTATACAAATAAACTTGAATTGAATTGAATTGAATTGAATTGGTCTCCGTGTCCTCTTTGCTTCGTGGTTTTTCTGTACGTGAGAAAATTGATGTGTTGCATGAAAGCGTGTGAAAAGAGTCAATTGCGTGTGTCTCACGGTGAATGCTTGAGAGTTGGCAGCTCTGGTTACGTTGGTTGGCGCTAGCTTGGTCAACATCAGCTGTCTGATGTTGACCAATGATGTTGACAGAATGCTGTCTGTCAAATTAATTTAATTCAAATAATGTGTATATACAGCTCAATGTAATATGAACAAAACGAATATGAACATATTCACTGGTAAAGGTGAAGGGGAGTAGCTTAAAGATATCATGTTTCAAAATCACTTGACATCACCCAACGTTCCTCTGGAGGCAAAACGTCCTCTTAAGGTAGGGGCGGAGCATAGAGACTGCCTTTCTCGTTTGTTACTCTAGAGTAGACCAATTCACTTTATTGAGGCATACTGCCCCCATCTGGTATGGAATGTGGAGTATGACTTGATTTTTTTGCCAGATATGACAGATGGCACCTTTAAATCCGGCACACACCAAGCCGATAATTTGTTTGGTGTGTTCCACTCGTCGGCAGTTGAATTGGCGTCGGGGATGTCGCCAAGAGTGAGAGCTCTGAATGGATGTTCAGTTTTTCGAAACGAGTCAGTGCCGATAATTAAAGCAAAAGTGATGAAAACTAGCATGTGAATGAAGGTAGTACAGACAGAAGACTGTTTAAATATTACGTGATCTTTCTAAATCATTCTAATAAGCGAATGTTTTCATAAAATGAGCTGCTTAAAATTATAGCCTAATTAAAGTTATTAAAGCTACTGAATTTTAAAATGGTAAGCAAGCGCTGGTTTGTCTATTAGTGAATTTAGTGAAGTAGCCTAAATAAAGTTACATGGATCATGCTTGACAAGCTGTTTTATTTCTGGTATAAATGCTTGGAAATAATATTTAACGTTTTCAAGTCTAGGCTATTCATAATTTGTAGCACGCAAGCCACCCCATAATCGCAGCTTTGTGCTTTGTTACTACAAAGTGCCTATACTTTCAATTTTATGATAAAATATATAGAATAAAAGTGTTTTCTGAGTCAGTTTAACAAAGATGAATTTGACGATCCTGACATGCCATCTTTAATTGGACGCCTTTAGAGAGAAATGCCTCTTTACGAATTACATTATGAATGAGTTTTTGTTTTCGATATTATTATTTTTTAAACACCTTTTGAACACTTGATTTTAACAAACATATGTTTCAAACATATTTCTAAATTATTTTAATAAATAAATGAAAATAAATATGATCACTTTGCCATTAAAAGCTAAACTGAAATATTGTTATGGCTGCAACAGCAGCTGTGTATAGGGTGAAGAGAGAGAAAAAAAGACACGGGCTGGGTTCTATTCATTCCCCGCTTCAACAAAAAGTTTCCCTGGGCTCGGCGGGCCCCCAAACTGCACCTGCATGCCCTCCATGCCCGGACGCTTCGCCACTGTTGAATGAATATTAATAGCTTCTACTATGAACAACTTGTTCCTCTCACGCATGCGCAGAACGCACGTGTTAATTTGCCGCCGCTGTAGTCTGTGCGGTCTGTTTCAGCCGGTCTGGTCCGACGCTTCCGACTCAAGGCGACAACACCGTCGGCTTTCTTCGCCGCTAGTTCTTTGAAGTTGGCTTGGTGTGTCCGGGTCTTAAATGATAGTGCTCAATATAGTGTCTAGTCTTAAGCTGACAGGGTCTGTGGTTTTTGGTTTTCCCCGTGATCTTGTCAAAGCTGCAGAGGGGGATGTGCAGAAGTTTTTAATGGACATTGATGATGCGAGTAAAACTAAAGTGAAAGAACTTTCTTATGCTCATCAAGGCTGCATTTTTCAAACCGTAATATTGGGAAATATTATTGATAACTCAAATATTATTACAAAATAACTTTTTTAATACATTTTAAAAATGTCATTTATACCTGTGAAGGTTTATTTTAAATAAATAATTTCAAAATACAGAGTTATAAAACTACACATTTACCATAATGGCATCTTGTAACTTAGTAACAATCCTCACCTTTGGCATAAATCATACAGTACATGTACAGAGACATAATCAAGTCCTTTCTCTTTAATCAAAATTAGCCTTATGGAATTGTTATTCCCCTTTAAATCCCAGCTCTAATATATCTGTAAGTCCACTGTAATGTATTAACAGCAGATCACTGTTTTTATATTAGTTATACGATGCAAAGTCTTCATATCGTAAGATGCAGTCATACGTTTTAAGTAACAATGATGTTAAGAAATACCCATAAACAGGAAGACCCCACGCTGGACATCAGTCATATTACTGTGCTACTGAAAGCTTGTCTTGGCACCTTGTAAACTTCAAATGAGGAAGAGTAAGATATCAAGACAACATCTGTAAATATTCTGACACAGTACTTCAATGTACCAAGTCTCAAAGTCCATAATTGAAGCAATCCAACATAACACATCAAGTCATCTCACATTAATTTATAACACTAATTTATGACAGATGCAAATCAAACTGAGCTTGTGTTTCCCCAAAGAATGCAAGCTAAAACAAAGTACAATACAGTTAACACACCTAGTGCCTATGTCAAGCCAGCTTCCATAAGCCTTCACTAAAGTAAAATATGTGCTGGTGAAAAAAATAAGAGAGATAAGTTAAGTTGATTAATAAAAATGCAACTTTTATGCAATTTAATTTTGCCATTATTTGTCATGTTCTATATGCTAAGCTTACCAGTACCATCGAGTCTGAGATGACAAGCACAAAGAGGAAAAGGCTATAAAATAAATGCAGATTTTATGTTAACTTAAGCAAAATAATACCATAAAGTTATATACAAAACATACAGAACATATCCTTGTTGGACTTTGTAGGTTTTTGTTTTTTAATCAAACACACTAGATACTAAAGCCCAGTTGTCGGAAGAACAAGGAAGTGTCTTTGAAGGCCACAAATATAGCAAATGCTTGAAGAAGTGGTCAGTCTGCAAACACTGTGGGCAAAAAAAGAAAGACCTGTTGGTTTCCTGCTGTTTTATTTATTCTGATAAGATGAGAGCTGAGTTGGCACTTGAATGCTTTCGAAAGTGCACATCACAATTACAAATAAAATTAATACCTACAAGAGGATGCAATAGTTAACAAAGCATAATAGCACAAATAGCTGTGGTGCATGTGGCACTAATTTAAGAAAAAAAGGGTCAATCTGAAACTTTATGATGAGGAAGTGCTATACGGCCACATCAGCAGGCCGCCCATGATGAAAGAATTGAAGATGGTCAAAAAGCAATAAACTGAGGCTAGATCAAAACTGTGAGGGAAGATAATTAATTGAAGTTTACTTTATGGCACTGTTTTCCTTTAAAATGACCAGCTTATCTATTAATAGAGGCCATTTTTAATGCTGCCGAAGAATGCAATTATATGGAAAAACACCTATTATAGATAATCAAAAGACACAAATAATAGTTTGTAGACCAAAAGGATGCAAAGAAGTAAGATCTCCCAATGACATACAGCCTCAGCTGCCTGATCTTAGTAATGTCAATGTTTTCACCAAAATCAATGCTGGAGAGCTGGGAAAACAGGAAACGGTACAATCAGTGGTCTGTCTACTCGTACCGTGATACCTAAACTTTACACAATGCAATAAGCTTCAACCACATTTTGAGAATATTTTAGAGGCTGAAGAAAAGCATGAAGGCCTAGAGGAGGAGGGGACGGTACGGTACCTCAGTCTGATTTGAACTCCCATGTGTGTTCATGGCTTCCTGCTCAATGCTGATACATGCAAACATGAGCCATGACAGCACTGGAGGAAAAAGAGCCTCTTACCTTTACAATTTTACAAACCAAACAGCTATTAGATAAGGGCTTTCATTGTAAAATATTAGTTTCAAATAAATTATATTCAAATTTAGAATAAATTATAAACTGAAATTCATTTGATTTATTAATTAGAACATCATGTAATTTGTTTAATATCTTTATAATGCAGACTACGGTTCAAAAGTTCAGGGTTCAAAGTAATGCTGTTTTTTGTAACTTTCTATTCATCAAAGGCCCCATTTACACTGCATGGTTCAAGTGACCCAAATCCTATTTTTTCCTTTCATGTGGCACAGATCGGATATGACCGGTGAACGTGTAAGCAGGAAAAAACTGCATGGATTCCGATTTTCTCAGATCGGATTCAGGCCTCATTCATATAAATCGGATATGAATCTGATACGTGCATTTGCATGTGCCATGTAAGCAGACAAATCGGATATTCCCCAGTAAATGCGAGTCGTAAGTCATTAAAAAAGTGACGTCAACTCAGGTGGACACCACCAACTGAGATCACATGACTTATTATAGGCGCGATGGAGGCAGAAGGATACACACAGTGGAGCAATGCGGAGGTTTCATGTCTTTTAAGTTTTTGGGCGAAGAGACAGTGCATGCAAAAATGCAGGGTTGTTACAGAAATAAAGGGCTCTCCTTTTTTTCTCCGCCATACGAGACCAATGTTTTGCTGATGGTTTTTGTTGACTTTTCAAAATATTGTGGAAAGCAAAACACTGTATAATTTTATTTGCATCTGCATCCATTGTATTTCATGCTGTTTTACTTCCTTTTCCGGGTCAGAACGTCTACGTTTGGTAGTTTCAGCAGTGTATAGTGTAAATGCAAAAATCGGATACGGGTCACTTTTGAAAGATGATGTAAGCGGGTTGTCAAAAAAATCGGATATAGTCAGAAAATCGGATTTGGGCATCAAGACCTGCAGTGTAAATGTAGCCAAAGTAACCTGAACATTTTTAATCATGGTTTCCAAAAAAAAATATTAAGGAGCATAACTGTTTTTAACATTGATAATAAGAAGAAATGTTTATTGAGCACCAAATCAGATTTACCAGAAGACAAAATGAATGCTTAAAATTCAGCTTTGCCATCACAGGAATACATGACATTTTAAAAATGTATTCAAATAGATATGTTTTTTTAAACTATAATAATATTTCATATCATTAACTATTTACTGCTTTTTTGATCAAATAAAATTAGCCCTTGGTAACTTCCTTAAAAAATAACCAGCCCCAAACTTTTGAATGGTAGATTATTCATAATACTATTCTCTGTATAACTGAAACTGTCTCAAACCAGTCAGTGGCTAAACTAAAAACTTCTGCAACTTAACTGCTTACTGTATGCACTATGTGGTTTGCTTTTGAATTCCATTTCCTTAGACAACAACCTCAAGAGAAGAATTTGACTAAATCTAACGTGCTGAATTACCTTTAGTCTTAGCACAGACACATACAAATGAATGATTTGATGGCGTTAGATTGATGGTCAGTGGCTTTTACCCTGTGTTCAGGAGGAGGTAGACAGACACTAAGGACATCAAGATACTCAGAAGTCGGTGAAAGAGCCTGGTGGAACTCGACAACGGTACCAAAAATGAGGAACCTAAAAAACAGAGTGTGAGAGAACATGGGTTAAAGTATGAACAGGACGAAAGAAAAGAAGAAGTGCAATTCACTGGTAAGCAGTCATGCATCAAGGGTTCATCACGCCATTTAGTCACCCTCATGTCATTTTTAAATCTTTATGACTTTTTTTTTTCTGCACAAAAGAAAATATTTCGGGGTTCCAACTTCCAAAACAGCACTGGACCCTTTTGACTTTCGCTGTATGGGAAAAAAAATAAATTCCTCCAAATATCTTCCTGAGTGTTCCACAGAAGACAGAAAATCATACAGATTTGGAATGACATGAGGATGAGTAAACAATGACAGAAGTGCAATTTTTGGGCAAACTATCCCTTTACAGTCTATAATGGAAACAGAGCATTGTGGGAATGGAGATGGCAAAGCTAGTGTAAGCCAGCTAACACGCTGGTTAACGAGAGAGGCAAGCCTCGCTTCAGCTGCAGACTGGTGTGTGCTGGTCACACAGCATCACCTGCATCATCTGGAAACAAATGTACACAAATAAGATTCTCAGAGAAGTTTAAAGTAGGTTCAATTTAGATGTAATCCTGATTTAGCCCATATGGATGGAAATAAGTAAGTAGATAAATAAATAAAAAGTTGTCAAAAATATAACAAAAAAAATTGTAAATAAAAACAGTAACCAAAATATATTTCAAAATGTATTTTGGGGTAAGACAATACATTTCCAATCTCACGCTAGGCTACATTTAGGCTAAATGCAAGTGTGGAAGGAATAGCCTACTAGAGATCATATCTTTTTTGATTTTGTATCTACTATTTAAAATGTTTAAATGATTATATTCTGAAATAGTTAACAGTAGAGTAACAGTAATGTGTCTTATGTACAAAAAAAAGTTTTTAGATTTGGTTTCACTAGCTAAACCCAGACAGAATGTTGTTTGTTACCGTCTGCTGCTTTTGCAAGAGACATCATACAATTTCAGAGATAATCAGAAACAGGAAAAGCAATATAAACTATAAAATACAAACTATACCCTATAAAAATTACCCTATTACCATACATAATTTGCATTTTGGTCATAACTAATTGTATTTAATGTATAGCCTCTTCTATTCTTCCTGACTTTTGTTCTGTTTTTCTCTCTTTCCTTTAGTGAATCATTTGCCTTATTTAAATGGTTTTCATGTCATATACTGGATTTATCTAGCTCGCCTGGACCTACTCTTTACAGAACTGTACCCTGGATCACTATTTTTAAACACAGGGCTTCCCAGCTGGAATTTGTGGATCTCTTTGGGGGTTCATGGGGAAAGTGCAGTCTACTAAGAAATTAAATCATAAAAATAAGTAAATCAAACATTTAAAACATTTAAAAGGAAACCCTTACTAAAGCTGCATGCCATGTGACCATTAACCAAAACCACAGAACATGCAAATGTGCTGTTAAAAATATTAAAATATGTTTGAAGAAAATGTCAGGGGTGTGTCAAGGAAATATTTCACACAAAATGCTGTTCAGAACCAATATCCAACCTCAAATGTCTGCACCAAAATGTCCTAGAATGAAAAAAAAAACAGAGAAAGAGTCAAAAATGACCTGGCAGATGAACAGCTGACGATCCCTTCGGGTCGGAGGAGAGCACCTTACATGATGTCAAGAGATATAAAGACGAGTTTAAGAGGGTCGGCACTCAGGGGTTGAAGAGGGTCAGCGCAAATTGTACTGTAAAACACATTCAATTTAGAAGATAAACCTTCCTGATGCCATTCAGCATCACTAATCAGAATTTATGAATGTGTTTAACAGTTTAAATGAAGAAAATGAACACAAATGATTGTGTATGACAGGTTTTGGCATCACTAAGTGAACAAAGAGTGCTCACACATAGTTAACGTCCGGTTCTCGTCCCACCACAGGCAACAGAGGAAACACAGCCAGAAACAGACAGCTCAAAATCCAGCTCAGTGACCTGAACTACAGTATAAAATACAAAAACAAGTATTAAAAAATGCTCCTCTATAACTCAAGATCAGAACGGGCCTTTAGAAGGTCACCTTACTTTTGTGTAAAGACCAGAAACCACAGGCCACAGTGCCAGCACAAGCAGCCCCAAGGTCAACATGGCCCGACAGAAAAAAACTCACAACCTAAAAACACCAGCAGACAGGAAATGAAAAAAACTGAAATAGTTAACACATCTAATTACAGTACAAGAGTAAAAAACAGCGCTAACACTCAAACACAGACGACAGCATTCCCCATGTCTAGCACACAGCTAATCGAGCACTTACAAGTAATTCAATTCCAGTAAAAAATACCCAAAGCATTTGCTGAGCGGTAATGAGGGGATTGCTCGAACCAGACCGGCAAGAGTTTCAAATCTGTGACAAAGAGAAAACACACAATCTCCAAAAATCTAATGAGGAGGAAAAAACAGACTGGGCATAAAATATATTGATACATTTGAATATGATTAATAAATACAGATTTTCTGAGCATTTTTGTGAAATGCACCTATTTTCTTATTTGTCTTTGGTCATGTGAATAATTTTGCACATTATTGGGCCTGTGTAGTTAATTTATATTTATTAATTAACATTACACATTCACAATATATCAGAATAACAATAGTTTTTGGATAACAAATTTAAACTTACTGGTATCTGTCAACCCTTGTTGTTTATGGAGGGTCAGAAAGCTCTCCAATTTCATCAAAAACATTTTTAATTCTTTCCTGGAGAGGAAGATTTTTAGGTGGACTATCCCTTTAATTGTGCATGCTCAATAATCCTATAATGTTACATTTAAGTAATCATTTAATAAAACTGTTAAATGTAATCTATACAAAATCTCAAAATAATACTTTAATAAAAAAACAGGGCTGAGTAACTTACTCCCTCATGACAGGGAGCAAGCAGTAGATGTAGTAGGTCCAAAGCCTGGCCTGGATCAACAAAAAGAGAGCCACAAGCAGACCTATACACAGAAACATCTGTCCCAGACTCCTTCCTGTTACCTCGAAAACCACAGATACAAACACATACAGGAAATGACATATATTTAAACTTTACCTTTATTTACCAATAAACTACCAGTGTTGGGAAGGTTACTTTGGAAATGTAATAGGTTACAGATTACAAGTTACCCTGTTTAAAATGTAATAGTAGTGTAACTTTTTCAATTACTTTATTAAAGTAATGTAACTAATTACTTTTGAGTACTTTTTGATTACTTTCTAAATTTGTGAAAATTAAAGAATAATGAATAAAAGCATATACATCAACTCAAATACAGTTATCTAATAAGCATGTGACGTATTCTGTGTAATAAACTCCTGAAACATTGGTGTTTTTTTTAAACTGCTGTCTGATATGATGATAGTTTTCTCAAAATAAGTAAAATGCACATGAAGTGACACAGAGCAGTTCTAGAAATTGTTTATGTGCTCGTGTACTCCTATATTGAGGCGGCAGAGGTTGAAAACACTGCGAGCTTCAGTAGGCCTATGTGTAGTAAATGAAACCATGTCTTTGCCATTCATTTACAGCAGGGGCGGACTGGGAAAATAATTCAGACTGGAAAATTCAAACTCATACAAACAAATTCACGGACAAAACTATTTTTTGTATGGACCTGACATAAAAAAGGTTTAAATCTTTAATTTGGGGACATGCAAAATAATTAAAAGTTCTCTCCTGAACTGCACCTTCACTTCCATTTTTCTCTTCAGTCTCTTTATTTTGCCCTGTTATCCATCTCTCTCATGACATTAATACTCAAGATTGAACAAAACTATACTTTACAATACAATACTCTACAATACTACAATATCTTTATAGAAAAATCCTAATACTGTACACGAGTCATGTTTTCCTTACAAAAATTGACCATGCTTTTTTTAGCCTATATACAATAACCTTTTTTTTTTGTTTTGTTTTTTGCAAATGGATTTGTATTTATTTTTAAATAACTCAATTTGTAAAATCATTTTAAATTTTTGGTTACCACAGTTAAACAATATTAACTTTTTTCTCTGGATTTATAGAAATATATTAAAACGTTAATTTTCGCAAGGGTTGTGTTGTTGTCTGTCCGTAGCTCCCCCTAAACCTATAAAAAAAATCTGATTGGTTTTCAGCTAAATTACTACTGTAACATTACAACTGATAATAATGATGTCCTTTATAGTATTTTGAGTGATGACTGATGAGCAACGTGCTGCTGCTTGATTAATTAAATTAAAAAACAAAGAAAAAAAGCATCTTTACAGATGAAACTGACCTGAAACCCTGAACAGTAGTTCTGCTTCTCTGCTCCAGCAGTCCACTCTCTCACTCTCACTCTCTCTCTCTCTCTCTCTCGCATTGATTACTCTGAGTCTGATCCAAACCATTTGGCGGAGGCGCGGAGAGCGCGCGAGTCATGACTAACACTTCCTGATTTATTCGAGATTTAATTATCAAACGGCGGATTCGCAAATGATCGCTTTAGTACATTCGGAAGGCAATTATACAATAATGATATTAAAATAGCGGGCAAAATCCGGGAATTGTCCCGGTTCTCCCGGTGTCCAGTCCGCGCCTGATTTCCACAGACACGCAGAATGTGCGGGTCATATATTGCATTTTTGGGGCTTAATATTCACAGACACTAGTCGATGTCATGTTTTGATTCAAGTGAACTGACCTACTTTTGATTTAGTCATCCAAAATGTGGCATATTCCGTCCGCGTTAGGCATTCCGTTTTTATGACTGGATTCTACGAACCAGACTGTATTTCCGCATCCCGGAAATTATTAGGGCGGTATGTCTCAGAAAAGTCAGTGCAATTTGGGAAAGAAATCAGTTAAATCTGTATGTGGATGTGTGTAAATATTCAAATGTAATCCCCTTTGTAATCGTTAAAAATTTCATAAGTAACTGTAATTTAATTACTCATTTTTTCTTAGTAACTGTAACTAATTACAGTTACATTAATTTTGTAATTAAATTACGTAACGCCGTTACATGTAACTAGTTACTCCCCAACACTGTAAACTACTAACCTCAATATTAATGGCAATGCAATGACCATGACCACGACATCTCCCGCTTACCATGTGCATGTTAGCTGGAGGTTTGTGTAGGCTGGCATGCATCTTCAAGATGAGCAAAACCACATAAGAGGTCAAACAATGAAACCAAGAAAGACTCTCTCATATGTGTGATAATACGACAAGCCCTCCATGGCCTTGACTATCAGATCTTCACAATAATGGATCTGGAGAAGAAGACAAAGAAAGATATGGCAAGACAAGATAAAGATAATCAAGTCAGTTTGGACATGACAACAACCAATCAACACTCACTGCTTCATCAAACTGTCCTTTCTGGATCAAATTTCTTGCATTATGCACAAAACCCATCTGTTTAGAGTCAGTCAGAGGCCTAGATGTAAAAAAAAAATATATCTCACAATATGATCTGACCTTAGCAGCTATATACCAACACCTTTAGAAGACTGACCAATCAATTGTGCTGGCAAATTAAAAAATCTTTTATGTTCCAAGGAAGAAACCCTTACGAAAGGAAAATATATTTACCAATATATTTCTTAAAATATATTGTGATATATTGTAATATATTATTTTCCCTTTTTATTTTCTAATATATTATATATTTGAATACATTTAATAATATATTGATGATACATATATTACATAATATATTGCAAAATATACAAATGATTGCCGCTTTCAATATATTGCAATATATTGGAAAAAACAAATATATATAAGAATATATGCCTAATATATTACATGATATTTTCCAATATACTGCAATATATTTTTGTTTCATAAGGGAAGTAAGTCATACAGGTTTGAAAAGACTTGAGAGTAAGCAAATGATGACTGAATATTTATTTTTAGGTGAAGTATCCATTTAAGCATTGACTTTTACTCACTGGTAGGGTGTAAACAGAAAATATATTGTTGGTTCTTTCTTCTGTGCCACTTTCATCTGTTGATTTAATAAACACAAGATAGCTGTTTATAATTAAAACTGACAGAATGGACGAAAGTGTACTGTACTTCACCCTGAACTGTTCCAGGATCTGAATTGCATTTGCATATATGCTCTCAGCCTTAAAGTGCTGGCTGTTATTCCGGTAATTCAGAGGTAACACACCCTATGATGCAAGAAATGCATAAATAAAAGAATATAAAAAGTGCATCTATGTCTATATAGAAGTGCACTGCTCTATGATATAAACTAGTGATGGGAAAGCACTGAACTCACCACAGAGTTCAATGGAAAGGGAACTCCTATAATTGATGACATAAGCAGAACAATATCAGCCTGCAAAAGCATAAAAAGTTCAGCTCAGCTGTGTTCCTGTATTTTTTATATACATTTCATTAACAAAAAAATCTCACCCGTTTTCACATCCACTCTCCTGGAAGTATCCAAGAGTCATTAAACAAACCTTTTAAATAATTATCATCATATTTGTGAGAGCTCTCCCGTTGTGCTGTCTGAACCCCAGCGCCCCAAGCTACCAGTGGGGTCAGCGTTTCTGATGGATGTCCCGCACCGTGAGATCCTATAAAACATATACACATATACTGCATTGCAAATTACATATTCTTCTACACAAAACGTTATTTTGTAATGTTGACTTTAACTTGAACCGTAATACAAAACAAGTGAATGTTATTTAATTCTTAAAAGACTGACTTCGTTTGGAGAGATAAAAGTAATTTATTAACCTTTTTAACAAAGTGTCCTGTCACAGATTTCTTAAGTTTTAAATTTATAAAGGTGACAGAGATGTTTTACCCCAATTTGTCATGCCATGATCGGACGTAAAAACATAAGCCGTTTTTCTATTATGCCCATAAAAGTCGTCCATCATAGTGACAATTTCAGCGACACCAGCATCAACCAGGCCAATGTTCTCCAGATATTCCCTGTAAATGAAGAAGATATTCCATTTGAGAATTTGACGATGGCAGTAGCGCCTCCTAGTGGTAAATCTCATTTAAGGTGTTCTGAATATATGCATTTAGTATATAAATAAAAACATTTAGTTCAAGGTATCTCAACACACTATACTATAATAAAATTCCATTTATCTTTCACTTATACAAACAGTAAAATAAAAAGAAAAAAGGTAAAAGGTGTTAAACACATTACAATGTCTAATGTGGTGATGTGTTTTACTTTGACATTGGTCGGTAGGCATGCCATTGGTGTATATCTCCAAGAGGAAGGAAAAACACATTCTGTTCTTCATTTAACATATTTAGTAGAGTTTCATTACTTTTGGCACCACTGAGAAAATTCATAATGGGAAAAAAAAAAGAAATAAGATAATTTAGCCATGCTGTTCAATCGTATCCTCATATAGGTTTCAGACTAAGGATATAAAAAGAAAAAAAAAATTCAAGTTAATTATTTTTAGCAATGATGCTTTAAATTGGTTTAAAATGACAATGAAGACATAATGTTAAAAAATATTTATATTTGAAATAAATACTGTTCGTTTGAACTTTATTTTCAACAAAGGATGCTCAAAAAAAGTGACATTCAACAACTATAGCACTGATACAAAATTAAAAAATTACAAATCTAAAAGATACATGTGGATCGTGTGCCACTGGAGACTGGGGTAATGGCTACTGAGCATTCAACAAATTATATTTTAAAATATATTAAAATAGAGAAAAGATATGTTTAATCTAATATTTCTATATATAAAATATATAATCCAAGATTTAGGAAATTGTTAAGAAATTTGATTTAAAATAATTTTAGACAAAGCATGTTGTACTGTTTAAGTTTAAACAATTTGTTTTTATGATTTTTCGAATAGCAGACCTCTAAATGCTGGGCCATGCTTTAATATGTATCACTGCCGACATAACAGCTGTGTGTTTTTTTTAAAGTTTAGATCATCAAAAGTAATTACGTAAAAGCCCCTTCATAAAAGTATCCTACCTTAACTTCATTAAATCCCCATGTATCAAGTCTGGAAGCATCAGTGGAGGCAAGTTTGAGTGTACACATTGTCTCCAGTGGCTCAAAACACACATGCTGGTAAAGCTACGAAATAATGTCAGTATAATGTTTATTAACAGGTGTGTGGTTATATCTTTAGTAAACATCGGTAATATATCAGGACTTCCCCAACACCAGGAATGCCTGCTTTCATTAAAAACAGAATCTAACTCCACTGGATTTTCCTTCCAGCCTGTAAACACGGAAATAAGTGATGCAATTAAAGGTTATACAGAAACACACATGCGACTGCTGCTTACCCTTGGCAACAGCATGAACATCCTCATAAAAACCCGCTATTAGAGCCATGTGACCTGAGTGTGATTCTGTAGGGACTCGAGTGTGAGACACTCCCTATGTGCCGCTCTCCTCAATCACACTCCTCAATCACACGCCCTGACTGTCCCATTGTCATCTGGCTTAAAGAGACTTTCACCTCTTTGACCATCTGCCACAAAGAGCACCAGGTGCTTGGCCAGAGGGGCCAGAGGGATACGCTGTGGTATCATTCCATGGACGAGAGGAGATGTGAAATAAATGTCAAATATTGAGAGAAAGAAGGACTACGACTACATGAGTCCCACGATGAAGAATGTCATCATCTTCATCGTGTCTGCTGTCAGACCAGTGGCACTGATTTAGAAAAAGGAAAGAAAGACAAGAGAAATGCTGGACATTTGAAATGCATTTGGTTATATTTTAAAGTCTTTTGAATTTTGCCTTAAAGACATTACATATTAACATGACTGTACATTCAAAAGGACTTATAAATCCATAGTCATCACATAAGTAACATTTGCAAATATTTAAAAAAAAATTGTATGAGTGAATAAAAAACCGCTTGAAAATCGCTTAAATTTTAATCTAAGGTGAATAAATGTATATCAGTCATAGACTGTATAAAAACGGGTATCAGTCCATCAATGCTGTCAATCAAATCACTCGCAAAGTATGAGTGACCGTGAGTCCGCGAGACACAGGTTTAAAAAAAAAAACGCGTCTTTCACTCAGGCTTTTCATCTGTTTTAGCGTACTGTTATATGTGTGGCGAAAAACTTGGCTTTTGACCTACCAAAACAAATAGTTTGTAAGCAAATTAACTTAGAACCTTTATTCTCTTCCTTGTATTGGTAACCTTTGAACTGGAAATTGTGCAATGCATTTCGGGAAATGTAGTTTACTCCATGTGAGTGTTTTTCCTTCAGAAAAACAAAAATCAGTTTAATAATGTGTTTTTTTAGTGTAATTAGTTTAAATAATGTCAGTGATATCACGACTATGACATGAATTTTTTTTTTATGTAAGTCATAGAAAAACACTAATGTCTCCATATTTTTACAGTAGCATAGAATTAAAAACCCAAATTGCACTTTACATTTTGATATGCTGTAATGATATACTAATTTTGGCCTTTTCCTTCACATCTACATATTTTTTTGTCCCATAATAGTAAATAGTAGTCTGAAAAATAGTACATTATATGGTAGTCTATACGGTCGTCTTTATTTAGATTAAAATTAAGAACAAACAAATAAATAATTAATTCAAAAGACAAAAATGATTCTGTACAAATAAGAGCATCAACTGAGTAGTTCAAATTTAACAAACGAGAGATTAAAAAAAATAAACTTAATCGTAAAAACTTAAAATGTAAACATAACGATAAAGAAACAAAAAATAAATAAAATAACTATGACTTAAAAACAGACATAATTAACAATTAATCAAAGAATAAAGGTAAACCTTAATGAGCAGAGAAAAGCGAATTTAACAACCATAAGTGTCGAAATACTTTGAGAGCTTTATTTTGACACAAATATAATTCCTCCGTAACGCGTTTGGTCGCTAGCTTCACTCAGTCTCAGAGTTGGTCAGTAAAGGGACAGAGAAGAGCTTTGTGAATGATTACTAAACGCTGCGTTTACAATTTTAGATAAACTAAACGCATTGCGATATTATCTAGTATTTTAAATCTCGTAAATTACAAGTAACGTTAGTATTGAACATACTTCGTTATAGTTAATCCGGACGTAAAACCCGACTCTAGCTATGGCTGGCAGTAGCATAGCGATGAAAACATGGGAGCTGTCAAACAGCATGCAGGAAGTTCAGAGTATTGATGAAATATATAAGTATGATAAAAAACAACAACAAGAAATTCTGGCAGCCAAACCGTGGACTAAAGAGTGAGTTTACCACACTATCCGAATCTATTCCTCTTCAAGAGGCTTCAATTGTTTTCGACTGATGAATAACAGTTCTCCATACTGCTTTGTTGTTTACAGCCATCATTATTTTAAATACTGCAAGATATCAGCATTGGCACTGTTGAAGATGGTGATGCATGCCCGATCTGGAGGAAACCTTGAGGTGATGGGACTTATGCTGGGGAAGGTGGATGGAGAGACCATGAACATCATGGACAGTTTCGCTCTGCCCGTGGAGGGCACTGAGACGCGGGTCAATGCTCAGGCTGCAGCCTATGAATACATGGCTGCTTATATAGAGAATGCTAAACAGGTACACTAACCCATTTGCACTGTCTAAAATTCATATAAGGCAAATAATAAGAACAAATCCACACTTTGCTTTTAAATATGTAAGTATCCACAGCTTTATATTGCAGGTATATTGCATATGTTGAATCTGAAGTTTTTCTGTGGTGCAGTGTGCTACTAATATCCATTATATATATATATATATATTTTTTTTTTTTTTTTGGATGAGTATCATATATATATATATATATATATATATATATATATATATATATATATATATATATATATATATATATGATACTCATCCAAAAATATCTGACTAATTCATTTATAATTAATATTCATCTTATGTTAACCGACAGACTACATGGAATATATGCACTTCTAAAATATCACATCACAGTACCACTTAAAATAAATCAATAAAAGCGCAAACGTGATTTAAAATAATTAATAAATGGTGACTATTCACAGAAATCAAACCTACACAAATTATGTATGCTGCGTCTTTGTGTTATATTCTATACTCATCCAAAATATTTCACTCCTATAATTACAACACATTACTATTTTAATATCTAATATCAAATGAGAGCTTATATGGGATATTTGTACTTAAAAAGATATTTACCACTTAAAAAGACCATTTGAAATTAATTATTGAAGGCAAAAAGGTTATTTAAAAATAGTACAAATCAGTAAGTAAGTGGTTAACAGTCATAAGAACTAAAATAAACATGTATTGTGTATGCTGCATCTTGGTGTGATGTGCTGTATTCCTCTAAATGTTTTACTAATACTTTTAGAATTATTATGCATTCAGTTTTCATAATGTGACTACATGGGACAATTGCATAAAAATGTGTTTATCACAAAAAGACCATTTAAAAAAGGTAATTAAAAACTAAGTTACAGTTAACAGTCACATGAACTACAATATACGCTATACATTCATAGATAATTTATGCATGAACTCCCCATTAATGTTATGACCAGCATATGATTATATATTAGTAAGTCTGAAGCTCATCATTTCTGAATTCATTTAGGTAGGGCGGTTGGAGAATGCCATTGGATGGTACCACAGTCATCCTGGATACGGCTGCTGGCTTTCAGGCATAGATGTCAGCACTCAGATGCTTAACCAGCAGTTTCAAGAGCCCTTTGTCGCAGTAGTGGTAAGAGCTGTTAAAAATGTTAAACTGGATGCTTATTTTGCATTAGGGCAGATTTTGCAAAGTCCTCTCTAAACCCTGTTCCCATCAATCTCTGAAGACAGAGGGGGAAAATAGCTCAGCTACGAAATTGTTAAAGTATCAGTTTAAATTCAGTAATATCACTGATCCGTAATTGACCCCTAAAATACAAATGAGTTTGGTGACATTTTTGTCGTGGTGTCTGATTAATGGGTGTTGGCTTTGTAACTGAATACATTATACAGTTTACCCTTCGCTGCTATTGCTTATTTTGTGCTGAGGGCAAATAGCGAGCTGGTGCTCATAACTTTCACTTGCTAAACTGGCAGCCCAGTGTTTTTATTTGTTATATTTGACTGAATTGTTTTGCTTATTACAGTCCTTGTAAATTTTCATCCTTCTCAGATTGATCCCACAAGGACTATATCCGCAGGGAAGGTTAATCTCGGAGCGTTCAGGACATATCCGAAGGTAGGAACATTTTTTAGTAACCGTCTAGTATTTCATATGTATGTGTCTATTCATTTATATGAGTTTGATATGATTTTTCATCACATATTTAAATTTTTAATGCTAGGGTTACAAGCCTCCAGATGAGGGTCCATCTGAATACCAAACGATACCACTTAACAAGATTGAGGACTTTGGAGTGCACTGCAAACAGTAAGCTTTTTTTTATGCACTTATTTATACATGGAAACTGATTTCATTTTATTGACTTTGCTTTAAAATATGGGAGATTTACCATGAACTGTTTTGTGATTTTAGGTACTATGCTTTAGAAGTGTCTTATTTTAAGTCTTCCCTGGACCGCAAACTCCTAGAGCTGTTGTGGAATAAGTATTGGGTCAACACTTTGAGCTCCTCCAGCCTTCTGACAGTATGTACTGTCTTTTATTACATTATTGTATTTCATATAGCAATATGTGCAGAAATCTTGAGTCATTTTAGATATTTAGATATTCAACCCTTGTGCTTGTGCTGAAAATACTTTCACCTAATTTGGTGTTCCTGGACAAAAATAACAGACCTTAAAAAAAATGGTTATAAATCTCTCATTATGCAGTGAGCACAGATTTTGTATTTCTTTTTTTAGAACTGACTGTTCATAGATTCATTGATCTGAGCGTGGTTCTTTTCTGTGCTATACTCATCAAAAAATACTTTGCTAATTGTTTTATAATTATAATGCTTTCAGGTTAATTTAATTGAGAGACTACATGTCATATTTGCACTGATTGAAAACAAGCATTATTTACTCAATCAGTCTAAAATCAGTCAGTTCCGAAGAGAAATACAAAACTGTTACAATCAAAAGAAAACAAGTTGGTAAAAAGATTGAATTTAGTACTTGGTCATAATATAGCGTAACATGATATTTTAAAGTTATTTTATATAGGCCTGTCATTTTTGACTGGAGACACCGAAATGTAGCAATGTGGAAAAATTAGCTAAATATTATGTGAAAAAATGTTAGCAAGTTGTTTAACCCTAAATGAGCAAAATAAGTATATTTTAGTCCAGTGCAATAACATTAGCTAGCATTTCTGGGATATAACCAGAACAGTATTCATCTGTTTGTCATTGTACTGTTATCTCTATATCTTGTTTCTTGTTCGTATAAAAATATTACGTAATTGTTATCGTTATCATCCTGAAAATGTTTTGGATTCTGAAGGGTACAAGTATTTTATGTGCAGGAGATCAATAATATGTCAGGGGTTTGTTGACAACTTGTGCGCATGATTAATATTTGTAGATGCTGCTTTTGTTTTCCTACCTATTAGTTTTGAAAGCTTGTCGTTGTTGACTATGACTTTCTGTCATGAGCTTTGTTTAACTAAACAGCAGCCTCAGAGCTCTGTTAGAGATAAATTGACTACTTGTCAAAAGTGACTTGCTTCACCATCGAAGAAGTGTTGTCAGTGATTACGTGGTCACCACAGACCGAGATCGTAAGACACTGAGTCTGTCTTTATTATGAATCCTCGTCTGGGCAGTGTACAACCTCACCTTCTGCAAACGCTTGAGACCTCATTCAGGAGGCTTGAGCAAACAATTCAACAACCTGCTTAATTGATTATCATTGGAATGCATGCTGTGAAGGTTTAAGTATTGTTGTGAAATTGTGAAATGAAGCTAGAGCAAGTGGAATTGTGGTGTTAATGGCTCTTGCTCCTTCAGAATGCAGACTACACCACTGGACAGGTGTTTGACTTGTCTGAGAAGCTCGAGCAGGCAGAAGCTCAACTGGGACGAGGCAGTTTCATGTTGGGCTTAGATACTCATGATAGGAAATCTGAGGACAAACTTGCAAAAGCAACACGTGACAGGTAAAACAATCCCTATCAATTCAGTATTACATTTTTCCATTAAAAATATATTGTGAGTTATGATAGTATAAATAAGTGGAAATAAAAAAAAAAAAAACAAGCCAAGGCAAGTTTATTTATTTTCAGATGTCATGCATGTTGTTATATATATATATATATTTATTTATGTGGCAGGAGGGTAAATTTGTGTCATTTGAGTATTGAAAATATAATATTGACTTCACATTTATTCATATTTATTTATTTTAAAAAAACTGACGTCATATTTATTCTTTTCTTTTTTTATTTTTCTTCATGAAAGATTATTTATTTACTTATTTCATTTATTTATTTTTAATTTCACATTTATTTATATTTATTTTGTGTGAGCTTATAGATGACTTGGGTAGTGTCTGTTTAGGTGCAAGGGTCCCCACTTTTTGATTTTGATAACATGATCAGACATCTTTCTTTGCTTTTCAGCTGCAAGACAACCATTGAAGCAATTCATGGTTTGATGTCCCAGGTTATCAAAGATAAACTCTTCAATCAAGTGAACACATCTTCCAATTGAACAAGTCAAGGAACTGAAGTTAGATGACTTCACATGCAGTGTTTGCTTAGTTATGTGTTCTTTCGTTCAGATTCTGCTTTGAAAGATTCAAAGGAATTCTCCTGTAGGATTGTTTGCATCATTTATCATTTGTTTAAACAAAGAAATAAATGTTGTTCAGGTTGATTCGTTGACAGACAGTAGGTGTTTCTTTGCCTCATCTTAATTTACTTGCAATTCATTTTATCACATTTACTGCTAAAGTCTTGTCTGAAATTATAACTCGCCCAGCTCATCGTCAAAGCTGTCTTTTAGATCAAGACAAATGAGTTTTCCTTAGTGCTTAGACATTTGAAATATATTCTCCTCTGGGTTCAGTGTGTAACACGGTACAGCACCGTTCCCATTTCCCATAGCTTGTGTCGGGAGCTGTAACAGCAGTATTCAACATTTATATTTAACAAAAACCACAGTGCTCCACAAGAGGTCATTTTCATATTTGCCAGTCATAGCATTACATAATGGAATAACAAACTCAACAGCCCAAAGATAAACACAGCTTGGCATGGCCGCAGCGCATCTGTCAGGACGACCCTGTGCAGGTTGTCTCTGTGTTGTACACAGTCCTTCAGGTTTCTGAGCGTTCCGCTGTGGCCTGTCACTGATGCATCACAGGAACAGGAGCCCGATACAGTGGAGTCTATTCAGCCCTGCGTGTCTGCTCTTTATCGCTGCAGACACTCAACGCCTGTGTGGTTACATGCACACACACGTGCCTGCATTTTCTTACAGACAACAGTGCTGACTTCATATTCATGCACATTTTTGTACCCCACATCATTGTACTAATTTTAAGATTTCTGTTGTGTTCCGGAAAGCATCAGTCTGTTCAATTATGCACTATGCAATTTGTAGATTTTGGCCTGAAGTTGTAGTGAGAGTGTGTGTTTTTTGCTCTTGTGATGAAGTCCAATTTTTTTATTCCATAGAGTATTGAATTAATTAAAGCCATAGTTCAGCCAGAAACTTTAATTTAATGAAAATGTATTCATCATCAGGCCATCCAAAATGTAGTTTGTTTGTTCAAAAAAATCACTTGTTCAACAGTGGATCATCTTAAGCGAATGGGTGCCATAATAATGAGAGTTCAAACATCTGATAAAACATCACAATAATCCACAAGTAATCCATTCCAGACTAAAAATTAATCATGTGGAAAGAGGAAACGATTAAAAAGTCTTAATGATGGATTTGTGCATATTAAAAAAATGCATATTTCCACAAATTGATGGACTAGAGTTGTGTTATTTGTTGATTATTGTGTTGTTCTTATCAGCTGTTTGGACTTTAATTCTGATGGCACCCATTCACTGAAGAGGATCCATTGGTGAGCAAGTGATGTTATGCTACGTTTCTGACTGAACTATTCCTTTAATTAATTTAATCTACGGAATAAAACACTGGTCGTCATCACAAGTAAAAACATTCTTGCTGCAACTTCAGGACAAAATCCACAAATTTGATGACCTGAGAGCAAGTACATTTTTAGAATTTTTTTACTTTTGCATGAACTATTCCTTTAAAATCATAGTCATCAAAAAATCCTATGCATATGTTCTGTATTTCACCCATTTGAATTACAAATTAATCTTATAATCATCACCAGATAAGCATTTTTTTTAATACTTGCAGTAAAGAATAAGGAGCAGAAGAGTATAAATTAGTTGAAATATAACTAAGCCTAAGTATATTATGATTTCTATGAGTGAACCAACATCAGTGAAATCCATTAACTCAATTGTAAAGTATGTTTTCTAATTTTCTGAACCCAAAGAAAACATGTTTTAAAATAATATTATGAACTATAGATATGTGATTAAGTGAATATATCTGAGTGATGAGAACAGATAATGGGCAGTGACTATTGATCACAATGCTAATGTTTAAACTAGCCTTTGGGACCAATGACCTCAAGATATTTGGTAGCACTGATGTTTTCTTTGGACCATAATAATCTCAACAAGCATGGTAGTGAGGAGGTGAAACGTGTTCAATGCTCCAGAGGAGAGTCTGAAAAGGGCAGTACTCCCCCTCTGCATCCCTAAACCAACCAAAGCAACATTTCCTTTCTGCCAAGTATTCTGCATTCATAAATGGAGGCAAGTCTCAGTCTCAGGAAGCACATTCCTCCACCAAATATAACAATACATGGGTCACTGCAGTGACTCAGTTCACCGAAGCCACGGCACTTCTCTAAAAATGATCTGCATTATTAGGGGCAGCAGTTTGAGATTGCAAATTTGGGGAAATGTGTGGTTCTACCAGCTGAAGTTGATAAACGTGGTTTCTGATTTCAGGGTTTCGTCTACTTTAGCCTCAAGGGTGGCCAGAGGTTTTGGTTTAATCCTAGTTTTTCATTTCCAACAATTGTCTTTCTCTCTTCAATCCTCCACTAGTTTTTTTTTAGTGTGTAATTTAATCTCTTCATTTTATAATTTTTTTAAGTTGGTGCCAATAACCTTGTGGGAAGTGTGCCGACACATAGCACCATTGTGCTTTGGGGATCCCGAGAAAGCACCCATTCACTGCAGAGGATCCATATGTGAGCAAGTGATGATATTCTAAATTTCTCCAAATCTGTTCTGATTAAGAAAAAAACTCATCCTCATTTTGGATGACCTGATGACCTTTTTTTGGCTGAACTCATGATTTATTTAATCTAATCATCTATGGAATAAAACCCTGGTCATCATCACAAGAGCAAAAACACTGTCTCAACACAACTTCAGGCAAAAATCCACAAAGTTGATGCGAGAACAAGTACCTTTTTTGAAAACTTTCATTTTTGCATGAACCATTTAAAATAAATATTTATAATTATAATAATGAATTATTATGATTAAAATACCATTAATAATAGTAATATATATATTGGCTTCTCTCACTGTCTCTCTTTTCTCAGCCATATAACAGGTATATGCATGTGTAAAAATAATAACAATAATAATTAAATTATATTATTGACCGGTCATTCATTTGTGTTATTATTTTAATTTATTTTAAACATGAATGCTTTAAATTATTGATAACAAACACATGTTATCAAAAACATCTGCAAAAGCATACTTTCAAATTTTCACACATAAATGCGATGAACATCGTGTTCTAAAACTCGCACGGAATTTAAAACAATTAAAAACGTAACTATTTCTGTTGAGAATGCGTCATGCCGCATTTTGACGTGCAAGCTGACCTTGCGCTCGCGTCTCGTCGCCATGGCAACATCAGCTCTCACTTCCTAAACAAAGCCGATAAGAGAAAAGACTTTGCAGCAGCAAACCACGTTGGGTTCATAGCTGACGACAGTTAATTTATAGGATTTGTGGATTAAGGTAAGAAAAAGTTTCATTTTATTTCTACTCTATCAGCTGTTCGTAGGTGCCTTTTCTGTTTGCGGTTATAATTGTATGCCAGTAGCCTAATTTGCTTGTCTTTGTCTATTAGTAACAAGAGTGTAAATTTCAATATATTGTTAAATATACTGCAGTATATTATAATGATTGGCAAACTGCTGTCTCCATCCAGTTCCCTGGAGTTTAACCACAGAAAGTTATTGATTTTAAGAGGCTCTTCATGTCATCTCCCCATAGTCTACTGCTCGGAGATCAAGTGTAAAACCGACCTGCTGTCATGTGTTGATGTATGTATTCCCTTTACTTCTGTCCTAGTGTTCAATGTCTGTATTGTCAAGCATTTGGAGTAAAATATCATCCAAGGTCTTTCCAAGGAGGCCTTTCTGGTAAGGTGTTATTGTAAGTCTGGATTGGTTTTATATAATACAACACTGCAGATGTGCAGGGTAAAGCTTACAGACAATATAAATCTCAAGATGATTGGATTGTTTTTTTTTTGTTGTTGTTTGTTTGTTTTTTGTTGCAGTTGTTCCTTTTCTTTCTTTTTTGGGGGGGAGCAGAGATCTCCCTTTATGCTAATCTTAGGTCACATGTCCATTTCACCTTTGGCCTCGGGTTCCCACTATTCAAAAATATGTATTTTGACAAAGGTTTAAGGGTCAATTGACTATACTGTCTCAAAAATACATATCATCAAAGAAATAATGGTCACTTCATCAATTATACCTTATTTAAAGACATTCTGATCAAAATCTTCTGAGGTCAGTGCTTAAAATGTATTCGATTATGTTTCTATATGCATTGCTTTAGTGTTTTCTCATAAATCTTCCTCTTCCCTTGACATACTGTTCTGCAGAAGAGAAATCTATCCTGTGAGATTTTTGCACACTCAGTCATTATGGTCCGTCTAACAGTGCATCTGATCGCAAAATCAAACAGTTTCTCAAAAGCCTGCAGAAGCGAATCTCTCCAGCAGTATCTGAAGAAGCTGACCCATCTCAACTTCTCAAACAGAAGTATAGAAGACATTGTAAGTTTTTAGTTCAAACATATTAAAGTTCCATTTAATATTCAAGTTTCAATTTCAATATTACAGTATAATCAAAATAAACAAATTTATCCGGCATATATGCATTAAATTGATCAATAGTGACGGTAAAATTATATTAATCAAATAATCAGTTTCCAAAAAAAAAAAACAGTTTTCAACATGGCTGCTGAAAATTCAGCTTTGCAATCACAGGAATTAATTACATTTCAAAATATACAGTAGTAAACCAGAAAACTTTTATTTTAGATTGTAATAATATTTCACAATATTATATTTTTTATTGTATTTTTGATCAAATAAACGCAGCCTTGGTAAGCATAAGAGACTTATTGAAAAAACTTTTTAAAAAATTGATTCCGAACTTTTGAGTTGTTTGTTTTCTGATTATTTTTCCCCTTTATAATTTGTAGGATGATCTATCAATGTGCAGAAACCTCACAGTCCTCTATCTATATGACAACCAAATATCACAAATCTGCAATTTGGGATTCGCCTCAAACCTTACACACTTATATATGCAAAATAACAACATCTCTTGCATAGAGAACCTCTCATCTCTCCATAAGCTCTCCAAACTGTAAGTATATGATAGTACAAGCATATTAATAAATTCTTGCTTGCATTGAAATGCGAACAGTGACGTTAATAGTTTCCATTGAAAATATACATACAGCACTATTAAAAGGCAATGAATGTTACTGTTAACTACGATTAACTAGTAATGTTTCTATATTTGAGTTTCTTGGGAGGTAACAGCATCACTGTGGTGGAGGGATTAGATGAACTGAAAAGCCTGAAGGAGCTGCATGTGGAAGGTCAGAAACTACCCTGTGGAGAAAAGCTGGTCTTTGACCCCCGTTCCATTTGTAGCCTCTCTGTAAGTATTTCATTGCTTTAACATTCACCTCAGTGAAAAGCCTTACAGAGGGTGTTTCATGGTATCTACGTTCTACTGCACTTTATATTTAGATTGATATAGCACTATGTCCTGAGAGTTTGCTTGTCAGAATCAGATGAGAGACGTAGGATTCGTGGACCAAGATGTGTATCAAAGCAGTTCTGTGCAAAATTTGATGAGGATAAAAGAGCTCTCTGTGGCTGCCTCCTTGTCTGACAGATCAACAGGGAGTGTTTACTGCCCTGGCTATGGGAAAACAAACCGAAAAGTTGGGAATTTTGTTTATTTTGATAATTAATGAAATTGCAAGTATAAGTGCACCCAATTTTATCCCTGCCAAGAGATTCCTAAATGCTCTCCTTTTACGAACACAGTGAAATCTTCATTGGCTCACCTGAAGTGGGACTGGTTTTAAATCTAAAGTGCATTATTAATTATATTAATATTGAATTCTTTCAGGAAACTCTGTGCATTCTGAATATCAGCAAAAATAACATTGATGAAATATGGGAGTTGGCCCCTCTCCGAAAACTGACCCATCTTTACGCTACTGATAACCAGCTACAGGACATACTGGTAAATGTGATTTTTTTTCCATAAAAAAAGATACTTATAAAGAATTTTTGTTCTGTCTAACCATGACAAAGTTGTATGTTCCTATGAAGTGTGAGATGATAGAGGCAGAGCAGTGCAAAACCTAATCCTGCAAATCCTTCCAACAGTCTCCAGACTTGCACAGGGTCAGAATTATTCAACAAATCAGCGGGCTGGTCTCCAGGGACAGCTTCTGCTGACAATTTAAACAAGCACAAGTTTTCCTCCTTCCTTAGTGAACTGATTTTCCTCTGAAATACACTGAGTGCCCCTTAAAACTTCAGTCTTGTATTAAAAACCAATTTGAGCCAAACATTTAGTGAAATTAAAGCTGAAAAGTAACCTTTTCTGGAAAAGGGATTTTCCAGCCTATTGATATCACACATTCAGTAACTAAAAAAAATGGTGAAGGAACACTTTCCGAACGCCTCTGTAGAAAAGCAGCTTGGTAACTTTGTCCAACAGCTCAAAAGACAATCTCAGCAACTGCCACTGATAATAGTGATCCTTGTGTCAGAGGAAGCTTTCATGTTTAGCAGATATCTCCTTTAATTTATACAACCCCTTTGCCACTATTGATTCAGCGATGACAGCACCCAAAGGATCAATTCCTCCCTTACACAGTTTGGTCCAATTCCAGTGGAAACATTATGGATTTTTAAAATAGATTATGACAGGCAGTCAGCCGAGTGACAAATGGGTTCTGCAGAGGCTGTTAGTGGCGCACGGCCAGACGGTGCAGATAGGGATCGAAGCACTGGTCAAATACAGGTTCATAACTGGCCATCATTAACCCAGTGTGGGGCTGGAAAGAGCCCAGTATTCAGCACTCCCGCGCATGGGAGGGCAATTTGGCGCTGGGCAGTTCCCAGCCAAGCCCTCAGAGTGACAGACCTGACACGATCATTTATCAAAGCCTGAGAGCGTGGCTCGCTGGGGTCCCGCTAGAGCTGATTGCACGCGGACTGAAAAGTGGAAGCACTTTAGTTGAGACAGGAAGGCAATGAACAATCAGAGCGTGTCCAGAGAGTATTCATATTTCCAGCCTGGATTAATGTGTCCTTAGATAAACATACACTGCAGACAACATGCTTGAGGACTACTGCCCAGGGGAACTTGTTAGTCACGCAGTCCAAGTGACAGTATTTATTAAAACAAGCTGATGTCTTGTTTATACTTTTTACCCTCTGAATTTTTTTTTTCTGAAAATGTTTATGCTTGTGGCTTCTTTGTCTTAAATATAATGCCCTGATAATTTTTAACCATGCACATCTCCTGTTATATCTGCAAAATCTCTGTAGTGTTGTAGGATTTTTCCAGCATGCAACTACTTTTTTGGAAAGTTTTGAGAAGATGATAGTCATTTACTGTGTCTACTAATTATTTTGTTTTATACTGATTAAAAGTAAAATTTTATGCCTTTATTTATGCTTTCAGGAATTAGAGACGGTGTTCAGCCAGTGGTCTCAACTGCGGCTACTGGATCTGAATAGAAATCCTGTGTCTCACAAACCTAAATACAGGGACAGACTAATAACTGCCTGCAAAATTCTAGGTGAGAAATAGCATCGTAACTTGTGATGAGCAGGGTTGTCAAATCGATCAATCGCAATTAATTGTCTCCGAAATAAAACTTTTTGTTTACATAATGTGTCTATAAGTAAACACACACATACATATATATATATATATATATATATATATATATATATATATATATATATATATATATATATATATATATATATATATATATATATATACACACACACACAAAAGTAAACTTTTTAAACCAATTTTATTTTGGATGTGATTAATTGCTTTGACAGCCCCAATATGGAGTCATATGACGTTATTTATGAATGGCGTTTTTGGCCTTCATTATGTAATTTAATTATTTTTTATTCTTATAATTAATTTTATTATTTTATGTATTTATTTTATTTACAATTTTTAATAACATTTCAGTGATGTTTAGCATTTTAATTATAGTTATTTCAATAACAGTTGTTTTTGTACTGTTTATGAATTTTCTATAATTCTTTAGTGAAATTATACAAAGAAACTATGTTTTTCTTGGTATTTAGAGGATCTTGATGGAAAACAAATAAACGAACTGTCTAGGCAGTTTCTAATCAACTGGAAAGCCTCTAAAGATGCAAAGAAGAAATTAGATGATGGAGAAAACATCAAAGAACAAATCACGAATCAACTTACAAGTATGAATATTTGTTGCAATTTTTTTCTTTACATTTTTATTCAGTTACTAACAATTATTTCCATTAATTAATTATAGACCCTCGAAATAAATGTTAAATATATTATTGAAGTATGACTTTACATACTATGAAAAATAGTGCCCTAACATTATTTAATTTACTGAATTTCTGAGCTGAGTGCACTGCACTGTCACTTTCATTTTGTTCTCTTAATTTTCCAGTCATTTATAATATCCACAAGATTTTCTTGCTTTTAACACATTTCCCCATTTTGTTGTTGTATATAATCAGTATGTGTTTAAGTAAGCCTTGTTTCAGTTTTATGACAATGTGTGAGTAACCCCTGTTTGCTGTAGCTGACTTTCGCGTGGGCCCCGAACATCCCTTTGCCCATGACCGCAGCAGCTCTCTGAGTAAGCCGTCAGAATATGGGAAGCCTGGCGTCACATTTCGGACAGATCAAGTACAAGGAGACAGCAGAGGAAGAAGGTATAAACAAACAAAAATGTCTGTACTATTAACAAGACTCCCTTATTCTTTACATAATCTGCGGCCAATGAAAAAATAAAAGATTAAAAAAAAATTTTTGTTTTTATCAAATTTTATCAGCTATATTTGAATACATTAATAAAAATACTTTTTATATACTTTATATATATATATATATATATATATATATATATATATATATATTTACAACTCATCTTACATTAAAAAAAGAAGATAGATTCTGGGATAAATGCTATCAGAGTAAGGTTACATGTTGCCTTCAGACATGATGTATAACTGCCTGCTATTTATCAAGTTGTGTGAGTCTTACTTTTCCCACCTATGCAAATAAACAGCTTTCTCCTTTAGACTGGCCTGAGGTTAACAATTGCTCTGCGCTGTGTAATGTGACATAATCTACAGTTGTACTGCACAAATCATTCCCTTTTGATGTCTGATGTCCTAAACGTGTTACTTATCATTTTAGTTGATTTACCAGTGTGTGGCCTCTGAAATGCAGAAATTATTTGTTGATGTAACTACAATAAATATGAACTGAATGTTTCTGTACTTATAAGAAAAAACTGCACGAGCAAAGGCACTAATGTGTGAGTAATAGGAATGATAATGCTGAATGACAGTTGTTTAAAGTCCTAGTTAGCTGTTTACTATGTTATTATAGGGGTCCAGTAACAGAAGGATATTTAGTCATAATTTACAGAAGCGTGTTTTAAAGCATGTATTTAAAGCATTTATTATGTTCTAGGCTGTTTTTATTACTATTATTACAAAACACAAAAGCATGAAAGACAACCAAATTTGTGGGGTACTTTTGTGATAATTTAAAGCATTTCATTTAATATAATTCATGATTGTTCTGATGCATTCACAGGTCAAGAGGGATGTATATTCCTGTGAGGACAGGCAGACTCTGAAAATCTGAAACTACTGATTAAAAAACTTTTATCAGTGTCCTTTATAAATTGACTCAAAAGTCAATCGCTCACATACACACTTAGCTTGTCATCTGTGTGTTAGGAGTTTTCTGGAAAACGTTCAGTAAAGCTTTAATAGTTTTATAAAATGTGAATATCTGAGCAGCTTCTCCATTGTGTAAGAATACACTCTCTTTTACACTGCCTATTTTGCATTTTCATATTCTGTTTAAAATTCTGAGATTGTGTATCTAAATATTTGTTTGCCTTTAATAAATGCTGAAAAATATCTTTAAATACCACCATGTTTTGTACATTATTCTTTAGGAGGTCAAGATATATACAATAATATTATTCATTCAATATAATACAAATAGATTTTAGATTTTATTTTTTCTGGTTATTGCTAAGAGCAAAATCTCAAATTAGAATTTATGTCATTGAAAATGTCTGAAATTGCACACTGTACTACATATGTAGTTTAATTTTCTCTTTTTTAGGTTTGATTGTGCTTTTTAGTTATTTGGTAATTATATCATCAAACATACCTTCTGATTGGTATTTTTCTTTTTCTTTTATATATATATATATATATATATATATATATATATATATATATATATATATATTATATTTTTAAGTGCTTCAACAAATTAATGCTCCAATCTCACTGCATCCTGCTTTAAATTAGCTAATGAAATTAGCTAATTTAAAGCATGAAATTACTAGTTAAGTGATTAAAAAAGTTTATATTATAATTGCACATTTATCATTTAGATTCATACGGGGTTTTTTTTCTTTTTACTGAGGATTCATTTCAACTTGCACATTATACAGCAAGCTTATAAACACCATGGACACTGCATTCTAAACTGGAATGGTATTTATATTAAATGTAAAACGGATTCTATAATAACATTTAGACATACTACGCGCTGAATACAGTAATGCATGAATGCAATCCCTGCGTATAATATACTAATATCTACACCAGGGTAATAACCTCTGAAAGATGTAGAGTAATTAGACAGAGAAGCGTACTTAACCTCATTTGCTCTGGTTCATAATTATTGGCCTGGGGGCAATACTGTTACTTCATCCTTACAAAAACAATGTTTATTAAGAACAGTCTCAGATATACATGTTATGAATAATTCCATTCATTAATTCTCCCACATCTCCGTTTTGCGGAAAACAGAATGATTAATTTAGGAGTCTCACAAGTATTTCCTCAAGCATGCCAGTTGATTGCAGTGTTTAGAGTTTATTTATTGGCTTTGTCCCAGGAAATGAAGCCGATGTCTGCGGCTCAAAATTATAATATCAATATCCCTTTTAAAATGTTAAAGAAGAGTTAAGATCACCGTGCAGATGATCTGATAGAATTTGTTTGACAGCTTAAAAATAGAATGCTTGGGTCTCACAAACCACATTCATGTTCACCCAACAAAGCCAATCAAGAGGAAATGGGTATTTATTTATTTAATAAACAATATTTCATATAATATTGAAAAGTTGTGGTTTGCAAAGCAACTCTGGGTGGACCGAAATATACTGCCACTGGCGTCGAAAAATGAACTGTGCCCTCCTACAGACCGATGCTAAGGGAAACAGTGGAGATCGGCTCGAATTGCCAGAGTTTTAAAGGCTTTTGATTAATTGCACCGGAGTGAAACACTTGTCAGCTTTTTGTGTTCCCCGATAAATTAGAGGCTCAGGAGACTTTACGCAGTCATTCAGGTGAGGACAGTGCGTGTGCGCGGACATATATCCCCACCTTCCACGCGCAGCACCACGACTAGTTATATATAATTTTGCAACGAGAAAGGGACTATTATTTTAAACAGGATTTCTTTGCCGAGCTTTGAAGGTTTCATGCCTTAATGTGTGTTTTATAGGACAGCACTTTTAACAATACAGGTATGTTTCTTTACATTTTTAATAACTTCCCATTGTCTATAGCTACAATGTAACCTAATTCTTAAAATGGATATATATTAAAACGTTATGTTCTCGGCTGAAATTATTTAATGAAAAACATAAACACTGAAGGCGTCTGTTAGTCTAATATTTCTTTCTTTGACATTGAATGACTCATACTGGCCATGAGATTTGTTTTTTTTTAAATCTCACGGCCGGTAACCTGTTTTTTGACATGTCATTCTCGCATATTTGAATAAAAGTGCCTGTTTGGCTATTTACTAATGTGTGTTTTTTATGTAGGCTATAATTTTAACCAGGTTAAAAAGTGACTTCAATGGTTGGAAGACAGTCGATTCGTATGGATGGCACTGGTTCTGTGACAGTTATGGATGACAGTCCCGTATCAAGCCCTAACTCGAGCCCCAGTCCTGACACGCTCTCAGCGGGCAGCCGGCGCGCAGAGGCCCTGTCCCGCACCAGGGTGGTCCCGTCTAGTGGCCTCTGTGGCAGAGGTAGACCCGCGGCAGCCAACGCAGCGCGCGAAAGGAGTCGCGTCCAGACGCTCAGACATGCGTTCCTCGAGCTCCAGAGAACACTGCCGTCGGTACCACCGGACACCAAACTCTCCAAACTCGACGTCTTGATACTGGCAACCACATACATAGCGCATTTAACAAGAACATTGCAAGAAGAAGGGATGGAAGAGGACAACACAAAACAAACTGAAACTTTGAACTCACTTAAGGGAGATGGCTACTTACATCCTGTGAAAGTAAGTCGAATTAGCCTATATTTTAGAATTAAAGTGAACTTTGCCACCGAAAATATTGTGAGATTTTATACATTTTAATTTACAAAACATTTGTGTTTAGTCTTAAAAGTTTTGAATAGGAGACTTTAAGGTTAAGGTCAAGGCTTCTTGAAAATATCCACTTTATTACGCATAGCAATTCATTAAAACTGTGTTTTAAAACTGTGCATTAAAAAGTGTTTCTATTTGTCGCTTTTTTCTTTTAGAAATGGCCGATGCGTTCAAGATTATATGTCGGTGCCTCTGGACAGTTCCTGGGTAACTCAAATGAAAATCAAGGGGCATCTTCATCAACATCTCAAACATAGATCGTTTGCACATAAGACTTTTTGAGGTAATGAAGAATGAAGGTTAAAGTTATTGTTTTAGTAATTTTGTTGTAGTCTGTAAAATTTAACATGGTTGTTTTACGCGTCAACTGAACTAAATTCATTGAAATGATGATTATTGTGCCATGCAAACAACTGAGTACTGTGCATATTAATATATCCTAATTATTTCCAATATGTAAATAAGATTAAAATATGAAACAATTTGTGCTCTTGGGTTTCTGCTCAGAATTCTGTTTCTGCAGTTCTGTACTTGTAACTGTCTGGAATTCGTGTGTGGGGTTGATGAGCTGTTATGCTTCAGCTGTCGGCTATGCACTTTCTGTTACAACATTTGCACTAAATGCATGTGTGAACAACCTAACATTCGTCATGTGAAGTGGTCTGTCAGAATCGCAACAATAGCATCATCATTCCCTTTTCTCCTCCCTTTCCTCCTTCCTCTTTTCGTTTGAATAGCACATTTGGAATAGTGAATAAAATCATTCTTAAATATTACACTGATCTCATGTTTATTATTATTATCATCAATATTATTATCAAGATAAATCCTTCACAGTGTACAAAATAATATATTCCCAAAAAGAAAATTATAATTACATTGGTTTAAAATATTTTTCAAGCACTGAACATTATTAATATCAAAGATTTTAATTAATTTTTTATCACTGTCTTCAACTACAGTTCTAATATATCTAATGTGATGCAAACATTCTCATGGAAACATTAAAAAAAATCTTTAAAGTTCTTAATCATGGAGTGCACTGAAAGTTTGTTAAAGTTATACTGAAAAATGTTAACCCACTCTAATGAGATTAAATGTTTTATACTTCAAGTTTGGGCTTCAGATTTAAAGCTTATATAACCTATTTTGCAGAGTGTACTTTTGGTCTAATGGATTATCTTTATCTATTTATTTAAATGTTTATATTCTATGTTTAATCTTCAGAGAGGCAAATCTGCTTGAGAGGGAAACTATTTGGATATGATTATTAAATTACTGGGTGCACTATATATATATATAGTCATTTCACAAGGATTTTCATCAAAAGAAAAGTTTCTTTTAGTTACTCTCTTGGTAGTGCTTTATATATATATAAACGTGTCATAAACGTATGCAAGAGTTCAACAGATCAATCCGATTGTAGACTTCAGGAATAATACCCAAGACGCATGTGCTGCGCGTAGGAAGTTCCCCTTTAAAACGCGAAGTACGCATGCGTCCCGTTCTTTCTTGCCAAGCGTGGAAGGAGCTGGTTACAAATCCTACATGTTGCAGTATAACTTGAGGTAAATGTACTTCAAATAATTATCGTGTCGATGCATTTTAACATCTCGGTTACATATGTAACTACGGTTCCCTGAATAGGGAACGAGATGCTGCGGTTACGTCACCGTATGGGAACACCTCTCGGTGTGACGAATGTCTGAAGCCCTTTACCATCCCGCCAATCCTATTGGCAAAATAGCGCTTGGAACCGCCCTACGCATGCGTACGCATCATATACCTGAGTGCCGCGTGCTATTTCGCTCAGATTTCATGAACTGAAGAAATGCTATCAAGGTACGCAACGGCCGGGACCGCAGCATCTCGTTCCCTATTCAGGGAACCGTGGTTACATACGTAACCGAGATGTTCCCTTTCATAGGTCACTTCGATGCTGCGGTGACGTCAACGTATGGGAACCCTATACCATAACGCCTGACGTACCTGATAGTTGGAATCCAAGGAAAGCATCTGCTCAAGCGGACAGAACCCAGGATCCAGAAGCCATCCTCACATCCAGACTGTAAAACTTGACAAAAGTGCTCGGTGAGGAACATCCTGCCGCAGCACAGACATCATATATAGAAGAACCACTGAAAAAACTTGTGATGAAGCCACTGCTCTCGTGGAATGAGCTCTAACTCCTAAGGGCGAAGCGAGTCCGCGCGCCTCATAGGCTAAAGATATAGTCTCCACCAGCCAAAGGTACATGCGCTGCTTTGTGACAGCATGGCCTCTATTTTGTGTCCTAACAGACAAAGCTGGTCGGACTCACGTCATGGAGCTGTTCGATCAACATAAGTCTTCAGCGCTCTGACAGGGCAAAGACTCAGATCTCCTGACCCCGCCTCTGCAGGGGGTAAAGCCTCCAAGACCACTTGTTGAAAGTGAAAAGGGTTCGAAGCGACCTTAGGGACATAATAGGCCTCGGTCACAGCAATACTTTCACAGAGCCTGGTGCAAAATCCATGCACGAGGGCGAAACAGAAGAGCCTGTAAATCCCCAACTCTCTTAAGGGAGGATAAAGCCACAAGTAGAACTGTCTTAAAAGTCAAGATTTTATCCGGTATAGTTTCAAAGGGCTCAAACGGATGCC
The DNA here is from genome assembly GCF_963082965.1 of Carassius carassius. Lineage (NCBI taxonomy): Eukaryota > Metazoa > Chordata > Actinopteri > Cypriniformes > Cyprinidae > Carassius > Carassius carassius. The sequence goes on from NC_081789.1 coordinate 18,593,035, forward strand.
CTGATAAACCTTGCAACAAAATGGATAAATCCCATGAAGGAACTCGCACAGGGCAGAAAGACCTCAGCCGTTGCGCACCCTGTATAAAACGCGAGACCAGCAGATGACGGCCCACTGAAGCACCATCTATATCAGGGGTTTTCAAACTGTGGGTCGCGACCCACTTGTGGGTCACAGAATGGAACAAGGTGGGTCACACAAAGTCACTTGGCTGCAGCTAAATTTGCGTTTCAATAAAAACACACACACACACTCACACAGTTCAGTCTAGGGCTGCACGAATGTGACGAGTGGGGCGGGGCCGAGAGCCGTGGAGTGATTGGGAAATGAGCGACACCTGCAACACTCACCGGTCTCGAGAACCCCGGAGGAGATAGGAAGTATACAAAAGAGGAGCGACGACAGTGAAGGACGAGAGAGGCCACTGGGTGGCGTCTGTACTTCCCGGTCAGAGAGCACCTGTCCATCAAAAGCTCACTATCCAATCAGAGTAGATCACTGTTAACACCACCCCCATGAGATGTTTGTGTCAAAACACCAAACGAAAAACTGCGAAACGTAAGCGAAATCTGTAGCAATGAATTCAGAATCCACGATTAGCGAAAACGAATCTTTGAAAAACATTAACAAAGAATGAAGCATATTTGAAGAGCCTGTTAAATTTGTGCGACTGAGTTAATTTTTTTTCATTTTCATAGTGTTTTTCTTCTTTTGTAATGGCATATTTTTGATAGTTTCTGAAAAAGTTACGTTCAGTTTTATAAAGTTTCGTTCATTATTATTGAAACAAATGTAATTCCATAAGCAGGGCACAAATGCAGGATTAATTGTAACACTACAAGATTTAAACATTTCCACGTAACAAAATGTACAAAAGTTTGCAATATTTCCTTGATGTATCATCTCTGTTTAGAAAAAAATTTGCCAAAGTTCAGAAGTCTTTTGAAGATATTGCTGAACATTTATTTAACCATCACAAAAATAAATATATTTTTTTTATTATTATTTAAAATGAGACACATCTGTTTATTATAATTTTTTACCAATTTCACAATTATTTTAATCTCAAAACTGTGTTAGATAGCTCTGCTTTGCTTCTCATGCTTTTCTAAATAAGTGTTGGATTGTGCTCCGTTCTCGCCGACACAAACGGAAGATCATGAATGTATTTTCTGCAACAAAACACAGCAGCGCAGATTACAGTTCACTAGAGTGAGCCTGCTTCACGTTTTTATGGACACTACATATTTTAACGTCTGTAAACAAAAATTAAAACTGAAATATTAGTAGTGAAAATTTTTTATTTTTATTAAATACTTAATTTCTGTCATCAAACTTTTAAGATTAGGCTTAAAGTAATGTCAATCGTTTTCTTATTTTTTTTTATATATATATATTTTGGTGGGTCGTGAAATAGATTACACTTGTCTAGGTGGGTCGTAGAATGGAAAAGTTTGGGAACCACTGATCTATATATATGTGGTTAGCTGAAATGGCTGAGACGTAAACTTTCAGAGTGGCTGGAGTTACTCCATTCAGAGAAACGGTCTTGAAGGAACTCCAGTACTGAAGCCACTGGGCAGTAAACCGGATCCATAATACGAATTCCACACCAGGTCGTAAACAGTTTCCATTTGAAAGCATATAAGCATCTCGTAGAAGCTGCCCTAGAATTCATTATAGTCTCTGTGGTTTCAACAGAAAGACCGGGACATATTAACTCACTCCGCTCAGAGGCCACACCCACAGCTTCCTTGGGAGCCAAATCATTCCCTGTGCTTGCGATAGTAAGTCCTCTCTGAGGGGAATCTCCCATGGAGAGCCCGCTAACAGACTGACCAGGTCCGCAAACCACGGCTGTGTGGGCCACTACGGAGCCACCAGCAGCAGCTGCTCCACTCTGTCCAGCCGTATCTTGGATAACACCGCTGGAATTAGACGAATCGGGGGAAAAACATACAAGCTGGTTCTGGGCCAATTGTGAGCTAAGGCATCCAAGCCTAGGGGCGATAGAGGGCATAGGGAGAACCACAGCGGGCAATGCGTAGTCATGTTCGACACGAATAAGTCCACTCTTGCTTCTCCAAATATTTGCCATAGAAGGCTCACCGTTTAGGGGTGCAACCTCCATTCCCCCTGCTCCAGAGTCTGTCTGGATAGCAAATCCGCTCCAAAGTTCAAACGTCCGGGGACATGAACCGCTCGGATCGAAAGAAATCTGTTCTGAGACCAAAGAAGAATATTTCTCGCCAACCTGCATGGGGGGCGAGAGCGTAATCCTCCTTGATGATTCAGATACGACACAACCGCTATGTTGTCTGACCTGAGTAGTACATGACGGCCGATCAACAGATTCGAGAAATACTGGACAGCTAGAAAAACCGCCAGTAATTCCAACCTGTTTATATGCCAACTGCGTTGTGTTGCCGTCCATACTCTGTGAGCTGGGCGCCCTTGACAAACAGCTCCCCAACCGGTCAAAGACGCTTCCGTCGTGACAGACTCTCGGGAAGCACAAATCCCCAGCCGAACTCCAGCTAGATGGAATTCGGTTGAAATCCATAGTCTTATTGACATAATACACCTCCATGTCACCAAAATCGTCCGATGCGGAAGACAACGGGGTGAAATGTTCCGGCTTGTCGTCCACCACTGAAAAGGGCACATATGAAGTAAGCCCAGACGGATTACAGGGGATGCCGCTGCCTTTAGACCTAAAAGTCTGAGGCACAAACTCACCATCACTGTGCGACCCACTTTGAAGTGACGCACGCATGATGCGAGAGACTGAGCGCGCGGGAGAGATAGCCTTGCTGTCATAGACTTGAGTCCAAGTCTATTCCCAGAAGGTTATCCGCTGAGAGGGAATTAAAACACTCTTCTAGAAATTTGTGCATAAGCCCAGGCTGTTTAGATGATTAGCACAAGATCCCGATGGGAGTGTGCTTGACTCTGCGATTGTGCTAACACCAGCCAATCGTCCAGGCAATTCAATACACGAACGCCCTGGAGCCACAACGTGGCCAGAACTGCGTCCATGCATTTAGAAAATACTCGATGAGCCAAGGCTATGCCGAAAGAAGAACACAGTATTGATATGCTTTGCCCTCTAAAGCGAATCTAAGGAACCTCCTGTGTCTCTTGATGATCTGAATATGAAAATATGCATCCTTCAGATCGATCGTGCCAAACCAACTGTTTGGTTGAATCTGAGACAGAATAGACTTTACCGTTAACATCTACATTTTGCTCATCTTGAGTGCAAGATTCAAACGGTGTAAATCGTCACTTTTATTTATTTTACCAAAATAGCGGCTGTAAAACCTGAGTCCATCTGAGAGGGGTCTACTTTTATAGCCCCTATTCCCCACAGAGATGCTCCTGCCGCAGCACCACGATTGGTTAACAACCATAGTAAGATTTCCATGGCAAAAAGGCGGGCCTTTCTGAACTGAATGGTGTATCCGTGACGAATTGTGCGTAACACCCATAGTGAAAATGCTGGGCAAGCGCTGCCCTGCGGCCCATAAAACGTAGTGGTTTCCAAGCCTCCGTTCCCACATGCATTAACGTCCGAGCACGGAAAGTTCACAGCGTCCGTAAGCAAGGAAAGCGCATGTGTCAAAGTCATTACGTTTCGTTGTGTCTAATCCTGAAGCGTATCCACAGCAGAATTAAATCCAACAAAATGAACATCAGGTCACGCCGCTAGCGTGATTACGGCAGCTGTGTGAGCCGTCATATACAGGCCATCCTTGTCAGCCTCTTGTGCCGTCCCTCAAACTCTGAAGGCTGGATTGTGCAGAGTGTCTGAGGGGGCGCTCAAGTGATAGCTCAATCCAATGATGCTCGAGGTGCCTTTGCTGCAAGACAGTCAATGTTAGAGTGTGGGGACTGTAGCGAGAGGGTTGGATGTGCGTTAGCAGTCCAACAGCACTCTCTAGTGGAGGGCACAGTCCCTGACAAACAGCAGACTGTTGTAAGGGGATAGAGGACGAGAGGCTTTTGCCGCCCAACTCAGGTTTTTGTAATGTCGGCGAGATTAGCCAAGGTGGCGCTCGACCGTTAACATCCCCGTCATAGAACGGTTCACTGCTCGGGCAGTATGTTTGGTAGCACTTAGCGCCAAATCTGTTGCCCCCCGCAGCTTTTTTACAGCCTCCGGTTGTATTATCTTTCTCGTTAAGAACCACCATAAAGTGAAGTAAATTTGCAGAGATTAGACGCGACTCGACACGCCTTCGACGAGACTTTAGGCCGCGACTGAGTTCGGCACGATCCGTTCGGCTAGAGAGTTCGTCCACCAGCGGCATCGCCGTATAACAGCAGTCCGCCATGTCAGCAATGGTGGCGAAACCTGCGGCGTTCGTAACGTGCGCTGATTAAGGCTGCTTCCAGGACCTCGAAACCTCTTGGTCGAAGTCCGTGAAGAAGGGTAGCGGCTCACGGGGGGGATAGTTTATCCACCACGCGGGTAACCACATTCAACAGCTCACTGAGGAAGGGGAGGCGCATTTCTCCTGTCCGCTCGGAGGGAGAGAACCGCATGTGCCGGCCAGAGCCTACTCTGAGTCCGAAGCCGCGGTGGACAAACATAGTGTGTTTGTTGACAAACAACATTTGTAAACACACTCGAGTGGGGGAGAGCGAGCAAAGTGGAAAAAACTCCAGCGCATCACTGTATTCATAGTCCAAGCCTCACACATCGCCCCAAACCACCACCTCGTGCGGCGCCTCGGTGACCGCAGAAGCGTAATGGTGGGGGTTAGACGCGAGGCGACCTATAGAAAATACACTCCAGAGTGCAGAACTGTAGCTGCAGGCTATCACTGAGAGAACATGTAGAGAGGCTGCTAAACGAACCTCTCATGAGTGCCTCCCTGTGATAAACCCATTATACGGCTCTTACCTTTCGTTGACTCATCGCGTCCGCGAAGAGGAGTTGAACACTGCTCGAAGAAAAAACCGCTGAGAACGCGAGATGGTGCCTCCCTGTGATAAACCCATTATACGGCTCTTACCTTTCGTTGACTCATCGCGTCCGCGAAGAGGAGTTGAACACTGCTCGAAGAAAAAACCACTGAGAACGCGAGATGGTGCTTCCCTGTGATAAACCCATTATACGGCTCTTACCTTTCGTTGACTCATCGCGTCCGCGAAGAGGAGTTGAACACTGCTCGAAGAAAAAACCGCTGAGAACGCGAGATGGTGCCTCCCTGTGATAAACCCATTATACGGCTCTTACCTTTCGTTGACTCATCGCGTCCGCGAAGAGGAGTTGAACACTGCTCAAAGAAAAAAACGCTGAGAACGCGAGATGGTTTCCTTAGGGCACAGATGATTCGCTTTCCTGAAGGAAATTAAATCTGAGCGAAATAGTGCGCGGCACTCAGGTTTACGATGCGTACGCATGCGTAGGGCGGTGCCAAACGCTATTTGGGCAATAGGATTGGCGGGATGGTATAGGGCTTCAGACATTCGTCACAACGAGAGGTGTTCCCATACGGTGACGTCACCGCAGCATCGAAGTGACCTATGAAAGGGAACATAAGTTTAAGTACTATTGCAGCTATTTGTAGATCTGTTAATGAGGTTTTAGGCTCATTTATTATTTAAATTGTTTGCATCCTGGCTTTGCCACATGTTTAGTCAGCACGCGCGGTACATAGAGAATAACTTCTATTTCTTACATCGTTCCGTGGAAGCACAATTCGTATTTTATTAGCTATAATTTGAAGCATTTCATCAATCTATCATTAGGCACGAATCGGTCTACATCTCATGAGTTTCTTAATGAGGATCCTTCGTGATCCTTGCATGAACGTTACACCGTGAAAAAAAAAAAAAACTTACGTTATGTCTCAAAAGTCGCTTGTTGCCTAGTGGATCAGCCCAAATGTACTTTTACTGTCAAGTTCTCCTATTCGAAATGAGATCATTAAAAATGTGTTGGTTTATATTAATTTCATACACTATAGGTTTAGGTGCTTGTGTAGATTTATTTGATTTTTTATTTTTGTAATTTTTTTTTTTAGCAATTATGTGGAAAAAATTACTCCAATTGCTCTTTATCTGGAGCTCAAAGTGGATGCAGAAGTTTTGGAACAATGTATTATGTTCCTTCTGGGAGCACATAATCAATATTCTTAAGGTGACTGTTTCTACACAAATTGACATGATTTTTTCAAATCATTTTGTAATCATGACCTATCCTAAAAAGGGATTTAAGTATCCCATGAGGACTGTTATAAATCATTTTGGCAGGCGAATGTCCCAGATCTGGTGATAAATTGCTCCTTTGCCATTCGCTCTCCTGTCGGCAGGACCATGCTCTGTCCAGCATGGGTCTGCTGTCCCGTGTGGTCTGGCTGGTTTGGGAATGGTCTTCTATGACCTGGATTGGTTAATCAGGGCTTTGATTCACTTGGAGGTGCTGGGGTCTTGGTAAAGGTCCTGACCTTGAGTTGAACTAGTACTGCCCAGGCCTTTGTGCCGCTGTGGGAGGGTCTACTCTCAAGCTGTGTTACATGTGCCTTTTGACCTCTAGTTCATCAGTCATATTTTTGAGGTGGATAAAATAAAATGTATATATATATATATAAATTATTGGTTCTTTACTCAGCACTGCTTATTTGGAGCACAAAATCAATAGCTGAAACACAACATGGGTATTTGGTATTCATTTTTAGATTGGTTTATTTCTTTTACCTGCAGAGCTGAAGCTTAAATTATAAATTAAATTTATCCTTTTTGTTGTTGAATCACAAAGGAGCCAGATGATTGCTGCAGCCAATGGAAGGGATCATGGCATTTGCCACTGGAAATGGGTGACATGAGAAGTACAGATTAATAAAAACGGGTAACTTTAAAATGGGTATGCATCAAAGACACTACATTTAAAGATATTAATGTTTGCTATGATGAATGTCACATTTCTGCCATTTACCCATCAGACCAGATTGGGTTGCTGACATTGTGAATGTCTGAAGAAACTGCAGAGTTGACTAACTAGTTCCCCAATTAAGATTTCACCAGCATTAAATTTGCCCTGCTTTTTTCATCCCACCAGGTACAAGGGTCGCCACTTAGAAAACCGTGACCTGAAAAGTGCAGATGATTTTAAAATGGTATTTTTTCATTTTTCTTTAGGTATTCATTGTAATTGCTTTAAAATGAGAATCTCCAATGTTCTACTATCTAATTTCTTTAACTGCTAATTTGTGTGTTTTGGAGATGAAATGAGTGCTTCTTACCATTATGAATCACACTTTTGCCATTTACCCATGAGACCAGATTGGGCTGCTGACACTGTGACTATCTGAAGCAACTGCACAGTTGATTTACCAAATTTTAAAAAAAATATTTTTTCCTGTGTTTAATACCTTGGTTTATTCCTCTACTATGCAGGTTGCATAGGTTTCCACAATATTCAAGATCTGTCTGTGGGAGTCTTCCAGCACAAGGTCCCTCTGGTGTAAGGAGTCCAGGTCACGGAGAGCACAGGAAAATGCCGCATTGGGTGGAAAAACAAGCGCAGAGGCCCCTGCATTCCCAAGACCAACTTTTCTAATTTCCAAACTCTGGAACATGCACTCACTGAAACAGGAGCTTGATCCTAACTATAAACTAGTAATGAAGTGCTGAAAGGTGAATGGGTTATGATTAACATTATTGAAAAAAATTCTTATTGAAACATTTATTTTTGTATCCATTTGTTCAGAATTTAGAAAAATATGGGAGAACTAACCATGTTTTAGGGTGACCAAACTTTCACCCAGCAAAACTGCAATGATTACATCTTACTCTAGAACTTGTGTTCTTTGACTGAGTTTAGCATGAGCCTGGGCCAGAGCAACCCTGCCAGAACCAGAAAATGTCATGTGTATGAAATGGTCATATTTCTACTTGTGTGCTGCTTCATCCGCATAATTGAAGATTAATACAATTAGATTATTATTATTTTTAGATTTAGATAAAAATTATTCAGTCCTTTTGGAAACTCAGTGCTGGATTTGTAGACTTGTTATATAACTGCTCCATCTAGTGGTATAAATAAGGCAGCCATATGTAGCTGTGGGTATTTTGTTTTTGTAGCACTTACATCAGTTTGACAGTGACTGAAACTGGATCTCTCTGTTGAGTCTGAGCAAACCCTGCGACTTGCCATGTAATGGCTGTGGCTCATCCTTTCAGCTTCTGGATCAATGTCCACCCTTTAGTTGCCTTGAGCCAAGAGCTGGGGGTGTGGGGCATGGGCGGAACTACAGGGGGGCAAGGGGGGGCTGCCCCCAGCTGCCCCCTAACTTTAATGATCCAAAAACTGTACTTACAAAAACAACCCACCACTATGTCCAATACATTTACCAAAAGTGAACAATTTAATTTTTAATTTTAAATGTATTATTCGCCCTTCCCCCCTGCCCCTCAAATACTTAGTTACGTCCCTGATTCAAACGTGCAGAGCGGCGTTCGCTCAGTCTGGCTCATACACACAGGAGCGAGTCTGCTTCGGTGCGGTGGCCCTGCAACCAGAGACTGAGCTGCCCCGGTCAGATCCTCTGAAGGTGAAGTGAGTTTCCCCAGGTGTAGTTTAAACACACGTTTAACTTAAAGTTACATTTGTAATGAATGTATTGTATGCTAAAGGCGATTCAGCATCAGCAAAAACAGCGAGTCTATTACGTTAGGCAAAATCAGCGGTCAAATCGCTCCCTCGTGATTTGTAAGAGCACTCTTCTCTTTGATTAGCCTGATTTTGATTTAAGTAAAGACAAGAACAGCTTAATAAAAAATATAAAATATTGAGGGGCAGCGCTAGGGCTGGGCTAATGGGGCTTAAGCCCCGAAAGTTTTTAGTAAAGCCCCGAATATTTTGTTAAATTGTCTCACAGAGCAAAACAATTCATCAGAAAAAAAAATGTGAATAAGATTACAGCGGCCGCGATTAACTAATCATGAACAGTGCATATTACATTTTTATTTATATTTTCCCTTTGCATTAAAGGTACTTTTGACGTGCTTTTGCAACGTTGAGCATTGTAGCCAATCACAGACATGTCTGTTGATCACATCGGCCAATCAGAGGCGTTTAAATGAGTCGCTGTGCTGAAGATGCGTTTTGCGCGAGCTCACCGAGTTCACGTTCGCAAACCTGTCATTATTATTGGCAATAAACTTAAGATGCAGATAACAGATTCACTTGATATTATTATTGATGCTGCTCTGATGCACTACATTACGCAACGCTCTGTTTGTTGTTAGGAAGACTAAAAGTTCAGCAGTCTAGCTCATCAATGTCAAAATTATTAAATAAGTTAACAAATGCCTGGTAAAATGTAAGTAAATAATTTAATATTTGACTGTTTTACAATAGAAAAGTTCAACTTTTTTTTATTTATTAATTAAATTTTGCCTTTTTGAATTGAAAATATGCTATAATTTCCTTGATTCATTTATGTAAATTAAAAAAAAATATTACTTGCAAATAGTTACAATTATTTCACTAATACAACAAGCCTTTCTTTTTCTTTACTCTCTTAAATCGCTTTAATAATTAATTAATTACTTTAAATAAAAATACCCAATTTTAGTTTGGGCTGTTACGTCACAACACACAATACAGTGCCAGTCAGGAGATCGATCATTTGATTAGCTTAGCCTAAGCAGTCCTATTAAATCCAATTCCTCTCAGATATCACAGCAATGAAACCAGGTTACAACTGGGGAAATAACAAATACAATAGAATTAAGTAGTCTAAACATAACTGGTGTGTGTGTTGTGAATTAAAAAACGTTGTAGTGTGTAAGGGCATGATTAAACAATAACTACTGTAGTTTAAAAGTGTTTTTGTGTGTGTGTTTTTTTTAAAGCAATTCATATATAGGGATTCCATGTACCCCTGCCACCCTGCCAAGACCTCTTGCCACCCCTTTGCCCCCCCATGCAAAATTTTCTAAATCCGCCACTGGTGTGGGGGGAAACAGTACTTCAGTACTAACCACATTATTCAAATTACTCAAGATCTCTAGAAGTTTCAAACAACCAAAGAAACTGCACCCCAATTACAGTTTATTATATACTACTGGTAAAAAGTTTGGAATAAAGCTTTTGTGTTTTATAAAAGTCTTTTATGCTAACAAAGGCTGTTTATTCGATCAAAATAAAAGCAGTATATTGTGAAATATCATTACAGTTAAAAGATTTGTGATGATCCTTCATAAAGGAACTCAATATTAATATAAGATGATAAATGTTCCCTGAGCAAGAGTCAGAAAGCCTATCAGAATAATTAATTTTAGCTGAATGAAAGAACTTTTGACTTGTATTGTGCATTGACTGACCTCTTTATAGTCGCGTTGTAAACTGCATGCATGCTGGATATAGGGGCTCTCCTGGGGACATGGCATGTCTCAAAGTATGCACTGTCATAGACAGGAGTGGATGATTGCTGCTTGTCTCTCGACACTGGACTACGAGTCCAAACGACTCTGCAAGCTGAAGAGGAGCTGAGCCCATTTCCTGCATTTATATAAAAATCTTAATCACTGTAAGATAAGCAGATGCTACAAAACTATGACGTCTATATAGAAGCACTGACATAAAATAACACTATTTGGAGTAGTGGGAGAGATTTGGATACTGACACAAATAAATACAATGAAGAAGTCTCCTAAAATAGATGGCATTGTCTCTGGTTCCTGTTCCCAAATACAGTAAGAGGTGGGGTCATCTGTGAAGCATTCCTGTATTCTTTCTACATCTGATCAGTTCTGTGGTATGTACCATAAGCATATAAAATTCCCAGAATAACATTCCCATCTCATTTCCTGAGGAAAAGCTCCATTTGACTATAAATACAGTTGGATATGGACCCACCACAGAACACAGCACCACATTATATCATCTGGCTGTCCTCTTGGAGGGGGAAGCAGATAGGGCCCAAAAATTGCACTGGATTGGGAAGGAGAGCTGCTGGTCCATATCATCACCATATTTCTTGGCAGGAATATAAACAGATACAGTTCTGCTTTCAAGAGCTGAGAGGCAAAAGTAGATATGCTTTACTTGATTGTTAAAATGCATCTATAATGTATTCTATCTTGTGCCTTCATTATTAAAAATAATTTAAACAACTGGCACCAGACTGAAGCATGTCCACCTTGTCTTTCTTGTATGTTATGAGATCTCCCAAAAGACAGACGCTTCCAGATGCCAGCAAAGCTAAACCTGCATAGATGTTGGCAGTACCAGCTCCATGTTCATCTCTAGACAGAGATGCCAACAGATCTCCTGTCAGTATATGATGAATGCCACACGGGGCCAACGAAAGGCTGTATCTCATTAACCTGTGAATAAATATGCACATAATATGCATCATATTTTGATGACCATTATCTAAAGAGACGTGCATTTGAACAACCCAGACCTGTAGAGTCTCGCTGGTGAGAGCAAGCACATCCAGGTGGTAGGGAGACTGGATTATCTTCAGTTTGCACCAAACTAAAAAGTAGCCCCAGTTTTAATGTGTTGTAGAGTCCAGGTGGGATCACAGAGGAACCGAATGAGTTGGCTACAATGGCAGCAAACCTCCATGGGGAACAGGCCGTGGCTGTCTGAAGGTTCTGGAAGTTGTTGCTAACCAGACAGGGGTCTGTGAAAGGCAGTCAGGAGCAAATTATTTTGACATGCTGTGCATAAGTCTGGTTGTTTTTATACCATCCAAGTCAAAACAAGGCTTTACATTTGGGGGTCCATGGTCAGACGCTCTAAGTCTCTACGCTCCAGATTAGATTGGGCCACTGGTGCACATAAGCTGGAATCCCCACAATTTGGTACAGATGGCCGATTCTCATGGAGTTGCACAGTTCATCTAATTACGTTAAGAGAAACAAAACAATGATAGTTGAGAGCAGGTCTTCACTTATTATTTGAGAAACATGTTCACCACCTACAAAACTGCCAAGAGAAACACTGCAGGCTCTTTTAAACAATGATTCCACTATGGGTTGTAGCAACTAATGAGTGTACCTTACATTTATTAACATGTATGTTCAGTAACTGGAGTCCGACGTATTGAATTCCAGACTAACACTAGGTCAACACAATATGCTAATACCATCCAGAGAATCTGTGGTTTCTCCAGTTGGCTAACTGAGAAGTATTATTGAAGGAGACAGAAACACCCAATCTAATACTGAAAGACACTGTTAGTGGATGTGTTTCGTTAGTTTATTTATTTGAGAGCTTTGCTTCAACATTATGAAAATCATGCTCATCAGGCATGACGATTCAAACTAACTGGATTATTTCCTAATGGTTAGTTAAAAAGTAAAGATTATTTGCAATACCATTAGAAAGAAAAATGGGTAATTTAAGATGCAAAAAGCACTTACCTCTTAGAAAAAGAGTGACAGATTGATATCTTAAGGAACCAGCATCGTGAACTCCCAAAACATCTACTGCTCTCACATGAATGAGCTCAACTAGCTGTTTATCTGTGGATTAAAAAACATATCCTTTTACTGCAATACTTAGCAAAGGATTCAGGTCAGTAAATCTTTTATTGTCTTTGAAAGAAGTCTTATTTGACCTAAATACAGTAAAAACTATTATAACAATTAAAATGTTTTCTATTCCAACATTTAATGTAATTAAATATTAAATTAAATTATTTCTGTGTATTCTGTTTCTCTTTTTTTTTGTAGAAACTGTTGGCTTTTTAAAGACTTTTTGATAAGATCAAAAGAGCAACATTTATTTGAAATAGAAATATGTAATTTTTAACATAATAAAATTATAACTGTTGATAGTCATCTTTGATCAATTTAAGGCATCCTTGGCTTGTTGAATAAAAGTATTATGCTTTTTATGATTTTTTTTTTTTTTTATCATTTCATGATTCAAGTTTATACTCCATATAATATTTCATTAATATGTTTTAACTAATGTTGTTGTCTCACCCCCTAAAACCAGAGACTTCATCACATCCTCTTTCAGCGGAGAAGAGCAGAGAAAGCAAGTAAAATCAGTCCTACGTAACTGTAGTAGACTCTGTGGCACCTGGTGTATGAACTCTAATATGATGAAACACTTTGGAAAAATTAACAAATTGTGTAAGACAACAAATAGAAAAATTCATAAAAGCCTATAAAGTTAATAACATTACTCTAAAGCAAGGGCATTTCTCTTCTGAGCAGAGAAACCTGGCTCCTTGTGTGTATTTGGTGACATGTGTCATGGCAATTACAAGACCACGGGGAAACTCGGAGAGATCCAAGCAATAGTTGGGAAAAGGTGGCAAGTGGGTTGGCTTTAAAACAACAATAACCTATACAGAAAAATTGTAACTTATGTTTTTTTCTATTTTAATACACTGATGTGTATTATTAAAGCGGTGTTATGAATTTAATGAACCTGCTCCTCACCTGGTTTTCTTTTTCAATGTGGTCAGTAAGTGAGTGTTTTTATAGACAGATAACAAACCTGAAAAATAACCACTGCACTCTTAGTGGTTTGTTTCAATATAGAGCAGATGTAAATATTTTAAGCACAATAGTCCTATTTAAAATAAAATATATTTCACCAACAGAAAACTGGTTGATATGTAAATGTAGCCTACTCTAAGCAATTTTAGATTACAAATCGTGGTGTAACGGACTAATAAATCGGGTATTTGTGTATTTTTATTTGAGAAACTCACTGACTGAAAGAGTAAACCGGCCTTGACAGAGTCGTGCAGTATACAGTCTCCCAGTGTGGCGTCCAGTTCAAGCGCATCTGAGGGATTTACATCCAAACGGAATACACGGCCTCCGTCTGCTGTCCACCCGAAAAACATTTTTCCATTTTGTTCAGTGTGTAAACAGTGATTAAGTCATCTTGTTATGTAATGTCATAACATTGTTTAATGTAATAATTAAAAGTTAAGATAAAAACGGATGTGGACAGCGGACCCCTGACGTGTCACATCCTCACGAGCTCCTGTTCACTAAAGTATTTTAATTAACTAAATAACCAATGATACATCCAACTTAATAAACAAACCTTTAAAGACTTTACAGTCTTCAATGAGTTTACTTAACCTACCACTTCTGTCTAAATAGATTATTATTGCTTCTTTTAGAGAATTTAACCCATCCATCTCCGAGATGCACCGCTGTAGCTGGGCGAGAAACGCGCGCTATACAATATGCAAATGAGATCACGTAATGTGTCAACCTCGAACAAGGTGTCCAAAACCTGTGAATAAAAACTTAAATGCGGTGCAGTTCAGTGAGTTTAGTTAACAACAAATATTTGCATATTTTATTATCTTTCTTTAAAAACGGATAACACATATACAGGTGGGAAGCTCGTGTTATAATATCATAGACTGTACAAAAACGTATAATATATGCAAATGAGATGTGTCCTGTGTACAAAAATTTTAAGGTGTTGCGTTATTCAATGAGTTTGGTAAGCACCACATCTATTTAAAAACATTATTATGATGTATGATATTGTTCTACAAAATATGCAAATGAGAGGAATCACGCGATAGCCAAGAAATTCAAGAATGTTTACTTTTACAGTACAGTATCATAAGTCAGCAGGCACTGTGGTGTCTCATCTCATAATCAAAGGGTGGGAATGTTTATTACAGGGTCACTGTCAGGATTTAAGTGTTATTAACACATTCAAATCTAACACGAAAATAGCCACAAATGTTCAGTTCACACTCTACTATGGTTGTTGATGGCCCAAAACCTTACAGGGTTTATCAAATTCATTATGATTTAAAAAAAGCTGACTGCCTATTTTCTAACTCGCATACATATTAAACCATATAAATGAAATATATATATTAATTTGTCAATCAGCAATGTTTTAATTGCTTGCGTTGACATTATATGAACATTTTTTCCATAGCAAATTTCTGATAAGAGACTAAACTACAAGAACATAATTGGTCATATAGTACTGCACAGTATTTAAGCAATCAAGTGTAAAGGTTGGGGCAAAACAAGGAATGTGTCATCAGCCAAATATCATCAGCCCTTGAAAATAATTCTTACAAACCCTCCCAAAAAAAAAAACATCAATACTTCAGCTCCTGAGCTAAACTCTCCGAGAAGGTGTTCAATGTTACACAAAATATAATGTTATTTATGCATAAAAATAAAGTCTGATACACCCTGCACCCCAAAACTTTTGTTAGTAAACACAAAGTTCCATCCACTGTTCATGACGTCGTGCTCATCAAACAAATTCTTCCCTTTCATCAGAGAGAGCAATCACAGACATTTCATTCAGCTCTCTGTAGATCTCCATTAGCAGCGCCACCCTTACAGGAAAGAATCTTCTGATGGCGGAGCATAAGAAAATCCCACGAAGGCATCATCAGCTTCCATAACACTAGCATTGACGATTGACTGCTCTGAAGAGAAGCACACAGAGTTTGGCACAGTTTCCGCTGTGAACTCAGGATCAAAGTTTGAGATGTCATACTGGGATTCCTGCAAGACAACAAGAGAGAGGACTGTTTGAATACACTTATGCATTTGCTTTTTTGAAACTTTAGCAAAATAGTTATATGGGGGATAGTTTACCCTAAAAAATTTAAATTTGCTAAAAATTGACTTACCCTTTCGCTTTCAAAAATTAGTTAGTTTTTTTAATCGGAACAGATTTATAGAAATTTAGCATTTTTTGGCACTTGCTCACCAATGGATTCTGTGCATTGAATGGATGCTGTCAGAATGAGATTCCAAACAGCTGATAAAAACAGCATATTAAAATATGAGACCAAAATAACTCCCTCTAGTGAAAACAAAAACAAAACAAAAACAACTTGTCCTCTCACATAAAAAAATAGTAACATTTAGAGCTGTTTTGGGCTATTTTCATTTAATAAATGGTGCATGATTTGCATATATTTATCCCCTAAGATGATGTCTTCACTGGAGAAAACAATATTATGGATAGACACATATTTTTAGTTTGAAGTTAATAATGTCTTAATGATGGATTTCCTTCTTACATATGAACAGCTTTTCACTTCACAAGCCATTAACTGATGGACTGAAGTCAAGGGGATTACTTTAGAGCATTGTGATGTTTTTGTCAGCTGTTTAGACTCTCATTATGATGGCACTGATTCAGAGGATCCATTGGTGAGCAAGTGATGTAATGCTAAATTTCTCCAAATCTGTTCCGATGAAGAAACAAACTAATCTAAAACTAAAAAATCTTGGATATCCTGAGGGTGAGTAAATTTTCAGCAACTTTTCATTCATATAGTTTAACTAAGTCTTACCACACTAGGGTTGTATGGAGGAGGAAGCTTTTTCTGTTCAAGGTCATCCCAGTTAATAGATGAGAAAAATTCATGTCCTTTGACTTCATTCTGCAACAAATGGGATATCACGTACAAGGACTTTTTAATATTCCAAAATATTTTCATTTCAACACTCCTTGCTTGAATGTAATATATTATAGGAAACTAATCAGCAGAAATCCTTTTGAGATGCCACTGAAATACTCTACAAAGTCATCCACCAGGGGGTGATGCATCAGTACTAAATAGCTCACAAAGTCATCTCTGTAGCCCAGCCTCCTGGTGTGGACTTTCTCCAGCAGGGCCTGAAGGATGGACCAGGCAGCTGTGGATGCCCCGGGGCGCACGGCAAGTTCTCTGTGAAGAATGTTGTTATACATCTCCTGTGTGTCCCTGCTGTAGAATGGAGGCTGTTGACATGAAGGTAAAACAAGATTTAAGCTTCATCGCCTATATTTTCAAAAGACAACTACCCAAATTTATGGTTGTAACTTACCAACCCAAAAAGCATTTCATACAGCACAGAACCCAGACACCACCAGTCCACAGTGTTATCATAGGGTTGTTTCCTGAGTACCTCTGGAGCTAGATACTATCGTGACAACAAGAGACAGCAATTATTGCATTACAATCATTGCGTTATTCTAGCCTCCAAAAGCTTAATGTTTATTTGCAGAAAATGTAATGAGGTTAATCTAGGAAAAGCGTCATTAGCAAATCAGTCACAATTCAATAATAAGAATCATGAAAAGTAGATATTTTTAAATTCAGCAACTAATTAAACAAATTTATTTACCATAACATTTTACAGTAATATGTTAAACCATGATCCATTTTTCCCGAATTATTTGAACAAGAACAAAATAACAAACGTATTTATGATCAATTTAATGTGTTCTTATTGAATAACAGTATTGATTTCCTATTTTTTAAAAATCATATTGACTCCAAACTTTTGAACTGTAATGTAAGCATCATGCAACCATCATATTTATATTCTATAATACCTCAGGTGTCCCACAAAATGTGGTCGTTGTGTCTGCTTGGGAGATGCCCTCCTTACACAGTCCAAAGTCAGTCAAGACTATATGTCCCTTAACAGACAAAAGATGCCAACAGGAACATTTTCAGGAAGTATGTCACCAAACAAAAGGCCTATTCTTCACAGAGCCAAAGAATCTTGTGTCTGACTGGAATATTTGCCAGGGCCTTGTAACCTCCCAGTTTCATCAGATTCGAAAGGAAATGCACAAATAAAACTAATCTTGAGCTTTGTTACAAAAAAAAAAAAAGTTTCAATGCAATATTTAATTTGGCTGGACAAAGCTACACTCTGTACATCTCGTCTCAGGAAATCAGAAGAGTTTGTTATCCTTCACAGTGAGGGTAGATTACTCTGTTTCCCCTGGAACTCTCTCAACGTTGATCAGCTACACTCTGGCAATGGTAAAAATGTGAAAAAAGAGGCACTTACTTGAGAGTCCAGCAGGATATTTTCTGGTTTCAAATCCCTGGGAACACAAGAACACTTAACCTGTTAGCATTTTGTCATATGTTTCCAGGAACAATTCAACTAAAAAAAATATTACACAGAACATTAAACAGAAAAATCGTAACAATGAATTATAGGTATTATAATATGACAAGACAAGCTATTCATAATGCATTTAATTCATATGAAGAGCTATTCCTTGCAGTCATATAGCGTCACACCCTAAGAATGCAAACTATGCTCTCATGATGGTCATTTCACACGTGAGTGTAATTTTAAGTGACTACAGTTAAGCCAGTTCACCAATCAAAATGTTTCAAATACGTTCTGGGCAAGAATTGGGAAAACCATAGGAGGGAGGTGGTGTAGAATGTGTCTGTTAAACACTGCCTCTGGGAATTCTCACACACTTTAACAATTAAACTTCATCCTAGAATCACCAAACAGGCGAATTTATAACACAAGTGCTCCTTTAGTGAAGCTCCATTTACCTGTAAACAATGTTAAGAGAGTGTAAGTAACCCAGAGCAGTTGCCATCTCAGCAATGTAAAACTTCGCTCTGGGTTCAGGAAAGGTCCGTTCTTTTTGGAGGTGAAAGAAAAGCTGTAATGGAAAGAATCAAAAGTTGTCATTTTCAATGAATAAATGCAGAAAATAGTCAGGTTACCCATTACATCATCTCTATTCTGTAGCCTGCCTCACAATTATTGGTGTGGCGTTTCATTAGCTGATGTTTAAAATATCGTCAGCAGACTTTTAGCTAAAAACAGGAAGTCAAGACCAGTGGTCTAATTGAGCTTGTGAATAGGAACCCTGCAAAATACCAATAAAATGACCAAAAATTAGGAAGAGTCGTGCATTGAAATCCTCATCTGATTTACATGTCAAATTCCTTGTTAAAGGAATAGTTTACCAAAAATAGTGTAACATTCTGTCATCGTTTATTTAATTTTACGTCCATCAAAACTCTATGACTTTATGTTTTGGGTGGTACACAACATACAAGTCAATGAGGTCCCCACTGACTTTCACTGTGCAAAGTAAAAAAATATTCTTCAAAATATCTTTCTTCTGTGTTCCACAAAATAGGGTAGTCATACAGGTTTGGAACGAAATGAGGATGAGTAAATGATGACAGAACTTTTATTTTTGGGTACACTGTCCCTTTAAGAAGTCATACAATGACAAATTTCAGCTTCAGCAATAGCTATATTTATAACATATTGGTTTAATCTGCCAAATAGTGGCTTTTGAGATGAGATAAGGCAGATGTCAGCCTTGAGCTTCTCAACCAAAAATACTCACTTCTCCGCCATTGACAAAATCCAGGACAAAGTATAACTTGTCTGTTGTCTGAAAGGAATAGTGAAGTCCAACCAGGAAGGGGTGTTTAACATTCTTTAGCAACACATTACGTTCAGCCATAATGTGCTTTTGCTGGCATGAAAGAACATTTCAAGGGAATTCATTAATCAAATGCCAAAGAACATAACAGAGCGAGCATAAAGAAAGAGTAGGTATTAAAACAAAGAAAATTGTTACCTCTCTCCTGTGTAAAATGGCCTTTTTTTGCAAGACTTTGATGGCATAACACTTCCCATCCCGTTTCCTCTTTGCAAGAAGAACCTTTGTGTGGGAGACAACACGGTGGGTAAGCAATAGTTTCACCTTTCAATAACGCATCACATGGGTATAAAAAAAAAGACAGGCTTCGACTTCAAAACTGAGAAACTTTCACTTCCTAAATGGAGAGTCCGTGGCTCAGAAACGAATGCTATGGCTAACCGTACAGCAAAGAAAACAGACAATATATTAAGCCTCAGTGACATTCAGAGCTTTCAGTAACTGATTCAAAATGTACACACAAGGGACCTACTTTCTCTCACAAACTGTGGAAGTCACACATTTGAGATCATTTCCATCATTAGGCATTTTATTTAAAAAGAAAACTTACCTTCCCAAAGCTTCCCTTTCCTATGACTTTAAGAAAGTCAAAGTCAGTGGGCTTTGCACTGTTGAAAAAAACACTGTGATTAAGCCTAAAATTAAAACATATGGATCATTTATTTCTACCAGTTGAATGTTTCGCATCCAAATTATGGCAGAAATACAATATTTATCATTATACAAAAGGAACAGATTATTTAAAATAATTCTATAATACTTACAGTGGATTTCCAGATGGCCCTAGGTTTATATTACTAGAGGTAGAGGTACTCTGTAAGAGATATGGCAAAATAATACTAACAGTTGTATAACATGCACGTAGTATTTATTTATAATTTATTTGTATCTGAACAGTACAAAAATATAATTGCATACAGAAAAAAAGATGCATAATAGATAGTATGGCTAACAAGCAAGACTAAAAGAGAAGAATGAAGACCACTTAATATGTTATATATTAAAAACATAACATTAGTACATATACCAACCTTATCATCCTCATCCTCTGAAGCATCAGAGAAGTTTTTAGATTTGTCCATCTGCAGAAATTCTTTGACATCCGGACTGTGCATTTGAAATGAACATTCACATGTTAGAGGTCTGACTGAGGCAATACAAAGCCACAGCTGTGAGGAGGAATATGAGCTAACATCAACTACTCGCTGTGACAAGAACCGTAACCATGGACAATTTTACAGAGAATCAAAAAGAAGCATCTTTTATTTGGCACGGGTTCACAAGATACAATCGAACTGCTTTGTACTCAAAGTTCAGAGAGATATCTGGTTGTGGCTGGTTTTGGCACGTTTCCATTGTAAAGCCCACTCAAATTTGACATACATTTAGATGCACTGATACTGTGAGTGGTGATAAAAACTGCAGCAACAGTAACTGGCTGATATACTCACTATTTGGAGAGCTGTGGATGGGACACAATCTTCTGAATAAACTCATGTAACCCCACTCTTCTTTGTGTTATGAATTCTAAGAATTACACAAAATATACAGGTGCAAATTAGAAAAAAATTAGAATTTGAGTTCCTCAAGTAGTGAGACAACACTACACTTTTAATGTGTATACTTTTAATTTAATGTTATTATGAACTGCACAGGCCAAAATGTTTTCAATGACACGGGTTAAATAAAATAATGTACAATTTTGTTTTCAGAAAGCTTCTTGAATCTTGGTTTTTATACAATAATTCACTGCTCTAAACACTTTGTGGTAAACAAAAACCATGTTCATCCTCATTGCAAGCAAACTCATATCTGATGTAGTCTGGATGATTTTTTAACTATGCAGGGTTTTTTCAGAATTTGCCTAACTTCCAGCAAGTGACATATATGCAAAAATACAGGAGAGTAAGATTGTGGTTCATCCAAAGTGCTTATGTAAGCTTCTGATGTGTCTGAAATATCATGCTGCCCATGACCAGAACAAACCTGAGAGCCATTTTTGAGAACTACTCATGATAACATCACCTCCTTTGAGAAATAACTAATATATCAGTCAGTTATCAAAACCAGTGGCCTAAGTCTCTCAGTGCAGCATGGGACACTACTGTAAAAATGTGCACCAAATAATTCGATTTCTATTGTCCAGTGAGACAGCAATTATCTAGAGATAAAGAGAGGGAAAGAGAAAAGCAGAGAGAGAGAGAAACTTACCAATGGTGGAGAAGACTTTACAACATGTGCACAGATTTAACATGTGCTTCCAAAGACCAGACTCATGGTTTCTCCATGAAAAAGATCCTGACCACATATACTGGCCACACAATTGGTCACACATGAGCTAAATACAATTGGTTCTTGGGTGTGCATTTTCATTCTGTTATTTATGCACACAATTTTGCTGCCACATTGTCTGAGAGCATAACATGAGATTAAACAAGGACAAAGATTTTATGGGCTCGGGGCAGGGCGGATTTAGCATGGTTGATTTTCTGTATGGAACACTGTTGGATAAACTAATTTGGCAAATACACGTGATCTCTACTAAGCTAAATAAAGCCACTAATGTATGTGCACGAGATGACATAAATTCCTGTGAGCTCTGAACAATATGCATTTTATTTCGTGAGAAATCAAGGAACTGTAAAATACCTGGGTCAAAGTTGTCTCCAAATATTCTCTTAGCAGGAATCTTCAAATTCAGAGCAGGAAACTGTCTTTTTAACTGCAAATAGACAAATTTTTAATCAAAGGTCTATGGTCAGTATGATTTGTTTAAAGAAATTAATACTTTTATTTATCAAGGCTGCATTAAATTAAACAAAAGTGACAGTAAAGACATTATTTTACAAAAGATTTGTATTTAAAATTAATGTTGTTCCTTTGAACTTTCTACTCATCAAAGAATCCTGTTTAAGGCATCCACTAAAATATTAGGCAGGGCAAGTGTTTTCAACTTTGATAATAATAAGAAATCTATATTTAGAAGCAAATCAGCATGTTAAGATGATTTCCAAAAGATCTGGTGACCCTGAAAACTGGCATAATGGCTGCTGAAATTTCAGCTTTGCCATCACAGGAGTAAACTTAAAAACATTCCATTGATTTTTACATTTACATTTTTTTTTTTACATTTTTATAATATTTCACATTAGTACTGAATTTATGATTAAATAAATGCAGCCTTGATGAGCACAAAAGCATATTCCTTTAATATTATATGTTTCATACTTTACATTAATTGGTCATATGTGAATACTTCATTAGAAAAAGGCTCCAAACCAAAATCAATGTCACTTAAAAATAGCTGGAGTCTGCCTGTCTTTTCACATTGACTACAACTCAGTTTACTTACAGTGTTGTACAGTCTGTCGAATTCCGCATATCTCCGGAACACAAACCACTCATGCCTTCCAACACTGACAAGTACTTTGTAAACCTAACAAGACAAGGGTTAAAACACACATCCGGTACTACAACTTGGCAAGCCAGAGCTCTCAAAAAGTAGATAAGAGCACCAGAGGTCACTCACAGTATAGCGTTTCTTCTTGTCTCTCTGCTCATTGGAGCAGGGAATGCTGACATTGGGGCAGCTCGGTTGCTCCTCCATCCTGAGACCTCTCAGAATCTCACAAGCAACGGCTCATAGATGCAACAGGTCCTTAGATTGCTTTCCTGCCTCTCTGGCACACTTGATTCTGATGGTAAATCTCCATTTCGGTCCTGCAAAGAACACAAACATACCAAAACATAAACAAGATGTTTTACTAGAGCCAAGCGCTCTTTTTAGCAGTGTCCAGCATCCACTTTAGCTCCAGAGGGCTCTTTGGGTCTTGCATGACAGGACAGGAAGGCCACTCAGAGTCACTAATCAACTGTGGCATGAACACAGAGAGGAGCCTCAGTCTGGGCAGCCAAGCGATGAGTCTCCACCTCTCTTTTCCTCAATCTCTTTCATCCTTCCCTCTGCTTCTCTCCAGCTGGGAGGGAGCAAACGGGGACGTTTTTCTTTCGTATGCCACTTCCACACTCCCTCTGTCAAGCGCAGCACACAAATGCTCGCTGGGTGGGCGACATTATTCCCCCCCTCTGAGATACCAGAGGTATTTTTAGAGAACGCAACACTGGACCTACAAGATGCAGATTTAAAGGCCAGGAGGAACCTCTCAAGACATGTTAATGATGTAAAACTCCACTCTCTTGTAGAGTGGATCTCCATTTTAGATCATGGTTCAAGCATGATGAAATAAGGATTAAATACATTAAATATTATAAATATATATAATATTATATATATATATATATATATATACACATACACACACACACACACACACACACACACAGGTGCTGGTATTATAATTAGAATATCATCAAAAAGTTGATTTATTTCACTAATTCCATTCAAAAAGTGAAACTTGTATATTATATTCATTCATCACACAGACTGATATATTTCAAATGTTTATTTCTTTTAATTTTCAAAATTCCCAAATTCAGTATCTCAGAAAATTTGAATAGTGAAAAGGTTCAATACTGAAGACACCTGGTGCCACACTCTAATCAGCTAATTTACTTAAAACACCTGCAAAGCCTTTAAATGGTCTCGGAGTCTAGTTCTGTAGGCTACACAATCATGGGGAAGACTGCTGAATTGACAGTTGTCCAAAAGACGACCATTGACACCTTGCACAAGGAGGGCAAGACACAAAAGGTCATTGCAAAAGAGGCTGGCTGTTCACAGAGCTCTGTGTCCAAGCACATTAATAGAGAGGCGAAGGGAAGGAAAAGATGTGGTAGAAAAAAAGTGTACAAGCAATAGGGATAACCGCACCCTGGAGAGGATTGTGAAACAAAACCCATTCAAAAATGTGGGGGAGATTCACAAAGAGTGGACTGCCGCTGGAGTCAGTCCTTCAAGAACCACTACACACAGACTAGGGGTGTGCCGGTACTAGTATCGGTACCGAACGGTTCCTGGGCAAATTCCAAATGGAAGTGATCATCCCTATCCCCTTGGAGCGGGGACTTTGGAGTGAATAGGGCATGTGTTGTCATTAAGTAGTCGTTAGGAATGCACTTTGCAAAAGGAGCAACATCACTTCCTCATTATCTTCAGCTGGCATGTTCCTGTGACAGCGCAGCATGTGTCCTTCAGCAGATGTCGCTGTTTTACTGTTATAAATGTTTTTTTTTATTATTATTGTTGTTAGCATAACCGTTGCAAATAAACATACATTTTATATTTAAATAAGTTTTAAAAATATGCTATATAATATATAAAAAAACTAATATATATAAAACTTTTTAAAACATTAAATGTATATTGTTTTTATGTCGATGTCCATCAGTGAATCTGCTGTCACGGGAACATCCCAGCTGAAGAGAATGAGGAAATTATATTGCTCCTTTTGCAAAGTGCATTCCTAACGACTACTTAATGGCACGCACATGCCCTACTCACTCCAAAGTCCCCACTTCAAGGGGATAAGGATGATCACTTCCAAATTTAATTTGCCCGGGTACCGTTCGGTACCGATACTAGTACCGGCGCATCCCTAACACAGACGTATGCAAGACATGGGTTTCAGCTGTTGGATTCCTTGTGTCAAGCCACTCTTGAACAACAGACAGCGTCAAAAGCATCTGAAGACAAAAAGGACTGGACTGCTGCTGAGTGGTCCACAGTTATGTTCTCTGATAAAAGTAAATTTTGCATTTCCTTTGGAAGTCAGGTTCCCAGAGTATAGAGGAAGAGAGGAGAGGCACACAATCCATGTTGCTTGAAGTCCAGTGTAAAGTTTCCACAGTCAGTGATGGTTTGTGGTGCCATGTCATCTGCTGGTGTTGGTCCATTGTGTTTTCTGAGGTCCAAGGTCAACACAGCTGTGTTTAAGGACAATGGTATCCCTGTTCTTAATTGGCCAGCAAACTCGCCTGACCTTAACCCCATAGAAAATCTATGGGGTATTGTGAAGAGGAAGATGTGATATGCCAGACCCAAGAATGCAGAAGAGCTGAAGGCCACTATCAGAGCAAACTGGGCTCTCATAACACCTGAGCAGTGCCACAGACTGATCGACTCCATGCCATGCAACATTGCTGCAGTATTCAGGCAAACATTGTCACACACTGTTGAATGACTGTCAGTTTTTTTTTAATGATTTCAGAATGGCTTCTTGTTCCTGTAATAGTGAATGACCTCTGATAAACTGCATTTACGGGACAACATTCCCCTGGTTATTTAAATATACTGTAAAAAATTAAATTAAGAAAACTTAAAAGTTTAAGGCAACCAGCCTCAGCAGATATTTGAGTTTTCTCAACATGTTTTTGTAGGAGGTTGCCTTAAACTTTTAAGTTCTCTCAACTTTTTATTTTTTTTTACAGTGTAGCCTACTTTTAAAAAACAATAAGGCATAGTCCTTTTAATAAAATACAGACAACACTAACTGGAAAATGCCAAGACAACAAATGTATTTTTTAACTTGGTATTTTATATGTCTATTTAAAAAAATCAAAGTCTGAACCATTACGCTGAATGACAATTTTACATTTTGGAACATTATTTCCCCCGTATTTTGGCATTTTATTTTCACCAAAGTTATTTGAAATATGAAAGCAGAATCTTTACTTGCATTTAACGTTTCTTTTTATGTATATAAAATTACTATTGTAAACGTAATTTGAAGCAGACACCAAAATGGTAATGTCTTGTCTTTCGTATATGTTGTTATTGTTTTACATGTGAATATGTGTGTGTGTGTGTGTGTGTGTGTGTATGTGTGTATATATATATATATATATATATATATATATATATATACACAATTTTCAAAAGTATACTGGGTTGGCCTTGCAGAAACTTCTAATGCCATCTAATTTCATCACACAATTACATAAACCTAACAGAAATTCTGGTATTTTACAAAATCAATAAAAAGATTTATTATGTTCCAAAAATGTGAATAATGATTAATAAATAATAATTAAATAACTCCTAATAATTTAGAATGTAAAGAAATGCTGGATTTAAATGCACCACCCTCATCAAAATAGTGAGCGCCAAAACAATACAGAAAGAAAAACAGAAAATTTTGTAAAATAATAGACGTCTTTATACATAATACAATAAAAAAAAATTAAAACAAGCACTGGGCTTATTCTAAACCCTCCAGTGTTACCCTTGTATTGCGTGATATGAAATACAAACTAAATGTGTTCAGATGAGATAACAGACTGTAGCAGTTGCAGACACCGTTTACCATATCACTGCGATCTGCATTTTTCTACATTCTTGCGAACTTGGAGGAATGTTACAGGTTTTTCTGCCTGCGTGATCAACTATTCTTCAAAGTTGAAAAACTTGGATAGTTTAATGATTTAATGGACTACTTCTGAAGCCACACATGCATATTTAAATGTGCATTTGCGTGCATGCATATGTAGATTGTGGTTTAAATATGTCAATTAATTCACTGAATTAATTTATTCATATAAAGATCTCTTAAAGACTTCATATAAATTCACTTTACCTTTAAACCGAAACAAGAAGCCAGTTTCCTTATGCATGACATGAGAAATGAAAGATCACTCTAAAGGGCATATTTCAAAAGAACAAAATAATATATGGAAAAAGGATACAACAGATCCAAGCTCATTATTATGCAATTTTAAGAAGCTTAGTTAATGTCATCACTACATTGGAGCTGTCAAAAGGTTACTGTTATTAAATATGGCTTCATTCTATAACAACAACTCAAACAGGTTTGAGCAGCAAAAAGGAAGTACAAAAGTAAAAGGTATAAACTTGCACAGGCATGTCACACATAAAAATCTATATGCATGCTGTGCAAAAAAAAAAAAAATGCATCAGTACAGGTTTGCATTTGAAACTCTCTGGTTTCATCTCGCATTTAGAGTAATCCTACACTATTTGAAAGAGATAAATCTAAAACAACAGTGCAATGGAACCCATAAGTGAAATATGCGTCAAAGAAACCAACTGTAAATGTTTCTCTTTATAACAGTTTAACTTCTAATAAAAGATTCTAATGGAAGACTTGGTGAATATTTCACTTTTTGCTCATATAGTTTTTAGTTCAACTGTCAACAATGCGTAGGCTATTGCTCATGGACACTAAATGAAGTAAGATTCATAATTTAATTCCCCATTAAGCAACTATTACATGACATTTCTCTATTTAAATGCTTTGTTTGTTAAAACGGTGTAGGAACTTAATGCAAATCAGTTCAATCTAATATAATAATAATACATAATTACATATTGAACAACATGTTATTTTAAGTGTCCAGTAATACAGGATTGTTTTCATTTATTGTATCATTATTTCTATAGAATAAAATAACTTAATAATGTGACTACAAAAAAAAATTACAATAGCTATTGGGTGCTTATTATTAGCAGCTGCTATTGAAAAAAAAACAATAACTGATTAAGTAAAATAGTGATAAACAGAGTATTGGTCTGTATCTCTTAACAAGAACAGTATGCTGTTGTGATATTATCTATTAACCTAAAATAGTATTTTTTTATTTAGCTAAAAAAAATATTAGCACCTCTGTGTGCACAACACATTCAAATGACATGAATGACTTAGAAAAAAAACACACTACATTTTCTAAATCCTGATGGTAAGAAACAGTAGTCTACTGTAAACTGAAACCAACCAAAGCAAATATCTTTTGAATGTGGGCTGACATTTGTTTATTTTTTGTAGAGCTCTGTATTTCTGGAATCGGTCTAACGTTAGGCTGTTTTCAATAAACAAACAATTTTAGTACGTAATGTACATTGTATACTATATCAGAGAGTGGACCTGTTACAGCCAAAACTTACTACAACCACCGACGCACTTCTAGAGCCACTCGTGTGTTTCAGATAGTTCAAAGAGAGTAAAGACACAACTTGCCTTAATATTTTCTCACTACTTCCATCCAACTGGCTCCAGTGACGTGTCGGGAGGCAAAGGAAGTGCAACGATTCAAAAATCAAACTCGGCGTGTCTGGGAACTAAATATTGACCAAGCTTAACTGAAAAGACAACATTCATCATGTTACCAACGAGCCACCCGTGATATAAAGGCACATCGTCGTTTGTTCCGAAGTTCCGAAACAATCAGTCACGCGACTAAACGCGGGGGAAGAAGAATAGTTATGTGGTAAAGGAACATAAACAACAGCTCCATCTGGAGGAAGAACTGTCACTAATACTGTCAGTCACATTTTATGTGATTTTGTATGGTTCATATTTGTTTCACTTTTTAGGTTCTGTTGTGACAACTATATATAATATTATATTATAAACTTTATATATATATATATATATATATATATATATATATATATATATATATATATATATATATAGTAATTAGGTTTTTAATCTGAAGTTATATATATATATATATATATATATATATATATATTAAAGCGATTTTCTCATTTATTTATTTATTTATTTATTTGCAGCCTCAGATTCCAGAATTTCAAATAGTTGTATATCAGTCAAATATTGTCCTATTAACACCATTATAACTGATTTTGTGGTCCAGGTATATATATATACAATTTTCAAAAGTATACTGGGTTGGTGTGTGTCTGTGTGTGTGTGTGTGTGTGTGTGTGTGTGTGTGTGTGTGTGTGTGTGTGTGTGTGTGTGTGTGTGTGTGTGTGTGTGTGTGTGTGTGTGTGAAGTGCAATTCATCATGTTAGTAATTATGTAACATTGCAAGGCAAACGTTTAGTTAAATGTGTTAAATTGTAAATAATTTGTCTGTTTTTAACAAATACACTTTATTTCAAACAAAACAGATATACTCATGTACATTTTCCAAAGACAAAAAAACTCACAAAATATCCGCAAGAGGGCAGCATGGACTTTCATAATTAGAAAGCCTGTGATACGTTTAAGATTTTTTTTTTCCTAAGCAGTGCTGTAAATTACAATATTCAGAACCTGCGAAAAAATTACATTCTTCTCCACAAAATACCTTTAATTGTATTATTTAAACATGAAAAGGTTAAGCGGTAAAGTAATCTCACACTTGTCCCACACTATCACTAGCTGTATGCAAATAAAAAGGGCGTAAAAAGGTGCTCCGCCCACCTTTTTACACCAATCAGCGACGAGGCCGCGTGCGCGGATTCAAACCCGTTACCGGAAGAAGGCTGTGCGCAGATTCGGCGGGATGGACAAAAAAATGATACAGAACGATTGGAAAACTCACACACGCTGAGAACACAGTCCAGAGTGACAGTACAGAGGGGTGTGTGTGCGTTCAAGGTGCGCAAGACTAACACAGAGTTATAGCAATATATGTTCTACCTTCACCATTTTGAGATCGCATTGGAAGTAATCTTTTTTGGTTTTCCTTATTTAATAACAAGCATTGTGGAAGGACGTTTTGTCGTATTTATTGCAAAATTGCTCTCGGGGATGTGATTGCACGGATCTGAAGCTTTTCACGGAAAACAGATACATGTGTGACAGTAGCACGTGTGGATAAATGTCAGCTGTGTGTTTTCAACAAGAACTGCTACACTTCGAAAATAATTGCAATATTGGATGTTTTAAAGACACTTCCCTTTGAAACGAGCTGGACTTGAACACAGTTGTCATGGCCAACATGAAGTCTCGCAGGTGAGATGATCAATCTTATTCAGTGCCTTGTAAACTTAATCAAAATCAACATTTAAATAAGCAGAATAATTGTGGTGTTATGGATTCTGTGTAAATGTACAGATCTTATGTTGATGCCCAATTTACACAACATCAGGAGATCGTATAACGTTAGATTGTTTATATCTGGAGTCTCCAAGATGAGTTATTTGTGTCGCTATGGCAACAGTAAAGCTCAAAATATCAATACTTAAATATTTATGTTAATAATTTGTGATATTTAACTGTATAAAAATGATATGACAGTAAGTGACGGATCACATGTAGCACCTGCTGATCCACAAGGTTGATCATGATTCAAAGACTGACTCAAGCATTATAAAAAAAATTATATATTGTTATATATACAAACATGTTTCCTCATACCAAATGTCATTTATCAAACAGTTTCAAATGTTTAAGATTAGTTTATTGTGTTAGCCTGAATGCTAGTAGTTAGCCTAGCTGTTCCCTATCGAACAGTACAGCTGAAGTGAACTAGCATGCTAACCGGTTATTTTATAATATCTGAAGTAAAATTTGTCTGAAAATTTATAATAAAAAAATATTGTAAAAAAAAAAAATTACTAAAAAAGTTTTTAATTTATTTACATGTGATAGTGTTCACTAAACAGAAATAAGAGAAGGTGCAAGTGGATTATGGTATTAGATGACAGTTGCGTCCTGCTGCCTTTATAGGTCATTATTACATAATAAATACATTATTAGACAATCAACATTTATGTTTAACAAAGGATATTAAAGCAGACCGTGAATATGTAATAAGTTGTATCTTACTCTTTGTATAAATGTACACATTTGTTATACATTTACACTCTAGGTATAAAGCCTATAATTCAGTTTGATTTGGAGGGATTAAGGAAGGAAAGCATTTCCTATATTATATAGTCATTAGAAGTTAAATTAATATGTAATACATTATTAACAATGTTAAAAATTGATCAAACAGATTTGCATATTTAGAGGTAAACAATAAGTATTAGACTTTACTTTAATGTGTATTAGAGTTGTAATAAAGTAGTAAGTACATTCATCTTGTGTGTAATGTTTGGCACACAAGCATTTATTCACATCTAGTTAGATTTTCCAAATGATGACGTTGAGGGAGGAAGGTGATGTACTGCTTAGTTGTTGTACCTAAAAAGAAACGTAATGGTATTTTTGGATGAATGAAGATTTTAATGTGTGTTTCCCATCAGGAAACATTTCAGACCCCATTAGGAAAGGCCCTTATAAATCATGCTAAATCATGATTTTTTTTTTCTTTTTAATGTAAACTTGCAGTTTTCTGTGAGAATTATTTTTAGGGGTAGGCTTAGTGTTATGGGATAGAATATGCAGTTTTTACAGTATAAAAATAATTATTTCTATGGAAAGACCCCATAAAACATGGAAACCCAACATGTTTGTGTGAGTCTCTCTTGTCCTCTCTTTGTTAAATCAGGGGTTGATAAATCTGTGTGTCACATACTGATGGAAGATATCTGAATGTTATTTCAAAAGGGAGACCAGCTGCAGGCCTTAATCTGATGGACTATGATTGTAGTTTGTCCAGATCCTGTTTGATCGCTTCCATTGGCCGAGCATTACTTTGGCCTGTCTCCTGACTGAATAAAGCAAGCAAATCACCTCTGAAGTATAGCAGGCTTGTTCATCACCTCACCCCTTCCTTGAGGGTGGAGATCATACTGAAGCATGCTTCTTAAATGAAACACTTCATTCATCGAGTGGCTTGTAATACTGAGAGCCAGCCAATGTTTCAATGATAAACATGCAGACTGGCAGCAAGAAGGATTTTGGACTTCCATATTTGTACCGCTTTAGTCAAAGTTGGACTTCGGCCTAAAACAACACTTAAACACTTTTCCTCATAACTTTAGACTTTGCATCAAGGCATTCTGGAAAAATGTGCTGTTGCAAATTTCTTTAATGATTGGACTTCCTTCCTTGCTCTTTTAGAGAATCTTTCAGCTCTGCAGCAAATAAGGCTTGAGCTTGGTTTATGTTGATAGTCACTATTAGCATCGGATAAATGGTTTTCCATTAAGTTTGCGCTCTGGTATCCCAGGGAGACTTAACTACCCGGTGCATGGTGTTGATTAAATACTGTCCATCTCATTGCATTGGTGAAATGTTACCAGGCAACAAGGCATTCCTATAGACTGAAGTCTTTGGCATTGTGATTGTCACTTTAATTTACATCTGTGGAAACGACTTGAATGTGTTTTTTGTGTGTGTTTTTGGATAATGGAAAAAAATAATATTCAAATAAATTGAAATGCAAACTAATGCACTGAAATAAGTTGAATAATGCTTGAATTCACTTTTGTGGCTTGCATTGCCAGCTTGCAGAGTAATTACTCTCAGGCATGTCCTGTTTAACGAGCTGGCTGCTTTTCTAAACTGTTTGCATCTTGTATCTACAGATGAGTGATCATGCTTGTCTGCTCAACGGTTTGTGTCAGACAGACAGTTTGAGAGTAATGGCTTCTGTGAGAAAATTAGACCAAACACAAAACTGTGTTTGACTCTTCCTTTTCTGTATTCTTTGTATGTGTTTTATGACTGCAGTGAAGATGAGGATGATGAACGTCATTCTACGGACCCTGACAGCAGAGACCCCAAGAATTCCAAAAAGACCCTGTGCAAAATTAAATGGTCCCGGGATGAGGTATTATATACATGCATTTATATTTTAATTCTAATTATTTCACATATAATAGTAATATTTATATATTGAGAAATTAGTACTTTTATTCAGCTAGGATGCATTAAATAGCCTAAAATTGACAGTAAATACATTTATTTTGTTACAAAATATTACTATTTCAAATAAATGTTGTTCTTTTGAACTTTCCTTTTATCAAAGAATCCTGAATATAAAATGTATCATGGTTTCCACAAACATATTACTGTATTTTTGATCAAATAAATGCAACCTTGTTAAAGGATTAGGGACTTCTTTCAGAAACATTTCACAAATCTTACTGACTGCAAACTTTTGAATGGCAGTCTATGATATTTTAAGTTTCAAATGGGAAACGTTTTAGGTTTCTGTGATGAAACAGGAAAGGGTGGGGAATTGCCAAGTGCTTTTAGTTCTGCTCTCACAGCCTGTAAGTTGTGTCTGAGGTGAAAAAAAATCTCATGATATCTCTTTCGTGCGCAGGATGAGAAGCTAAAGAAGCTTG
Source organism: Carassius carassius (assembly GCF_963082965.1). Taxonomy (NCBI): domain Eukaryota; kingdom Metazoa; phylum Chordata; class Actinopteri; order Cypriniformes; family Cyprinidae; genus Carassius; species Carassius carassius. The sequence goes on from NC_081789.1 coordinate 18,626,139, forward strand.
TTGAGCAACAGGGAGCTGATGCTTGGAAATCAATCGCCAATTATTTCCCAGTAAGTAACTTGCTGAATCAAATGCTTGATCATTACTTTAAAAGCATTTTTAAAATGTGGCTGGAATATTGTAGTGTAGCTGTGAAGTGATTTTTTTTTTTTATTATTTCACATGCGTATTCAAATTAAATAAAGTGTTACTATACTGTACCATACTATACCATTTTACTATAAACCATCATATTAAGTTCTATCTTTAGACTGAAAAACACTATTGCAAAGGAAAGACTAGATAGACTTTCAGCAGTACTCTTATTAAATGTATGTTTTATTATTAGTGACATGCCTGTGAGTTAGTAAAGGTGTTGTTATTGTAGGTGTATGTGTACTAGCTGCAGGTGTTGATGTGGGATTTTGTTGCACTTTGACAGACAAGGACAGATGGTCAATGTCAGCACCGTTGGCAAAAGGTGCTCAACCCAGAGCTGGTGAAAGGACCCTGGACAAAAGAGGAGGATCAGAGGGTAAGACGAGCCGGGTGTTCTATGTCCTCAGAGGAAGACAGAGATGGATGAATAAATGGCGAAAGATGACGCGTTTGGGTGGGGTGTGATGACCTCATAGTCCTGTTTTTATGTTTTAGAGTGCAAACATCATTGTACTCCTCCTCTACCACCAGAAGAACTGAAAGCTTTTGTTGCAGTATCCTACAACACACTGTTTGGAAGTTGCATGACAACATTCCAGAAGAACTGGCATTGTTCTAAACACACACAAAAAACACTTTTTGCCCTATTCGGCTTATAATGTTAATATAAATTTAAAAGTTGTACATAAAATACTGTTTTTTGGGTCAGTAAGACTTTTTAAAAGAAGCCTCTTATGCTCACCAGAACAGCATTTAGCGTCCATTACTCCAGTCTCACTTATGTTCTGATCATTTGTTCATCATGTTTCACATCTCAACAGGTGATTGAGCTGGTTCACAAGTATGGGCCCAAACGGTGGTCAGTGATTGCCAAGCACTTACAGGGCCGCATAGGCAAGCAGTGCCGAGAGCGCTGGCACAATCACCTCAACCCAGAAGTGAAAAAATCCTCCTGGACCCAGGAAGAGGATCGTATTATCTATGAAGCACATACACGTCTGGGCAACCGCTGGGCTGAGATCTCAAAGCTGCTTCCTGGACGGTAAAAAGATCTATTTGAACTCAAAACCGAGAATATAGAAGAATACCAGTGTGTGTGTAGGCCAGAGAATGACCTTTACTTTACTGGACTTTTATAGGACAGACAACTCCATTAAGAATCATTGGAACTCCACCATGCGCAGGAAAGTGGAACATGAGGGTTACTTGCAGGAGGGCAGCAAGAGCTACAGCAGTGACCCTGACCAGAAGAAACGCCCCAAATCCAGTCCATCTGTGGAATATCAACATAACCAGAATCAGATGATCATGAGCGGCCAAACACAGGTGATCATTTTAGGTTTTCTTTAGTTTTTTTTTTTGGATAATTATTTTTAGACAAAATAGTATTGAATTTTGATATGACATTAACCTAACAATAATTTTTGAATTAATTTGTATTTATGTTTAATATTATACACATCAAATGTGAAGTGTCTAACATACAAGCTTTCATATTGTTTTTGATTAGCAGCCACCCAGATATCCGTATGGTTCACAAAGTGGCCAGTGTATTGAAAACATCAGTGTTGAGATCTCTAGCTTTATGTCGGTAAGTCCCATGGTGCAGTTCTCACGGCATGCTTCAGTCTCCTCTATATCTCTGAACTTCCTGCTTTCTGAAGTCTGTTTGTCTTCTCTATTAATTAAAACAAAAATCAATCTCATATGTTTGTGTATAATTGTTTAATCTGCATGTGTGTGGTTTGGTGTGGTGTTAAACTGCTCCTTATATGGATTTCACCAGTGCAGTTTTACGAATTTATATGGATTATAAAATAGTGTTTGGCTAATTAACAAATTGAATGTAATATCAAAGTCCTAAAAAGCAGCTGAATCCTGAGTGGTTTTGCTTGGTGAAATTCAGGACCTCATAAAAGTCTTGTGAAATTGTCAGTAAACTGTGTGTCTCGGTCTCTCTTTCCGCCTCTTCCTCCTGGTTCTTCTTCCTCACAGCCATGCCATGATGACCCAGACAAAGAGAAAAGAATTAAGGAGCTAGAGCTGTTGCTAATGTCAGCTGAGAATGAAGTCAGAAGACAGTCGGGCCCTCGTGTAAGAAACACCGTGTGTGCTCGTAGAATAGTGCGCTATAGGTCCCATCGCCTCCCTTTATTCCCATCTTACTCCCCCATACCCTCATTTCTAGCTGTGCTGCTTAGTAAATCCTCCCCGCATTCACTGCCTCCCTGCCTCACACCCACCCTTAGTTTTATTAACTAAAACGACCGCTAGTGACCGCTTTCAGGCATGAAAGCATGTTTTTTTAATTTTTATATATATATATTTTTTTTTGCACTTATCAATTAATTGTAACATATTCATCATTAAGTTATATGAAAATTATATTGACAATACATACTGTATTCTTTTCTGCATATTATAATTGATCCTATCATTATAAATAATATTATCAACTTAGGTGAAAATGAATGGCTTTAAATAATTCTTCACCATTTCCTTGTCATTTGTCAACAAGAATGCAGTGTATCATTACTATAGAGATTATATTGCTTTTATGCTTTTTTTTTCGGTTAATATCATAAATGTTTACAAGGGTCAGTTTATTGAAATTGAGATTTACACATCATCTGAAAGATGAATAATATTTGTTAGGATAGGACAATATTTGATCGAGTTACTGAAAAGCTGGTATCTGAGGGTGCATAAAATTTTAATATTGAGGAAAAAACGCCTTTAAGTTTTCGAAATAGAGTTCTTAGCAATGCATATTACTAATCAAAACATAAGTTTTGATATATGTATGATAGGAAATGTACAAAGTATCTTCATGGGACATGATCTTTGCTTAATATTCTAATTTTTGGTATATATATTTTTTTAATATGTAATTTTGACGCATATAATGTATTGTTGGCTATTGCTACAAATAAACACATGCTACTTATCACTGCTTTTGTGGTCCAGGATCACATATGGTCACAAAGTAATATGAAATTCACATATTATAAGTGAAGTAGTGTAGGTTTATTGGCTCGGATGTGTCTTAACTCTCCCTTCCACATCACTTCAATTTTATCATGGTTTTTTAATAATCATAATTTCTTCTCACTGACCTCAATGGTTTGATCCTATAAAGAATCCAGAGAGCTACTCCAGCTGGTCGGACAGCCTTCCTGATGATACTGTCACCACCACAGAGAGTATGGAGGACAGAGGGGTCGAGGTGTGTCGTTTAGAGCAGGGCCGGCCTGCTGGGATGCCTCTGCCTGTCTCTCCCAGCAAGTTCCTGGCTGCTGAGGCCAGTGCTGTGCTGTCCACTCTAGAGACCATCCCAGAGTTTGCAGAAACCATGGAGCTTATTGACTCGGTAAGCAGAGAATTACAAAAATCGAATATAATATGGATTGTACATTATCTATAATATAGATAATGTATTATCTATATATAATATAGATAGTAAAATATGGATAATATTATAGTATAGTTTCATTATTTTGCAATAAAAATATATCAGAATATTTCTGTAATGTATACATGTTGAATAATAATATTGCATTAATATTTTAATCAGAATGATTAATTCTAGATGTTATTAAAATTCTTGCCAAGACAATATAATACATACAATATAACCAGTAAGTTAAATATTGATTACTAAAAACCGAGAAATGGACGATATTAAAATACTGTTATATTTTGTCTAAATAAATTCAATCTAAAATATCAAAAACTCAAATATTATATATAGTTTGAGACAGATTAACAGTGATATTAAATAAAAAAAACTTTAGGTGTCCATTGGATGATAAAAAATAGGGGACATGCACAATTAAATATCAATATCAACCAATACTGATCGATTTAAAAAAAGAAGTATTTTAGCCAATAACTGATATAAGACTGTACCTATATTGTGCATCCATAAATGATAGGTAAAAAAAAAAAAATTATTTGCTTTTGGTCTTGCAAGTGGCACACCCTCCTAATCAAAACTTTAAAAAGCTGTATTTATTTAGGTGAGGTTTGAAGTTATATTTTAAGTTATAGATTTCATGTTTTCTATTTTTCTCAGTTCCCTTTTTACAGCATTTCTGAACGCATTCTGTAAAGTATATGTACCTCAATATTGGTTACATATAATTTACTTCATTATATGCCAAGCATAATTTACTCTGTATTATAAATTTAGTAATTTAGTTCAGTTTAGTAAAATGATATCAAAGATGCATATTTTTACTTGCCACTAATGAAAAGTGAGGAAAATGTTTTGATGCTTCAGGATCCTTTGGCCTGGAGTGATGTGACCAGCTTTGATCTCACTGAGGGAGGCCCCTCTCCGAAGGCCACTAACCCCACTGATGTTTGTACGACCCTGGTGAGGTGCACAGAAAGCCTGGCCTATCCAATAAATGCTCCCGCTGTCCCAGCGATGAGCAGGCAGTGTGCCGCGGTGAACCAGGGCAAGTCTGTGGCTCTCTCTAACACCTGCATGAACAGATTCAGCTCTCCACCACTGTCCATCATGAGAAAGAAGAGAAGAGAGAGAGGAGATCAGTCACCTGCAGATGAAAGGAGCTGTGCTTACATAGACAACAGTGGGAACTCACCAAAAAACACCCCTGTCAAAGGCCTGCCATTCTCACCCTCTCAGGTATGGCTAGATTTCTAACAAAACACCTTTTAGACCACAGAATTGTCTGGATTCATTCAAACCTTTTTTTCCCATTTAGTTCTTCAATGTCTCTGGTGGTGAGCCCTTGAGCCTCGACAATCCTGCTCTTACATCCACTCCAGTGTGTGGACAGAAATGCCTCCTCAACACACCCCACCAGAGAGAGACCACACCAAAACACCAGAAGGAGAACACCGGGTCAGGCATCATTCTTCACTTCTGCTGTCTTAAGAATATCGAGCATAAAATCTCAGAATCCAGAAATGACTAATACTGTTTTTGTCTTCACAGTTTTAGGACCCCAAAACTCCATAAGAATATTATAGTCCACACTCCAAGAACACCCACTCCTTTCAAAAATGCCCTTGCTGCCCAGGAGAAGATGCACGGCCCGTTAAGAATGGTGGTAAGTCCAAATGGAAAAACCTTTGATGTGTGTCATTATTAAGAGGCCTATAGTAATATATTTATTTATGTGTGTGTATATATATTTATATATATATTGTAAAACAGTCTGCGCTGCTCTCGAGCCATCCACGCAGTCACAAAAATTGGGCTGCCTGCGGACGGTGTGCGAACACTTCTGATTATGAAAATTTTGTCACGCGGACAACCGCGTAACTTGGATGGACACAGTATACTTTGGCCTTAAGGCCGCCTCACATACAGCTTACAAATCAGGATTGTGCTGTGTGTAAACTATTGTGCAGCACTTTCCCCATTGTAAAAATGCACTGCATGATCAAACATTTAGGTGAGAAAATTATATATTTAAAAAAAAATGCCTCACTCCACCCCCAAATTAAACTATTAGCATTTATCTATTAGCTTTATCTGGTGCTTCACTCATTCATTTGCCTTTTCATATATTATGTTGGTGTGTTCAGCCCCAACCACTGGCACTTCTTGAGGAGGACATCAGAGAAGTTCTGAAAGAGGAAACTGGGGCTGACATCTTCACACAAGTGCAGAACCAACCTCAGTTCAGATCTTATGAGGTACCGGCCACTTTCTTACGTCTGTTCTGGTCTCACAATCATGCAAATGGGGTTAGTTTAAATGTTCAAATGCTTTTATCGAATGTTAACTTTTAAACTAGTTAACACTAGTTTTTTTTTTTTTTTTTTTATTAACATTAGTTTTTATTTTTAAACTGTTTTATTTGGGGTTCACAGCTGATGGAAGCTCCTGCAAGGAAAGTGAGAAAGTCTTTGGTATTGGACAGCTGGGAAAAAGACTGTTTAAATGTACAGCTGTTTCCCCAACAGCAGATTAACAGCAATGAAGAGGTAAGCCCATTATCCTAATTTACAAACTTATGATGCACCATTAGTGTTTTTAACTTTTTGAGTTTGCTTTTGTTTCTCCTCTTCACGCGACATCTTCGCCCCTCTTTTAGTCTCATAGTAACAACCTACTGACCAGATCAATGCTCATGATGCCATTGACGGAGAGAGAGGAGAACTGTTGCTCTCCTGGATCACTGAAGGAATCTTTTTCAATAGTCCGCTCGCTTAGCCCACAGGACAAGAGAAAAAACATGACCCAAAGGGGCCCACCATACCAAACACCCGCTCCGGTAATTCACTCAGTTGTTCTGTTAGCATCAGAGCAAAGAAGAAAAGCATCTGATATGACATTCACTTATTTATATTCATTGTGCTTGCAGAAACGCATAATTGACTCGTTAACTGAAATAAAAAAGAATTTTTAGAAACTGAATGTTTCATATTTTTAAATGAGCTTTTACTTTATTTTTCAGTTTTCAGTTTAGTTTTAGTAATTTAGTACTTCAGTTAGTTACTAAGGAAACTTTATGTATATAAATAAATATATATATATATATATCTAATATTGATATTTAATTTTTTCCCAGCTTGATTTTTCCCAGCTTACTTGGTCAAACTCAAATATTTTCATATCCAACAGGCCAACAGTGAGTGGGAGGCGGTGGTTTTTGGGAAAACGGAGGATCAGCTGATCATGACTGAGCAGGCCAGGCGTTACTTAAACACCAACCCTACCGCCTGCATTTCCAGAGCTCTCGTCCTTTAAACATCACTACTGCACTACAGCAACCCTCCTCTTTTCCTCTATCACACCGACATTAAACCTCTCAGACAATCTGGTGTAGGAAACAGAAACACTTACTATAATGTTTGCTTAACACCTACTGACATAACAACGTATCGCTTAGGATTAAAAAAAAACTTGTATGGAAATGTAGTCATAATATGTAGTCAAAATACAAATAGCACTAGATTTTCAGAATTTAGCTAATGGTTTTTAAAAATTTTAGCTGTAGACAGTGTGCTGATTCTTAAGGGCTGCTTTTTTTTAAAGGAAAAAATCATAAAACTGATATTTTCAGATAGTTTTAAGCTCTTTTTAGAGGATTTTAGAGACTGGTGTTAAGGATTGGGGAGCACTGGCAGTGTTGCACTACTGTGGTTGTTTGCTAGGGTGAGGAGTAACTGGATAGCACTTACAACGTAATCGTTTCCGCTCCAAACGTAACAAAGGTTCCACCCCGATTATTTTATTTTATTTTATTTTTTAAGAGTAAGACACTCACTGAATGTATTGTATAGCATGAATCTGCTAAGTTAACGTTTACTGGAAGGTACCTCGAACATTTTATTTGTATTTTTTTGCTCTAAAGTGAAGGTTGTTAAAGAGGCGTAAAATCGCTGACTTGCATGTTTGCAACTGAAGTCTAAATCCAGCATCTTCGCTGCTTATGAAAATGTTCTCAGTTTAGCCAAAATCATGTTTGGTACTTATATTAATGCGCATGTTGCATTATAAATAACACGTTCCAAGAACAGATACGTAGGTGAGATTTGTTCGTTTAGAGCTGTAGGTTCTATTTATTAAATCTTAACTAATTTATTTATTTCAAAGATATAAAGAAAATCTAATTATATTTCTTTTCTGTTAAAGATTTGACTACCTTCCATTACATATTTCTCATTTCAATAACACTGCCACTAATTTCTTGGCCTGTACAGTAAGGTTCCGTCCTCTTTACACCAATTGGTTGACCATAAAAGTAGGAGCAAACAGCATTCAGCCTCCAAAATATGGGGAAATTGCACTTTTTTCAAATATTGCATTATTGTTGGTTTGTCATTATTATCTATTGTTTTATGCCCTCTGTAGTGTTTACATTTTGTTGTATGTGGGGATTTTTATTGGTGGCTGAATGTATTTAAACATTTCATTAACACTGACATGTCAAGACGTCATCCGAAAGGGAAAATGGTGTAAACTTAGTTTCTTTCTCCCACTTTCTTGCTCTGGAACAAATGTTTGTAAGGATTTGCTCGCTGCTACTGAGTTACAGCAGGAATTGACATAAGCACAATGGTTTGAAGGAAGTGTAGGACAATTGCTTTGCTCTCATATGAGGTGAAATGTTGAATTAAATGTCTTGTTTTATTATTTTATTAACATGAGAAGAGCCCATGTAAAATAGTTTCAGGTTATTCACAATGATAAGTTAGTCTGAGGAAAAGAAAAACCCTGATGTTAAAGAATTCGGCAGTATTAGCGTTACATATTGGGTTTTATCATTATAAAAAAAGTTGTAAAAAGTTTATTTTTGCTAAATGTTACCCAGATATTGGAATGCAAAAACACCATCTGTATTCAAAGAAACACTACATATTGTGTCCCTCAACGCATCTGTGTTACTGAGATTCATTTATAATGGCTCATGTAACATTGTAGATAACTGTTTATTATGTCTTGGTCATCTTCATTTTACTGTCAAAGTGTTTGTCTTGTTTGTTGGGATTTCCTTTTTTCTGTAGACTTGAGGGAAGCAAGAATATGTAGCAAGCGGACATGCATGAAAACCAGCAGTGCACTTCAACTGACATACAATTTTCTCATGCAGTGTTACGTATTTGACATTGTTTTCCGCTGAACAATAATAACCTGCTTTTTTGATATTACAACCAACTCACCAATAGCCATGCTGTCATTCACATACCTAAAAATAAAAATATGCTCTTTAAAATGTGCCACTTATGTATTTTTCTTTAGAGGTTATGGATTATTCCGAAACTGATTCAAACAGTATTTAGCTTTTTGATTGACACCTCTTCCATCCTTCCTAAGACCTAATTTTTTGGCTAATAATCACCTACTCTCTCATGTCACACTGCGAAAGACCTTGCAGAGTACTGTTCTCTTCTGAAAGCCAGGTGTTTACAGCGGTAATGGAAGTTGAGGTCTCTTGAGTTGATGCTATCTGCTGTCACTGGGCCGTGGGGTGCTGCAATCTCTGCCCTTGGGGTCTGTGGACTCACACCCTCCCTGAACAACACAGCTCTCCACAGGTCAGCTGCTGTCTTTAAAGAGGCCCACTCGCCCATGAAATAATGTCTTTTGGCTCTATTGTTCTGTATGTCTGTTGGTTTTGCAGGCCCATTCACTCAATTTCCCCTGAATAGAGGGGCGCAAGGCCCCACTGACATGCCTTCTGCTGCTGACGGCCATTACAAGCCTATAACACATGTGCTCTTATATATTTCTTTCAAATTTGGAGAACACTTTGCTATTGTATTTTTCAGATGGTCAATGCAGGCTTGAGAGATGTCAAAGGCCCATTGGGGATAAATTGGTTGGCTTTTGTACAGTGCACTGAGTGCTTGATGGCTACTGAATCCATTTTGGCTCAACCGAAAACAAACACCTGTTGTATTTTTTGACAGTGATGTGTAAATTTAGAAAGAATTTTAATCTTTACGTTGAAATCCAAGTCTTGATTGATGTGATTATTGGTCTACAAGTAGAAAAAAATTACTCTGCATGTACTAGCCGGCTTATAAAATTACCATAATGGTTATGTGTGCTATTTGTGATGGCTTTATGTATTTTGGATGTTTCAAGGAAGAGACAAAGGCAACAAGAAGTTCTGAAAAAGAACTGGGAACATATGGATTAATTTTATATATATATATATATATATATATATATATATATACATATACATATATATATATATACAGGTCCTTCTAAAAAAAATTAGCATATTGTGATAAAGTTAATTATTTTCCATAATGTAATGATAAAAATTTAACTTTCATATATTTTAGATTCATTGCACACCAACTGAAATATTTCAGGTCTTTTATTGTTTTATTACTGATGATTTTGGCATACAGCTCATGAAAACCCAAAATTCCTATCTCAAAAAATTAGCATATCATGAAAATGTTCTCTAAACGAGCTATTAACCTAATCATCTGAATCAACTAATTAACTATAAACACCTGCAAAAGATTCCTGAGGCTTTTAAAAACTCCCAGCCTGGTTCATTACTCAAAACCGCAATCATGGGTAAGACTGCCGACCTGACTGCTGACCAGAAGGCCATCATTGACACCCTCAAGCGAGAGGGTAAGACACAGAAAGAAATTTCTGAAAGAATAGGCTGTTCCCAGAGTGCTGTATCAAAGCACCTCAGTGGGAAGTCTGTGGGAAGGAAAAAGTGTGGCAAAAAACGCTGCACAACGAGAAGAGGTGACCGGACCCTGAGGAAGATTGTGGAGAAGGACCGATTCCAGACCTTGGGGGACCTGCGGAAGCAGTGGACTGAGTCTGGAGTAGAAACATCCAGAGCCACCGTGCACAGGCGTGTGCAGGAAATGGGCTACAGGTGCTGCATTCCCCAGGTCAAGCCACTTTTGAACCAGAAACAGCGGCAGAAGCCCCTGACCTGGGCTACAGAGAAGCAGCACTGGACTTTTGGACAAATTTTGCATGTCATTCGGAAATCAAGGTGCCAGAGTCAAGTACCCACAGTCAGTGATGGTTTGGGTTGACATGTCAGCTGCTGGTGTTGGTCCACTGTGTTTTATCAAGGGCAGGGTCAATGCAGCTAGCTATCAGGAGATTTTGGAGCACTTCATGCTTCCATCTGCTGAAAAGCTTTATGGAGATGACGATTTCATTTTTCAGCACAACCTGGCACCTGCTCACAGTGCCAAAACCACTGGTAAATGGTTTACTGACCATGGTATTACTGTGCTCAATTGGCCTGCCAACTCTCCTGACCTGAACCCCATAGAGAATCTGTGGGATATTGTGAAGAGAAAGTTGAGAGACGCAAGACCCAACACTCTGGATGAGCTTAAGGCCGCTATCGAAGCATCCTGGGCCTCCATAACACCTCAGCAGTGCCACAGGCTGATTGCCTCCATGCCACGCCGCATTGAAGCAGTCATTTCTGCAAAAGGATTCCCGACCAAGTATTGAGTGCATAACTGAACATAATTATTTGAAGGTTGCCTTTTTGTGTATTAAAAACACTTTTCTTTTATTGGTCGGATGAAATATGCAAATTTTTTGAGATAGGCATTTTGGGTTTTCATGAGCTGTATGCCACAATCATCAGTATTAAAACAATAAAAGACCTGAAATATTTCAGTTGGTGTGCAATGAATCTAAAATATATGAAAGTTTAATTTTTATCATTACATTATGGAAATAATGAACTTTATCACAATATGCTAATTTTTTGAAAAGGACCTGTATATATAGTACAGACCAAAAGTTTGGACACACCTTCTCATTCAAAGAGTTTTCTTTATTTTCATGACTATGAAAATTGTAGATTCACACTTTTTCACATGACTGTATATTATAATTTATTTATATATTATATTAATTTATTTATATCGAGAATACTGATCTTTAAAAATCATTATTAATGAGTATACAGTACATGTATAAATAATGACGAAAACAAAAATGTTCCGATTTGCAAGTAAACAACTCTTATGAACTGATTCTTTTTAGTGAATCAATAATGCAGCTAAGTCAATCTCATTTGAATCATGAACAAACAACTCTTTTGAGTTGGTTCTTTTAATGAATCACTCAAAAAGCCCAGCAAACTTAGGAATTCTGCTTGGCGAATCCTTCACTGAAGAAATTCACTGAATCTCAGTTTACTGAATCAACATCTGACTCACTGGCTGTTTTGCAATTTTAAAGTCATGTCCTGTGCAAAATTATGCAATTTTTGTGTACTTAAAGGGATAGTTTACCCAAAAGTGATAATTCTAACATTTTACTCACTCTCATGTCGTTCCAAAACTGTTGCCTGACTTTCTTATGAATAATGTTGGTTACCAAGCCAATTTGGTTATTCACTGTATGGACAAAAGAACAGAGACATTTCGTCAAATATCTTATATGTTCTAAAGAGGAAAGAAAAATCATACAGGTTTGGAACCACATGAGGGCGAGTAAATAATGAAAGAAAATTGGGCAAACTAGGTCCATCAAATGTTAATACAACATAATATTTGATGAAAACCTGTATGCACACCACCTTTTCCCTAGATTTCCTGTAATAATGATATAATCTTACGAGTGGGACAAGCACCATGCACACTTTGCATGTGTGTGTGTGTGTGTGTGTGTGTGTGTTTAGAGGTGTCCCAGTGCAGCATGTTGTACAGAGCCATCCCATGAAGCCCCTCCCTTGGGTCTGTGTGCACATTGCCTGCCATTGTGTTCAGTAGACAGCAGATGGTAGGCTATCGCAGCAGTGACTTACCCAGTCATCTGGCAGGCACCCTCAGTTCAGGCGGGAAACCCAGGCGTGGTGCTCCACTGCCAAAGGTGCCTATTAATATAGGTCAGTCTTTCCACTGGTTATGACTGGCTGACTGCTGAGAGTTTGGACACTGAGCTGGCCAGGCACATAGCTATACAGTAGAAGCTTGAGCTATAAAAAGCTCATTTAGATGGGTGATTTTTGAGTTTCAAGAGCAAAAGGGGCCCTGGCTGACACCAATCTCAAACAGAGGCCTATAGTGTGCTGCGCTTCATATACAATGTTAGTATGAATGTTTCTGCTGCACACACAGTTTAGCCTAGTATGGAAGCCCGTTTCTGTCACAAAATAAAAAGATAAAAAAGGTTATTGTGACTTTTTATTTTACAGTTCTGACTTTATTTCTTGGAATTATAGACAAAATGAACTGTTTATATCACAGCATGCATATTTCCTTCAAGAAGTGGTTTGGTACATTCAATTTATATTAGTGCACAAAATCACATGTACACAAAATGCAAAAGTAAGAGTTGCAAGATATAAACAAACAAGATATAAACAATACTGAGAATTCAGAATTACAAAATTATGAGATATAACAACACAATTGTAAGATATATACAAAGAAGATGTATAAAGTCAGCAGTTTTAAAAGTTCTGAAGTGCAGTAGCATATCAATATGACATCAACAGTCACTGCATCAGTGGATTAGGGTTAATAAGGTTCCATAAGAGCCCTGCATAAGGGTCCAGGAGAAAGCTGAAGTCATTGTGACCAGTAAGCCAAGCATAGCAGATGGCCAAGGCATCTTATTAAGCTAAAAAGTGAGAGAAGTCAGTTACTGGGGCTGATCTGATTCAAAGGAAACAGTAGAGCAAAAAGTTAATCTTATAATATATGGCGTGCATGATGAGTACTTTATTTCCAACTAAAGTACAGGGATTGGATTTGGCGGTTGTTCTAGAAAAGCAGCCAGACTGGTCTATGGGAAGATAATTATTGTTGTTACATTAAAATGTTAGTGGTTGACGAGTTTGACATGTTTATTGATTCGACTTTTTCTGTGCCACTACACAGCAACAAGGGTAAAAAAATTTGTTTGTTTTTTTAGCTCTTAAATTTTACTTACACCAATAAATATTTTTTTTAGCCAATATATAAATTCACAAAGTAACCAATGCATAGAAATAGGAGTTTATTAGAATAACATTATTGAAGCTATTTTATATATATATATATATATAAAACTATAAAAATTAAGATTATTGGAGTGTGTTTTACAAGAAATATTGCTATCTAAAGTTTTGATGACTTCGATTTAAAACCTAAATTTATATTATCTTCCTGGTTTTCAGAAAAAATAAAAATAAATGTAATCATAGTGTTATTAAAATGTTATTAATATTAACAAATTAAAAATACTACAAAGTATTTCTGTTACTGGTAGCTGTACAATATTATTTATCATGACCAGGAGATATCAAGTGCAATTATAACACTGTTTATGCATTGAAAATATCTGCCTGAATTGAAAGACTAAATCCTTAATAAACATTAATGCAGTATTATTTAAATATTTAGATTTTACCATTTAGTATTTTGCTTAATTAAAAAAATTATAATGTACCCCTTAAACTTTGTTTTAAATATGTATATTATGACATTACTACAATCTGACAGTATTATTAATATAATTAAAATATTATTGAGCAATAAACTGACTATTTTGAGGTGTGATTTTATTAATATTAAGTATTTTTTCATCTAGTGTTACAATTACCTCAACTACTGTTTCAGCTTGTAATATTATGACTACTTAATTAATTAAATATTAAATATTAAGATTAATTCTGTCCAAATGCAAAATATGTTACCTTTGGCACATAAATACATGCTCCTTATATGAAAATAAGATTCTGAAGGAAAATGTGTGCCTCCAGTCTCCTCTAATATAGTATCACAGGGTTGATAATTAGTTAAGAATACGAATACCCAATCTAAAACAGCTACTGTACTACTTCTCCTATGCCTTCTGTAAAGGAAGAGTCATTCATTCAGCATCAAAAGCCCCATTGGTGGCCCCCTGGCAGTGGCTATTCCTTTAGTGCTTGGACAAGATCCTCTGGAGCAAGTTGGGAGAGCTGTGTGCCTGGGCCTCACGCTTGAGCGCCAGGAAAGCGCCCTCCTCCATTTCGTCCCTCCCAGGGGATTTGTAGCCTGCCTCTGCTGGGGAACACAAAGAGGAAACAACAAGCACAAAGGCCCTGTTTATTCCCGATGACCCAGATTCCAGCTCATTGACGAGGGGAGACAAGTGACAGGCTGTTCAGCACTGGTCCGGGACCATCACCAATCAAAGGACCACAGCGAGGTTTAATCTGCAACACCTTGACTGCTCAAATAGGATCTCCACAAGCCCCTCGAACCCAGAGAGTCACCACACAGAAATTCACGCTGGTGAAAAGTGTGAAATTGCACTGGCAGCATTGTTTTATTGGCTGAGAAATGGCATGAAAAGAGTTTCTATCGAATGAGGAACTGTATATAAAAATGTTTCCTGCTCGGTTTATATACTACCGTTTAAAAGTTTGGAATAATTAAGATGTTTAAATGTT
Organism: Carassius carassius; assembly: GCF_963082965.1. Classification (NCBI taxonomy): domain Eukaryota; kingdom Metazoa; phylum Chordata; class Actinopteri; order Cypriniformes; family Cyprinidae; genus Carassius; species Carassius carassius. The sequence goes on from NC_081789.1 coordinate 18,641,144, forward strand.
TTTGAAAAAAGTCTCTATAAAGCTGCATTTATTTGATTAAAAATATAGTAAAAACAGTAACTTACAGTAAAACATTCTTACATTTAAAATAATTGTTTTCTATTATAATGTATTTTATGTTTTAAATATCTTTTAATACTTCTTAAGATTTAAATATATATATATATATATTACTGTAAGGCAAAGCTGGCTAAGCCATTACTCCAGTCTTCACTGTCACATGATCCTGTAGAAATCATCCTTATATGCTTATTTGAAACATTTCTTATTATGTTCGATGTTGTAAACAGTTTTTGATGCTATATATATATATATATATATATATTTATTTATTTATTTATAAATAAATGCTGTTCTTTTCAATTTTTATATTAATTCAAGTATCCTGAAAAACATTACCATTTATAATATTTATTTTAATTGTAATATTTAGTAGCACAACTGTTTGTAAGGGTTCATTGTGTAAGAATTGATCAGGCCTGGTGTTCTATCTGTGTGCATTGTTAGTTAATGTGCAGTGAGCCACCTGTTTAGGGAGTGTGATGCTGGGAGGGGGAGCAGCTGCCCGTGTGTGTCGGTGGGGGTCGACGGGCGTAAAGATCTGTTATTTGCAGACTCATTATGTATGATGACAGACTCACCCCATGCCCTCCCCCAGGATCACTATAGTCCCGGCCTGGTTTGAACTTAAGCTGTTGTAAGCCTCAGCCATGAACTCATCCTTCTAGAAACATAAACAAAAGCTAAATCACAAAGATAATCAGATTATTTTCGTGTTGTCCTAAAATGCTCCACTTTGTATAAAAAAATGTGCTGCAGAAAGAATATAGTGTATGAAATGTTGCTTTTGTGGCACTATCTGAGCTTATATACAACCCTGGACCACAAAACCAGTCACAACTGTAGCAATAGCCAACAATACATTGTGTATATCAAAATGATTGATTTTTCAAAAAATTTATAGTATATTAAGTAAAGATCATGTTCCATGAAGATATTTTAAAGATGTATCCTACCGTGAATATATCAAAACTGATTTTTGATTAGTAATATGCATTGCAAAGAATTCATTTGAACAACTTTAAAGGCAGAAGCTTATTTATTCATCTGAGAGATGAATAAATAAGTTTTCCAAAACATATATTTAAAAAAATGTAAATAAAAAAATGACCCTAATGACTGGTTTTGTGCTCCAGGGTCACATATGTTCATCATGACTCAACTCGCGCGCGCGTACCACCATACCAATGACGTCACCCTCACTGAGTCTCTGCTCTTCGCTGTGTTAACACCATCTAATTACATTTAATAGATTAATTACTTATGTGATAGCTCAGAAATAAATTTTCAATTAAGATTACTTTGTAATAAAAAAATCCAACCGCCCATATAAATATATGACTAAATAAATGAGCTGTTGCTTTCAGCATGTTTGTGAGATACACTGTATTTTGAGTGGAGTACTAAATAGATCGTTTCAAATATATAACATCAACTGGTGGTTTTGAGCCTTTTACAACATTTGTATACTAATCTCACATGGTGTATCGGTAAACACCTCGCATTCTCAGCACAGCATTGCTAATTGATTTTGACATAAAGTGTGCCCTATATTTCTGTACATTGGCGTGGGCTATTTGTATTGTGATTGTTTGATTAATGATGCTTAACAAACCCGACAGCAGTCAACAGATGGGCACTTCCCCTCCCAAAGCCCCCAGCTGATCCGAGATCGTGCCTGTGGTCAAACACCATCCATCAATTCATGAAATGATTATTAATTTGTTTAGAAAGAGCCACCAACTCTGCAGACGCATCAATATTTTGAACATATGGTGTCTTGTTTCTCATTCAGTGGATCGGTGAGAGTATTTAAGGTCATTTCATTCACATTAAATTACTCCATATAGTAACACACTTAACTAATCTACCAAGAATGACAAATCCAAACAAATGTTTAGGGGTAGTTTCAGATAACATGGCCAAATCATGCAGAGAACATTGTTGTAGTACATTTATGATTTTTAACTTCTTCAGTTAATGAAAAACTAGATAAACTAAACATATTTAGACGTATTACATAAATGTACCTCTAGATGCCAGCATTGTTCAATACCAACAGCCTGAAACTAATTCCATTCTGCATAGAATAATGTAAAACTGGCTAGAGATTAACAAATGCAATAGATAATTTAATTAAAAAAGCTAATTATTTATACATAAAGGAATGTTTGATGGTAGTATATATATATATATATATATATATATATATATATAAAGTTTAGCTTTTCTTTTTGAGTAAAATATGACATATAATCTATCTGAACCAAGAACAGACGACATACCAGAGATGATTTGAATTTATTGTGAAATCACTTATGTGAATAACAGTTGTCAATATTAAATCAAAGATTTGTGTAAAAAACAAATCCCAATTATTTTCAGTCCAGCATTACATCCAAGCTATTTATAAACACTGTAAAAGTCTGAACACCAGAGTGCAACCACATATTGTACAGAATCAAACCAGCACTAAAAGTTATGGCTCTATGAGACACATGACAGGTCAACATCACGTATACAATATATATAGGATTTTACAATATATATAAGCAGCACACACTGCTGAAGATTCTATCTCTTTCCTTGCTTCATTTGAGGTTTCCGTCCTTTGCCTTTAGGACCCTTTCCCTTTCCACCAGCCTTTCCTTTTCCTTTACCAGACATCTTTCCCCGTTGTCCCTTCTTTCCAAAGTCTTTCTTATTCTTTTGCCTCGCTTCCATATCCTCTTCCCTCATTTGCTTATTCACAGCTTTGGTGATGTCAAGTCGTGGCTTCTTACTGTCCATCACTTTCAGTAAATCCAGCTGTTTCTGTTTCTCACTACTAAAGTCACCAATAAGAGGCTGGAACTTTCTCTTTTTCCCAGTATTTTTAGGCTTCTTCTCCTTGGGCAGGTTGTCCTGGAATTTCCCAACAGAGGCCGTGGAGATCTTGGCGATATTGACCGCCTGTGCCAGCTCTACTTTGGACTGCTGAGGGGTGGGTGCGAGTCCCATGCCTGGCACCTTGATCTTCTGAGCTCTGGCGATGTTCTTGAGTCTGTTGTACTCATTCCTGGCCACTCGCTCTTTCTTGGCTTTATTCTTTTTAGCAAACTGGTCCTCATTGGGATCTGCTTTCTCTGGGACCTCGATCAACCATTCCTTGGTGTCATCTTTGGCACGTTTGTATCCCCATCGCCTCTTCCATTCCTTATGGACTTCATCCCAGACCAAGTTGGTCTTCTTTTTCTTCTGAATGCCTTTCAGTTTGGCAAACTGTTCCCATTTTGTAGGAGGCTTTGGTTTTGGAGCAGGCTTTTCTCTGGGTAATAGAGTGGTTGGCTCTGGTAGCTTGGCGACGATGACTTCTTCAACTCTTTCTGTTGGAAGTTTCCATACCTCGTTGATGAGGAGTTGAGTGTTATCTCTCGCCAGTGAGCGGAGAAAGTCTTCCCGTTTGCCGTCTTTAAATTCCCGAGTATCTACCCGGTTCTTATCAAACGCAAGCAAATTACCCGGGTCAAATTCAAGGTCTAACTCTTTGCTTACTGTAATACCTTTTAGTTTTTCAGCCTCGTCTCTTTCGGCTTTAGCGAGCACGTCTTCAACGCTGCACGAAGCCATTTTGGTTCTAAAGACACAACGTGGTTTACCAACATGTGCTGCCGAAAGCGGAAGTACTTCATTTCAAAATAAAAGACCTGACAACCTACTAAGAAAAGAATAAAATACGAAAATATTTAAGCAAATAAAAGTATAATATGTTTTTAAGCATAAAGTTTTAGAAAAACAATAATTTGTAATATAATAGTGTCTATGTATTAATATGATAAGTAGTCTACTAAAACTTCGGAGGTAGGAACTAGTACCGATACGGTTGCAGAACGTCCCATCGGCTCTGTGGCGCAATGGATAGCGCATTGGACTTCTAGGTTGATGAACGAGGTCATTCAAAGGTTGTGGGTTCGAGTCCCACCAGAGTCGAAGTTTTTGCTTTTAGAAACGATAATAATGGCCATATGCCAGAAGTTACCTTGAGTGTTCGGGGATACGATTCAACCAAACACGGTTCAGTGATTCACTCCGAGAATATGTGAATCTTATAGATGAACTGAACATATGTGTTTTAAAGCTATGGGGCGTTATTTTCGATACTTACGATCAAATATTAAATTTATGTTAATATTTATCACTGCTATGTGAATATGTTAGGAGGATTATTTAACGTTTTCTTTGAAGAACAATAACATACATAGAGGTAGTAGGTCGACAAAAATGGTTATATTTATACAGATCAACAACAAAATATTTAATTTTTGAATGGAGACGTTTAAATGGAAACTAGTTTCATGTTATTTAGTGTTATAATTTATTATTTCGTATAATTTAGTTCATATTTAGTTCATATTCACACTTGTTTTACTGTCGTGTATTAAACTGATTGTGTGTTTTGTACTTGTGTTGGTTATGTTTGTCAGGTGCTTTAGGGGCCACTCTGTCAAAATTTATATATATATATATATATTTTTATATATATATATATATATATATATATATATATATATATATATATATATATATATATATATATATATATATATATATATATATATATATATATATATATATATATATATACATTTTTATATATATATATATATATATATATCTTTATTTGATATATATATATCAAATAAAAATATGTTCCATTGTTTTTGGCTACTGCATGCAAAAATATGTCTTGGCAAATACCAAATTCTATTAGAAATGCTGAATTATTTTTCCCATTATACAGATGAAGTGATTTGTAACTTTAATAATAACTAAAAAAACTAATGCTCAAACCTTCGTAAAGTAATATGTGGTCTAAAAACAAACTGAATCATGTTTGTCTAAACAACTCGGATCTTTGAACTGGTTCAGATTGGACGGCTGCTGCTGATGTCGTCATATCCGCTGCTCGAGTTTCCCCGGGAAGACACTTTGGCGCGGAATCTCTTGTTTTGGCTCGACGCTTCTGAAGACGACTGTACTTTTACCTCATATCAGGCAATAGTTTATATTAATGGCTCCTGTCTCAACTCCTGATAAAGACATGGACGGTGGAGATTGTGGTGAGCGTGTTCACAGAGCTCAGTATTTATTAGCTTTTAGAATATTAATGCAATGAATTCAGACAGGCAGCTTATTGGATGCCTGCTCAGACGGCGCGAATATAATACGAAATATAATGAACTAATATAACGTTACCTGCACCAATCGCTAAAATATGCGTTTATGTAAAGTGTAATATGCTTTTGTTGAGTAATTATGATGCTTCAGTCTTTGAATGTAAATTGAACGTGAAGTGTCAACAGCGACTTTGACCGAATGTTTCACTTTGTAACGTTAAGCGTCACGCTTCCATTAACTGACACATAAGTTCATATTAAATGATCGGTTTATAACTGTTTCCTGTATGTAATAGACTTAGACCTAAATCTTTATACATTTACATTAACATATTTAATACATATATTTGATATATGTGTATCTCGGACCTTAGTAATTGTTATAATAATAATAACAACCATAAACCGTTTCTTATTTGATATCTGCTCAAATAGTTTTATTTTTAGAAATATATTTCTATATATGCTAGTAAAAACATTATCAGACATTATTTTAATTGTTTTATTTTATGTATCTTAAAGAAATTAATACAATATTTAGTGTTTATAATAATAATCTCTCTCTCTCTCTCTCTCTCTCTCTCTCTATATATATATATATATACAGTACAGACCAAAAGTTTGGACACACCTTCTCGTTCAAAGAGTTTTCTTTATTTTCATGAGTATGAAAATTGTAGAGTCACACTGAAGGCATCAAAACTATGAATTAACACATGTGTAATTATATACATAACAAAAAAGTGTGAAACAACTGAAAATATGTCATATTGTAGGTTCTTCAAAGTAGCCACCTTTTGCTTTGATTACTGCTTTGCACACTCTTGGCATTCTCTTGATGAGCTTCAAGAGGTAGTCACCTGAAATGGTTTTCACTTCACAGGTGTGCCCTGTCAGGTTTAATAAGTGTGATTTCTTGCCTTATAAATGGGGTTGGGACCATCAGTTGTGTTGTGCAGAAGTCAGGTGGATACACAGCTGATAGTCCTACTGAATAGACTGTTAGAATTTGTATTATGGCAAGAAAAAAGCAGCTAAGTACAGGAAAACGAGTGGCCATCATTACTTTAAGAAATTAAGGTCAGTCAGTCCGAAAAATCTGGAAAACTTTGAAAGTGTCCCCAAGTGCAGTCACAAAAACCATCAAGCGCTACAAAGAAACTGGCTCACATGCGGACCGCCCCAGGAAAGGAAGACCAAGAGTCACCTCTGCTGCAGAGCATCTCTCGGGGAACTCCTTCAAGACTGTTGGAAGACCATTTCAGTTGACTACCTCTTGAAGCTCATCAAGAGAATGCCAAGAGTGTGCAAAGCAGTAATCAAAGCAAAAGGCGGCTACTTTGAAGAACCTAGAATATGACATATTTTCAGTTGTTTCACACTTTTTATGTATATAATTCCATATATAATTCCACATGTGTTAATCAGGGGTGTAACGGTACGCAAAAATCACGGTTCGGTACGTACCTTGGTTTTAAAGTCACGGTTCGGTTCATTTTCGGTACAGTAAGAGAAAGAAAAATACTTTTTAATAAAATAAATATAAAATAAAAAAATAATAAGAAATAAAATACTGCTGCAAAGTTCTCCACTAAATAAAATAATCTCAGTCTCAAACCAATATCATATAATAAAATATAATGAAAAATATAAATAACTATGATTACAGTGCAGCATTACCAATCCCAGCTTGTAGGCCTGCTTCACCAGAAACGTGCCGTGCCTGCTGCTGTAGGTGACAGGGAGACCGCCGACAGACCAGGCTCTTGTCTTCATGACAACAATATCTATACTTCATGTTGCCTATAGACTTTCAAACATCCAAGTGTCATGAATTAATATGTATTTGTGTACAAAATGACATATAAACATATTTTCCTATTCTATTTTGCCTGGAAACGCTTCCAACACGCTTGCGTGTCGCGTGAAAAATAGGCGTCGGTTCTATTTCTAGCATGCACGCGTTTTCCGCACAGCTCGAGCCGCGCCTGAGACGCGCGCCTCATGCAGGCAGTCTGCAAGCTCTAACCTGTTAACATGGGAGCCGAATTAAAAACGGACACGCCACGCGGCTGAGACGCTTGTGCCACGCATCCAGTGTGTCACCGGCCTTAGAATCAGCTGCAGGGTGGGATTTGCGCTGAACGCGGAGACTTCCGCCACTTAATATGTTCGTTTGGAAACACGAAAATGTACCTATGTTCCGCATACAAAATATTGCATTCCGTCACGAATACACGTACCGTTACACCCCTAGTGTTAATTCATAGTTTTGATGCCTTCAGTGTGAATCTACAATTTCATAGTCATGAAAATAAAAAAAACTCTTTATATATAAGGAGATCGACCGATATGGGTTTTTCTATAGCCGATGCCGATGTTTAGAGGTCAGGGTCAGCCGATGGCCGATATGTGCTGCCGATTTTTGGGGGCCGATATCTTGAAGTTTTCCCCTTCATTTGCATGCTAAAATGAAACACTAATAATAAGTGGATGCACAACATTTCTAAACTTATCATTTATTGAGCACTGACTTGAACCATCTCTCGAATCTTAATTTTGTGCACTGCACGGTATTAAAATAAAAAATGTATCCAAAGTTAACCAAACAAAATCAATTAACTGACCAAGTATTAAATATATAAAACAGGTAATATATATATATATATATAAAGTCAATCATTTGCATTAAAGTTTTAGAGCATTTATCAAGTAGAATTTTTCAAGTTTGTTAGAACATAAATGTAAACTTAAATATACATTTAAATAAATACAATTTTAGAAATAAAAGTCAATTAAACTGAAAAATATAAAAAAATAAATATATAAAAAATAAACAACAGTAGTGCTGCTAACACACTAGCAACCAGTAACATTTGTGTTTGGTATAAATGACACAGAACATCTAAAGTGCATTCTAATTTCAAACTTACATGGCAGTCTGTTCATTATTAAAATAAAGTATAATCAACCAAACATTTAAAAGGTCACACTGGTCAGTTTAAATAGACCGTATACCGGTCTATAAATATACCGGTCAAACTCTGCTGTTATGCCAAGGAGGTTTTTGCTCATGTGTAGAGAATGATCTTTCCGTCTAGTTTACATTAAATAAATAAAAAATATTATAGTTTAACATTCAGATACATTGCGAATATGGAAACAATTGGATATGTGCAGAACGAGACGTGAGCAATAACCTCCAAATACATCTCGTCAAACCCGCGCTCGCTCGTCCTCGTATAGATCGGATCATTTTTCGGATCAGCAAAAAAAAAAAAAAAAAAAAAAAAAGGCCGAGACAAATAAACATACGTTTTGTCTTTTTTTTTTATTAACATTAAATTATTAAATTAAAATATATGAAATCAACTTAAAGTGCACATAATATCTTCTTTTTAACATAATAGCCCGACTTCTCATTTTCCAGTGTGCTGTGATGAAGTGAGCAGTTATCGTCACAGAGCTCTCCGTCCCCCTGGACATCCACCCGTCTGTCGTGAACGCAACAAAGGATACTCGGGATAGTTCATCCACAACTTTTTTCTTCTCCTGTTCATAAAGATCTGGCACAATCTTTTCACTCTAACCTCTTTCCTTCATCATTATATCTGACAGGGAATCCAAAATGCGCGGGGCGTTCAAGCTCCTCCGCTCGCCATGACCACTGAGTGTGGACTAAACATGCGCAACTTTTTTTTTTCATAAATCAATCTGGGGGTCACGTGTGTGCCGAACCGAAGATATTGATCAATGATGATCCGTTGCACCACTACTATAGCGTGTCATTTGAAAACATTGCAGTTGCGTTTTAAAATACAACAACAAGCACCACGACACCATTTAAAGAGGCGCATTCAGCGGTCTCCTTGACGAGAAACAGTCAACAAAGTAAAATGATCTCCAACGTATGGCGCGCTCTCTTCATTTTATCAAATGATCATAATCACATCTATTCATTTTATAGTCCTGCTACTAGCATTTTAGTCAGACTAAAACCCCTTTAATTCGGGTGAGAAAGCTTTTTTTCCAAGTGGCTTTTGCACATAATAATAATACCACTGCAGACGCATTTTGCAGCATTAAGGTAATTAATTAACCATTAATTTAAACGACGATCGATCATGGAAATTATCGAATATTGACATCCCTAAATACAAATGAGTTGGATGGAAAACTGGTTATTGTCTGCATCAAACCATGCTTCCGAACAAATGTGATTCACCGTTCTGGGCAGCTCCAGGACAGCTGTCTCTCCGAGCGCGGTGCTGTCTGTGAGCGGGGCGAAGTAACGTCAGAGACAGTTTACTTTGGTAACGTCACGCTGCAGTGTTTGTTAGAGCGGTCAACCTCTCCACCCCATTTACAGAGTGAAAATCTCCGATTACCTTTATCTCCCAGGACTGTTGTTGAATCTTCCAAAACTTTTGGCTTGGGGTGCTTCACATGCAGCAGCAGCACTTTTCACCGCACCAATAACACGGGGCTGCCCGCCGACGTGCCTGACTTTAAATCGGCGCTACTAAACACGGATATTGGCCGATGCCGATTATTAAAAAATGACAAATATCGGCCCGATATATCGGCCGACCGATATATCGGCCGACCTCTATATATATATATATACACATATACATATATATATATTGTTTTACAATAATAAAATTATGCAGCATATTTGATTTAACTCCATAATAGCTTTTGCTGGAAAATTATAACAATGTTTTTTTTTTATATAATCTTCCATCTATTTTAATTTCATATGTCACTCCTGACCTGTCATTTTACAGTTTTCTATATAATATGTTTTAACTAAATGCAGTTTGGTTTTACTGAAGCACATTTCTTTGTCCTATAGACACGTCCGACACATGTGGCATTGCCACTTCACGTTCCAGGCGGGAGAAAAAAGAGAAAGTGGGACGCAAGTCGGCTTTAGAGCAACTTAAACGAGCCAAGAAGGGAGAGAAGGTTAAATATGAGGTGAGTTGCATGCCTGCTTTTGGTGTTTTCTCGATGTACACGTCTTCTGTGTTGTTCCAGTGTTTTGACATTGTGTTCTGATCAGGTGGAGGAGTTCACCAGTGTCTATGAGGAGGTGGATGAAGAGCAGTACTCGAAAATGGTGCGGGAGAGACAGGATGATGATTGGATCATTGATGATGGTCAGTCAAATTTTCATACTTCATACTGACCTCAGTGCTTAAATGGGCACCAGCTGAATGTCTGCTCTCTTTAATAGATGGGACAGGGTATGTGGAGGATGGCAGAGAAATCTTTGATGAAGATTTGGATGATGACGCATTGGAGAAGGATTCTAAAAGTAAGTCCTTTTTATATTCTTGTGTTTGCAATATTAAGCATTTTTCCCTGAATTGTATTTACCAGTTATTTTTGCCCTCTATTTAACTGTAAACAGGTAAACAAGGTGGAAAGGGAGGGGATTCGAAAAAGAATGTGAAAAAAGTGTCTGTCAGTAAACCCAACAGCATTAAAAGCATGTTCATGAATAGCAGTGTGAAGAAACCTGCTGAGGTATGAGTCACTTTGCCACTTTGTTCACCATTTGGTATTTTTGCATAACGTAGGCCTTTACGTAAATGTTTAATTCAAAGATTAATTAAATGAACCTGTTCTTAAATATGAAGGAATGTTCTGTCATTATTTGGCATCTGCAATAAAGGTCAGAGAAGTGTAATAGAATTGTCTTTACCATGTTTGCATTATAGAAACATGTGGATTTGTCTCAAGATGATCTGCTGGGAGATATTCTGCAGGATCTGCACTCTGAGGTGAATGTTTATGACCTTTTGTATCAAATCAGGCATCTTGTAGGTGCTTTCTGTCTGTAGTGTTTGTACTACAGTATATCAGTTATTGCAGGTATATGACCAAATAACCAGTTGAATGTTTCCCAGAAACTAGTTTTGTTCACTCCACCACCAGTCATTACTTTGAAGAAGAAGAAAACACTGGGATCGCCTATGAATCCTTTTTCAGTCAAACCACAGGTGCCAAAGGTAGTCATTATAAATTGCAATAATGTTTCACAATAGTACTATTTTTACTGATTTTTGTTTTGTTTTGTTTTTTAAATCAAATAAATCCAACCTTAGTGAGAATCAGAGACTTTTTTTATCTTTTGAGAAGATGCATTAGACTAGTTTACACGGTGTTGGATTAGTATATGAAAAACTCTATTATTTCTCTATTAAAACCTTTGTATATCTCTCAGGAGTCACCTGGAGTCCAAATGTCGAAGCCCAGACCTGTGGTGACACGGGTTCCTCCAGCTGACCCTTCACCCAGGTCTTCTGCTCACATTCAACCTAGTAAACCAGCTGCTACACAGATAAAGAAGCCCCAGGCGGAGGAGCCTGAAGGTACAGTATAATTGCCCTTCTTCCTTCCCACAGACTTTGGGTGCAATTTAAAAAAAAAATATTGTTTGTAATTGTAATTTTATATTTGTATTTAGAAGAGGCGATTGAGTTTGATGAGATGGACTTTGATGAGCCCATGGAGGCAGAGAACATTGAGGAGGAACCAGTGAAAGTGAAGGCGGAGCTTGAGACCACCTCCAATGTTAATGTGGAGCCCAAGACTGAGCCACAGGATGAGATGTTAATGTATGTCCGCAAGACACAGGCTTTGTATTAAGAATTGTCTATATATGAATTGATGTGACAGTCCTCCTACAAAGAAGGCCGTTTTCTGCCATAACCATCTTGTTTGTGCTCCTCAGATCCGGACTGGGTGGTGGCATGGGCTGGGAGAAGATTGAGGAGGGGGAACCTATCGAGGCTCCTGTGGAAGTGCAGGTGGACTCCAGCCAACTCCCGCTAGTGGAGGGAGCTGATGGAGACATGGTCTTCCGCTTCTACTGGTTGGATGCTTTTGAAGACCAGTACAACCAACCTGGTGAGCATCTCTACCTCCATGAGTGTGCATAATAAATGTGCATACAAATCCATTCTAATAGTTTTAGCTTTATTCTGTGACCCATAATTGACTGTTATATAGTCACATCAAATGCGTTGACTTTAAATGCACAATTTACTAAAGTTTTCCTTCTTATTCCTACATAATTGCAATGATCAAAAGTGGCATTATACAGTTTAATTGTGTCTTCCTCTCCAGGGGTGGTGTACCTGTTTGGAAAAGTCTGGATTGAGTCCGCTAAAGCACATGTCAGCTGTTGTGTTGCTGTAAAAAACATTGAGAGGACGATGTATCTCCTTCCCAGAGAACATGTAAAACCACCTTTTAGTTGACGTGCATATACAAAACATGCACCTTTAATTCACCTTTTTTAAATTGTGTTTGTGTAATTTTAGAAAGTGAATCTGGCAACTGGCGAGCAGACAGACATTCCAGTAGGAATGATGGATGTGTATCAGGAGTTCAACGGTCTGTCTGAGAAGTTCAAAATCATGAAGTTTAAGTCCAAGGTAATTGCTAATACCTATAATTTCTGTTTGAGGTAACTTTGGTGCTACAAATATAAAGTTATAAACTCTGCTTCCCCTTTTCCAACAGCCTGTGACAAAGAGCTACGCCTTTGAAATCCCAGATATCCCCTCACAGAGCGAGTACCTTGAAGTCAAATACTCTGTGAGTAGACATCTCTCACTTGTAAACTCAAAACTGTCATGTCCGTTTTAGAAAAACTTCCTGGAATCTTGGCATCTGAGACATTTTTTTTGTGATGTGTATATTGTGTTTCTGTAGGCGGAACTTCCTCCTTTGCCATCTGAGCTGAAGGGTTCTACATTTTCCCATGTGTTTGGAGCCAACACCTCTAGTTTAGAACACTTCCTCCTCAACAGAAAGATCCGGGGGCCTTGCTGGCTTGATGTGAAGACCCCTCGTGAGTCTATCTTTAAAAATACACAAACATACCATTGCTCTGTATTTCAGGTAAAATTTGATAATTGTCCACATACTTTAATCTTTAACCGTGTCCACTCTCACTGTGCCCTCTAGAGTTGAGCAATCAGCCTATTAGCTGGTCTAAAGTGGAGGCTGTTGCACAGAAGATTGACCTGATCTCAGTAGTTAAAGACCTGTCTCCGCCTCCACTGGTCGTCATGTCTATAAGCCTTAAGACTGTGCAGAACCCAAAGACTCACCAGAATGAGGTAATATCTGGGTCTGATACCTCTGACCTGTCTGCTGGTCTCTGATGACTGATTATAGAATCATTCCCCATTAACTCGTAGATCAGCTGCAGTATGGCTTTAAATGAGTTCACTATCACTTCCTTTGCTTGTGTTTTGCCTTGAGCAGATCGTTTCCCTCTCTGCCCTCATTCATCATAAATTTCCTCTGGACAAAGCACCACCACGGCCCCCTTTCCAGACCCATTTCTGTGGTGAGTTCCATCACTTTGCATTTTAATATGCTTGTGAGAGTAATACCCTCAACATAAAGTCCAAAACTGTCTTGTTTTAAGCATTATAACACATTCAGGTCATTTGAGTCAGAAGAGATTATTTCATTTATCTGTGAGCTATGAGACTCATTTGAGACTGAATTGTCCTGCTAAATATGAGTATCCATGCACAAACATACTATAAAGAGACAGCAAATGTATGTGATAGACTTGATCAAATAAACTACATTTGAAAAATAATTACAAAAGACCAAATTAATGGAAGTTTGAAAAAGTGGACATTATACTGCTGCTACCTATTGATATTAAACCATTGCAGCATGAAAAATGTATGATCTTTTCATCTTAAAAGTGACTGTCTATTCAACTAAAATTAATCCACCCTGTTGGAAAACATTCTAGAGTAATATTTGTTGTTTTGATGTTTTATTAGTATAAGAATGTCTAGATTTTATGTATTTTGTTATAGTCATCAGTTATTTGACTTGTACATGTTATTACAGGTTTAATGTAACTGTATATTCAGATTAGGTTTCTCAAATGTTGATGGTTATTTCTTGCATTACATTGGTTTTGCTATACTTCATGTATGGTGAAATTGACATTTTTAAAGATTTTTTTAAAATTTAAGTATAGAAAGTTTGTACATTCAGTCATTAAAGAGAAGTTGTTCATCAGATACTTTTTTTGTTATGACTTAAATAAAATCCAATGTCAAAATTGACTGACCCAGAATGCAAAAATATTTAGTTTACCGTGCATTATAAGGGTTACATTTAAACAGAGTCATTTTAATAATGTCAGAGCTTATTTTTAGCTTGTGTAACTAATTATTTTCTGTTGCAGTGGTGAGCAAGCCCAACGACTGTATCTTTCCATATGACTTTAAAGATGCGGTTAGAAAAAAGGTATTTTGTTCTTATCTATTAGATGAAGTTTGTTTTGTTTTGGAATTATGAAGTGCATTTAATAAACCCCTGTTTTTTTTTACTGTTCTTTTGACTCAGAACGGTATAGTAGAGATTGCTGGTACAGAGCGTACGCTTCTGGGCTTCTTCTTGGCCAAGATGCACAAGATCGATCCAGATGTGATCGTTGTGAGTTCAAATGCATGCATTCACCTGGTGTGTTGCTGGTGCATTTTATTTATTTTTTCTAATTCGATCACATCTTCCTTTTGATGCTGTAGGGGCATGACATCTTTGGATTTGACCTTGAAGTACTCCTGCAGAGAATCAATGTGTGCAAAGTGCCTCACTGGTCAAAGATTGGCCGTCTTAGAAGAGCCAACATGCCAAAACTGGGGGTGCGATGAATTCTTTGAGGACTGGAAGTCATATGAGATTATGATCTTTATCATGTTTTAATCTTTTTTTTTTTCTTTTTATCTCAGGGTCGCAGTGGCTTTGCTGAGAAGAGTGCCACTTGTGGACGCCTGGTTTGTGATGTTGAGATCTCTGCCAAAGAACTGATCCGCTGTAAGAGTTATCACCTGACTGAGCTGGCTGCCCAGATCCTAAAGACAGAGAGGGTGGTGGTGCCACCAGAAAACATCAGGAACTTCTACAGGTTAGTTGCCACCTGTGTGGTGTAACTTGAGTTCTTGCTTCAGATCCTCATCCAGAATGTTTGCAGCAGTATTTAAATATTTCTGTTTTTTTTTCTCTCTCCTTTTTTCATAGTGATTCCCCGCACTTACTCTACCTTTTGGAGCTTACCTGGATGGATGCCAAGCTAATTCTGCAAATCATGTGTGAGCTGAATGTGTTGCCACTAGCATTGCAGATCACTAACATTGCTGGTAATGTCATGGTAAGATTCCTTGACAAACTACACATAAGCAAACCACATCCTAGCTTGGCTTTTGTATTACAATTAGTATAAAACATGTAAATGATAAAACACATGATTAATTTATTAATGATGCATGCATGTCATGCTTTTCTCTTTTAATACTTATTCTCTCACAGTCTCGTACTCTGATGGGAGGGCGCTCTGAGAGGAATGAGTACCTACTGCTCCATGCTTTCCATGAGAAGAACTTCATTGTTCCAGACAAACAATTCTTCAAGAAGCCACAGCAAGATATGGTATCAGATTCCTCCCTCCATTATTGCAGCTATCACACCATTTAATCTTAATTAATACTACTCCTGAACTTTTTCTTATTTTAATTCTGCTCTCAGGGTGAGGATGAGGATATAGACTCAGGGAAGGGCAAGTCCAACAAAACAAGGAAGAAGGCAGCTTATGCTGGAGGTCTGGTGCTGGACCCAAAAGTTGGTGAGTGACAATGTCCTTGTGCATACCACTTGTTGCATTTTATGTTTGTGCCTCTCAGTTGATCTATTGTATCTTCTTCCATCAGGTTTCTATGATAAGTTCATTCTCCTGTTGGACTTCAACAGTTTGTACCCCTCCATCATCCAGGAGTTCAACATCTGCTTTACTACTGTTGAGAGAGGAGCGACCAATGCACGCAAGAAAACTGAGGTTCGTTGGGGGTGGTTGGCTTTGCCTGCATGGGTATGATTATGTATTTTGAGCATGCCTTAAACTACTTCCATGATTAAAGGAGGATGATGATGAGATTCCCGAGTTGCCAGATCAGAGTTTGGAGATGGGCATTCTTCCCAAAGAAATTCGAAAACTTGTGGAGCGTCGACGACAGGTCAAACTGCTAATGAAGCAAGCGGACCTCAACCCCGATGTGTACTTGCAAGTAAGTACAATCCCAGGCAAGACTTCAAAGCCTTTCTTTATTGATAACACAGCCCTCTACATTGAGAGTAAATCATTCACATATGCGACTAAATCTTCACTCTGGGCAAATAAATAATGTCTAGTATTAGCCACTGGCTGATAAATTCTCATATTTTACTTACCAGTGTGTGAGTTGGAAGCTGAGTATAAGTTATCGTCCTATTATTGGCATTTCATTTTGTTCTTAGTGGTATTTGTTAGTATTGTTATTATTATTAGGGATGCACGATCATGATTTTTCATGGCCGATACCGATATCTTTAAGCAACAAAGAAGAAAGAAGGAAAGTGTGCATAAACAAGATGTTTATTTGGTATTTAATAGGCCAAACTGGCTTTTGGTTATTGAAAACAATAACCGTAACCATCTGAAATTAACGGCAGTAACTGCACAGTAAGTAGCCTACATTCAATACAAACAGAGATGGTACAGACATCAGCATTTAGCTTTGGTTTTTGAATTGGGTTGAAACTACATTGAACTGGCCTTAAATGAAAAGATTAACTGTAACCATGTGAAATTAAAGGCAACAATTACATAGTTCTACAGTCCAAACAACACAATCAACACACATTCAATAAGAGGTTTCTTAATCAGCATTCAGTACTTCAGTTTTAGTTTTTAAATTTGGTTTTAAATTTAAAAAAAAGGTCTTTACCAGTGAGACTAAATAAAAGTATGCTATATAAATACATTATTCCAAAATGTTAAAATCAAATAATGTTGGTGCGAATAAAACAGATACAAAGTGTTTCATTCATTCAATTAAAAAAAATAAAAATAGGGTAATGATTCACATCTATATTTTTTTATTTGAGCCAATGAAAAATAAATAACTAAATAAATAATTTTCTCAAGTAAAAAAATATAGATGTGAATCATTACCCTAAAATATTTTAATTTGATGAATGAAACACTTTTTTTTCAGTGTGCTACAGCAGGTGATTTTTAAATCTAATCATCCTAATGCAGAACTGACGTTTATTTCTGGCTTTTCAAACGTGTATGCAAGTTCTAATTTACAAAAAAAATAATAATAACCAACCGGTGCATCCCTAATTAATATTATTATAGTTTTTACAAAAACACTGAATGACCAAAAAAGCACCACCACCAGTCCTAAGTTCAGTTAAAATGACTAATATGCATTCATACATGGTCCCATTTTTTAATTCTAATTGCTGAAGTATGATGAAGTTATCATACATACAGTCGGCATATAGTCATAGCTGGGGGCGTGGCGAGGGCGGAGTCGTTGTGGGGGAAAACACTGCGAACATCGTGTGTATCTGAATGACAAAAATGCACATGTTGAGCGATCATTCCCAGAGACGCGTAGAACAATTTTAGTCTCTTTTAACTTTAATATTCATATACACAAGTCCATATCGATATTTGATTAATTTTACAGCCCTAATATAGATGTATTCATTCAAAAATAGCCAAATTCCGTGACGTTCTGCTTTATACAGCAAGTTCTATTTTTGACTGGATTCCGCGATTCAATCGTTTCACAAACACAGACGGGGTGAATTTATGAATGAAAGTGTAAAAGTTCTGACACAAAACTAAGTTGTTACGTGTCCACGCGCTTTTTTAAGTGGGTAAACGGGTTTATGTTCGACACTAGGCTAACGTTACATAGTTTTGCTTAAGGTAGAATGATAAGGCTAATTATATATACATGCCACTTTCTGAAACAACCTTACACAGTTTTGATAGCGTTAATAATGAACACAATGTTAACGTAGCTTGCCTGTGATGAATGCCGACTGCACACATACACATGCTTAGTCTTGGGATTCCACAACTTCCCTTGATCATTTTGTCATCATTTCCGGTTCTGTATGTTTATTAGGAAGGATGTAGAACTTCATTTCATAATTTCTTAGTTTATTGGAGGTACAGAAAGCGACACAACAACTCTTCGGCATGATTGTCCCGTGCATTTCAATTGGCGCCAACGCAATGTTTTCCCCCATGGGCTAAATTCACATCACGTGACGGGGCGTTCCCGAGGGCGTTTCCAGACCAATCGTCTGTATCTATATAATGATTGACTGACTGATATGCTTTAAGATATTTAAAAAACTGAACATTTTTAAAATGTGTGTGTGTGTATATATGTGTGTATGTGTATATATGTGTGTATATATATCAGTCTGGTGAGTAAACTAAAAATTTACTCAATGGCTATTAAATTGCCACGGTGTCTGTAGAGGGTTGTAACAAGCTGTCAGTTTGGCATGTTTCTTTTTTTCTAGCTCTGCTAATCGTATTTTTGTTTTAAAACACTGCATGCAAGCCCTGATGAATCTTTTCTCTTAGTATGATATCAGGCAGAAGGCCCTGAAGCTGACCGCTAACAGCATGTATGGATGCCTTGGCTTTTCCTTCAGTCGCTTTTACGCCAAGCCTTTGGCTGCATTGGTCACTCATAAAGGAAGAGAGGTATGTAACACAATCCTGTATTTAACATTGTTTAGATATGCTCTATTTAAATGGAATGTAACAAAGACCTTGAGTCTCGCCTTTTATAATGACTTGTATCATTTACTTTACAAAAAAACATTGGTTTTATTATATATTTTTTCTGGGTCCATATTTCTGTCAGAGGCTGTAAATTGCAAAGGCATGCATTTTTTTAAAGCCAGTTTTTGTCAACATTTAGATTATATAAGCATACAGGTGACTTTAAAGTTGACTTTTTTTTAACGAAATAAGCAAAAATTCAATAACTTCGTCGAGTTTTCCTTCAGGTGAACAGGTGTGTTATTTCAAACAAACTGCAACATGACAACTAACACTATACGAGTAAGATACTGAATTACGGTATGCGTCTGTATTATTCAATGCGAGGACACAGTATAACTGATAAATAACAGAAAATGTCAGATAACATTAACTTGGTAGCCTTAGGTGTGCAAACAATGCAAGAAAAATCGTATGCTCTAATAAAATATTTCTATAGAATTTCTGGGTTACAAAAACTAAAACTTACAAATCTAGTTTTTAGCACCTTCGCTACATTACTCAATAGCTGCTATTCATCAAATAGCCTGTTTAACTTTTAACTATAAATGTTCGTCTATCTATATAATAACAACCAAGCAAAGAAAAAATATTATAATATAAATTGTAACACTGACTTACCTGTCGAGAAGAAAACAGGCCACTTCAGCGTCTCTTTTGAAATCTTTATCCAGCATTAGCTCTTTCCACCTATAAAATGTGGCGCGGCATATGTATGATCCATAATAAGAATGCAATCCAGACTTTTAAACTTGCCGGTGCAGTTTCAAGCGCCTCTCACTGCTCTGCACCTGCGTTTCTGGCTCTGACCGAAAACGCGTTGTGGAAACGCGTTGGCTTAGTACTTTTTGTCCCTCTCTGCTATTATAGTTTTGCAAGATGGCGGAACTACATGGAAGCCTCCGTCGACCTACCCGTCCCATGTATATAAAGATAATAAATTCTTCATTTACGAGGATTAGTTGAAACATTGGCATAGGTATTTGTACATCATTGAGGGCATATTTATGAATAAAAATATTGATTTTAGATAATAAAATACCTAAAGTTACTTATTGTCCCTTTAAGCTCAATGATATTTCAGTTAGTTGCCTAAGCAACATTCTAATTTGTCTAAATATACTATTTTATCTTAGCCTTGTTTTAATAAAAAATGATTTGTAATAAAAAGTTTGAGTTTTAGTTAACAGTAACAACACTGCTGTGGTATGACTTTTTTCCACAAGTGTTCACCTTGTTTCTCAATCAGGTCATAAAACCAGATGTAAAATATGCAGTGTTTAGTTAGTTTAAATGTTAAAAAAAAGTTTGAAATAGATTTACATGAAGTTTACCTTGTTATATTACATATCTTGCCCTTTATTAACCACAGGTGCCATCTACAGTTACTGCCACTAGAGAGCAGTCTAAATCCATCCTTAAGCGTGTGTCCATGTTAGCTGCACCTCAGGCCTCTGGCTCTGATTTCACTTGCCTCCTCATGAGCCACTGTTCTCTTTTGTGCTTTAACCAATTTGACTTGATCTCTTGTTCCTTTTATGCCACCTCCTTGGCATGATTGCCAGCTACTTGCTCTTGACTTTAATGAGACCAGACTTTGAAAACCCACCAGGGTGTAACTATACAAATGGCTACATTCACGCTCCTACCCCTCTCCCTTCTTCCACAGTGCTGCTGGGAGTTGTGGGGCATTGTTTGATATGTTGGGTGGGGGAACCAATAATTACAATCTTTTTGCATTAGCCCCAGCATTCAAAACAGGTTTTCACTGCCTCATTTGTTACAAGAAGAGCTGCTAAAAACCCAATAAATTCAGTGAGGGAAATTCAGTGAAAGGAATGCTTGCAAGGTTGTTTTTTGCATTTTAAAATTCAGTTTTGCAGTATTTAAACCACTTCACTGGAGTCTGACGATATTAATAATGCATTTCTTCATTTCTACAAGCCCAGCTTGACTCAACAACTTTAATTACTTTAAGTCTTATTGTGATACATATTCTCCAGTGTCAATCAGCATGATCCTGAACTATACACTAAGATGTTTTGGTAGAGATCAATGGGAAATGGAAGGGGGGCGGTAGCAACAAATACTCACACGTACTTGCGTTACGTTGACCCTGACATTAGTGGCGTGACTTGAATGCTCCTGTATTCAGTTGCCATTTATATTTTGATTGAGGGCCTTCTTTATCTGTGGAGAACAGTGTTAGTGATAGGCTTTGGTGTAGCGGATGTAATTTTTTCCATAGCGATAAAGATGCTTGATTTGGCCCCTGTTCGAATGCCCTCCTGAGCTTCTCGTCTTTCCTGATTGGCCTATGGTAAGGGGATCTGGACAAGCCCCCGGTGATTCTCAGCTTGTTGAAATATGCAGGTTCTCAGAGCCGTGATGGAGATGACGGGTGTTTGGCACCAGCGTCTGAGGGGTTTCACTGCACGATGTTCCATTTCAAACTTTTAAGAGGGCAAGAAGTCATAGAGGCAATTTTCTTTTCGTGTCTTCCGTTGGTGCCAGACACTCAGAACGTGGATCGTAACCGTTGTCTAATTTGACAATTGGATTTTACGATCGTCAAACACTAAATCCTGTCAGTCCGATGCATCGGTCTCATCTTCTGATGGATGATCTGCTGTCTGCACCATCATTGTTTTGGGATAAGAATTACAAGCGCTCTGCTTTTTATAGAGTTAACTAATACTTTCTGAGAAGCTAGCTTAGTTCTAACCTGCCACAGGGGTGTAAATTCAGCCAGCAGGTGTTGTAAAGTGGGTTGAAGTCTAGAGGTGCCACATGGGAGAATGTTTTGAGCTTTATTTGCTGGTTGCTTCGAGTGAAGTAATAGGTTCAGTTTCTTAAAGCAGGGGTATCTCTTGATTTTGGGCCGGTTTACATAACTATTATTTCATTAGACTAGCAAAAACATACATATGTATGTGTGTGTGTTTGTGTGTGTATAATACATTTTCTATGGTTCCCCTAGCACCGTTTTTTGTGAACCTCAACACCCACCTCAGTAGTTTGTGAAAAAGATGTTTTGTATTTATTTGCATTTTTAATTTTATTTATATACCCTGCAAAAGTTCTTAAAAGTGGTCATTGTGTTTTTGCTTGTAATCTATAGACACAGACATAGTCTGGGTCAGCAAAATGATTTATATTTCTGATTTAAAATATGACTACAGATTCAGATTCTTTTTAAATGCAGTTTGGAATTGATTAAAACCATCTTAAGCCGTTGTGGTTTAGTTTATTTTGCTGTATTACAATTTGGGGAAATCCCCCTGCAGGCCAGTTAGTAAGAGCTGTGTGCATTTAGCCTTTACTAGCACTTGTGAAGTGACGTTCTGTGGCCCTTGACCTTTCCAGGGAAACATTTGTTCTGGTGCGAACCCTGTACTCCCCTGGTATGACATGCATGCCATGGAATAGGCGTTTAGGGTTTCATGTTGAGGGGTCCGTCCTGATTGATGTGCCTAAATTTTATTTTGAGCTCTTTGTGTGGCGGCCAGTGTGAAAAGCGGAGCTTCAGCTGTGGAGCTGGGGGGAGGGTGTTTGGGTCCGGGGTTAATCGAGTGATGTTTACAACTTCTGTTGCTGCGGACTGCTGATGGTTCTGGAACGTTAGTTAGCGTGACCTTTCACCCTGCCTTGCCACCAAGCCCTGGACCCCTCTTTACCTAGTGTAGACAAGTTCAAAAAGGTAAAAAAAAAAACGAATCATGCTGTCATGGATGCCATGTCCTTGTGCCATGACTACTTCAGATCTCGAGCGGCTGTTGGTGAGACGAGGTGGGCTGTCGTGGTGAGTTGGGTGTCATCGGAGTAAACATTGTTTCCTTTCTGCTCTCTCAGAGGAAACGTCCAGTTGTCCGAATCACAAAGGTCATTTTTAACCTTCCCAGAATAAGATGTGAGTGCCCTCCTCCCCCGTTGTAGGCATTGTTGCATGCACCGTTTGACCCTGTGGTCTTCTGGTTGGGGATTTGCTCCTGATATCACTGGACTTAACAAATAGTCACAGGGCCCAAAGCATATTTTTGGATTTGGGCACGAGATGCAGTCAGCTTCGCGTAGCTTCACGTTCCTCACACAAGTTCCTTCAAGAGCTTTGCACCTTTTAATTTAGGCCGGCATTGTGAGTGAGGTGTTATTCTTTACTAATGCCTTCTGCGGACTCTTTCAATGTTGTTTGATTTAACGATAAGCGTTTGCTCCCTGTTTCCCCATTCAGCTTACTGAAATGTTTCAGTTTAGCTCTAATGTAATAGTCATCTTTCATTGAGATACTGGTATTACTGTTGTTAATGAATAGGTGGAAAGAATCATGTCACCCTGCATGTGTTGAGGTGTCACTCAATTTTCCAATGATGTAGTTCAGTAAACTGTAGAACATAGTGTTACGTTACACACACCACAGCCTCCTTTGGGAGTAAAACAGAACTGCTTGTTGATTCTGAAGTCAATTAGAACAAAGACGATTCATTAAAATTATCCATCATCCTTTATTGTGTACCTATTTAGGGGGAGGGTAAACAACAACAATTATTATAATTAATTTAGTGTTTTATTTTAATTTAAAATATCCGATTTTTAAAATGCCATGTGTAGCGCATTTTGTAGCGTAGGCCCATGACCAAATCAAGGGAATAATAGCTAGTAGCCAGGCAGGCACGTCTGTGCGCTCCGAACTTGTGTTCTCCAACGCGGGGAACATTGTAAATAAAAAGAGAGCCACACTTAATCCAGATCAAGTTGATAGACTGGTGTTTCTTGCAAACAATATTAAAAAATGAATTATGCTAGGCTATATGCCTTGCTGTTTCAAACATTAAGTAAAAATAATAATAATCCAGATAGATAGTCCTGTTTATGCCTCACTGTTAATACATTTGTTATTGAATCGCCATTAGGCTACGAGTTTTTTTTTGTAGATATTCGAATATATTGCATGATATTCGATATCCGTTTGAATTTGATTTTTCTCAAGTGACAGCCCTAATGTAGTTTATTAAATGATTTTCAAATTGAATTTGAAAATAAAATTATCAATTTGAGTACAAGTTAAACTAAATGAAAATGTATTGTTATTAGGGATGGGACGGTATGAAAATTTAATATCACGATTATAGTGACTAAAATTATCACGATTATCAATATTATCACGGTTTTGTTGAAACGAGATGAAAGTGTTCAAAAATAGTTGATGCTCACACTGAAAACATTTCAGCAAGTTTTATATTTAATAATCAACAAACAACTAATAAAACAAGCAACTCTATGCACTTAATTTAAAGAAAGATTAAATTCTGTGGCATTTCCTTCCTTACAATGAAAAGTGTAGAAGCATAGAAAAGCATAGAAAAGTCACTGACTTTCGCCATTCCTTCTCGAAAAAAAACATTGTGCGCTGCGCTTGCGTCAGACTGTTGCTGGCTGGACATGATTTAATAGTGAGTTATTAAAACCGCGATAATCAAACACGGTTTTAATGATAATTCATTTTTAAACGATATTACTAACCTTCAGCACATTTTATCACGGTTATCAATAAAACCGGTTTTCGTCCCATCCCTAATTGTTATCTTGGCTATTAGCTGCAATTAATTTCAAATTTAAACTTATTAAATTTATAGTTTAGTCTAATTTGGTTATTTTATTATATATATATATAATTTTTTTTTTTTTATTTTTTTTTTTTTTTTACATTAATGTAATTATTTTTTTTTTAGTTAACTATAATACTGCTGTCAACCGGCCCAAAATGTTCTCACACTGGACCCCACTGATGTAAAGGTCTTGTAACTCGTGTCGAGTTTATTTGTGCTGTATGAGAAAATAGAGCTCATGAGTGTGTAAATGTACGTGTCAGCTCAAGCTCATAATTCAGAAACAAGATCTAATAAATTTTGTTGGGAAATATTGATTAGAGGTATTATGCTGGGGTTTGGAAAGGGAACGCTGTGCTCTTTTTAGTGGGATATTTTTACCTCCAGTTCTAAATGCCAGGCTGGCAGCTGAAGTGATTTCAGGCGGTCGTATTAAATCAGAAAGGATTTGCAGCGATATTTTACCCCTTGGAGCTCAGAGCCCATGTGATCCACAAGGCCTGTGAATGTGCGTGCACCTGTGTTGCATAAATGTATCTCTATTGACTGTCATTGTACTGTTGTTACATCCTTTAGATGATTTGCACATTGTCAGAGAGATTACATTTTTATGCAGCCATCTATCTAAAAAAAAATATGTTTGCATGCTATGAGGGCAGTTCATTTTTGCACGTCCCTCTGTGGTTTAAATCTACCTCTCTGTGTGTGTATTTTAGATCCTCTGGTCAGAGGATAGAGAGATGACAGCGGACGTATTTCACCCTGACAGTGCAGTGTTGCTGTTGCTATTTCAGGCAGAGGACTGTCATCCTCAAAATGCTTTTCAGCAGGACACTTTTCAAAACAATCGTCACTAGATACTTTCTTTTACAAGGTTTCTGTACCGCTCCAAGGCTTAAAATGCCTGCTATGATGTGCACCGAAGCCAACAGTAGACCAGATGCCCCCGGCGAGCAAATGGCACCACGGGGCAGGAGGAATGAACTGTTTACGAGAGCAGCCGTAGACTTCGTTTTTTCTCTATAACTATTCCGCCGCCCGCTTGAAATGGTTGAGAAGAGATAAATGAACGTGTTAATGACAGACCTGTCGATTGGGGTGAAAAAGATGAGGCCCTTATGGGTAGACAGGTCCAAACTCTTCTGTCCTGTCAGTCACTGCAATCTGAGCCAGTTGCTTCAATTCATGGGTGGTATTTTAACACCATTAGGATGCACTGCTTGGTATCGCCTTCCATTAAGTGCTTATTGGAGTCAATTTGGATTAATATGTATTTGGAATGACTTTACTTCCATAAAGTGGTGTATTTCCAAATTAAACTGTTAAATTGAATATTATAATACATTGAGACTTAAATTAATATATCACCATGTAATTAGGTTATTAAAAAGTAGGTTTTAATATTATCTTATTTGTTCTCATTTCTTAATGGCATGTTTAACTTTACATTACTGCAAGTTTAAATGGAGAATGAATGCAGTTCATAAGTAACATTAAAAAAACAACTAAGTGGAAAAAATAAAAAGTGTTTATTGATGCGTCAAGGAAGAACAATTAGTCAGATGTGTGTGACAGAGGCATTAGTGATCTGATGGTAGGCTCCATAATAACCCTCTGTAGACTCTTCATCATGTCACGCTCCAGATGTGTCCCCAGGCATGTGACGGAGAGGGTCCGGTCCCCTTTTCCGTCTTACTAACGGGCGGCTTTTGCTCTGACACAGCCGCTAATTCACTGAGCCTTGTAATTACAGTCCACTTTTGTCAATTCTGCCCGCAGTCAGACAGGGAGCTGAGAAAAGGCTAAATGGGGCACTGTTGGCCCGCCGGACAAAAGTACAGAATGTCAAAAACATTTACAGAAGAGTTAGAGTGGTCTGTGTGTTTAGTGTTTCATACACTGCTATTTAGAGACAGAGCCATGGCTAAAAATGTGACATTTTTACTCCTTGGTTAGCTTGCCATGTAAATTGAATGTAATTAGCTAAATGGGATGGGAATCTTGAATCTCAGTCTTACTTACCAATAGAGTGAGCGCACCTCCGTTCGCCCCAACCAGCTCTGCTCTAGCCAACTGTGTAAACGCCCACCATTAAAAAAATTAAAATGAAAAAAAAAGGAGACAGTGGGATTATGGCGTCTACAGGGTCAGATCAATAGTTAAGCAAATTAAAAGAAAAACGTTATGTAAATTAAGCTTCGAAAAGACGGACAACAAACAAAAAAAGATAATTTGCAAGAGCTGCATCACTATGTATATCAAGAGCATCCCTTATTGTATGTCCGCTATTTCCGATTCAGAAGACTGCACACACAGCCTATGTCTCTGAATGCTTCTCATACTTGCTCCTCTCTGCCCCACGTGGAGCGAATCCCGCGTCACGGACGAGCCGTTCACACTTCCCGCACTCATGCAGCCTGTTTCGTAATGCTCTGTTATATTCGCGCGTGACTCTACCACAAATCTCCATGAGCGCATCTGGCAGTATGGATAAGGCTTGACGCACACACGCAACCTGCGTCGACTCGCGCCTGGCTCTGCATTTAAAACAAATGTAAATTCAGTCTAACTGCTTGCTAATTTCACTTGGATGAAATGAAACATTCAGCAAATTTTCCACTTGTTCTTGAAATCCCAAATACAATGTAACGTAATACTTTAATAATTGATTAAAAAATACAGTTCTTTTATATAAAAATATAAATCCAGTGAAATTCAGTAATTAAGCTAATTCTGTAAAAGTAGTAATACCATTATAGTCTTGTCTGCTGAATTTATATATATTCTGCAGACTGCTGAATATATATATATATATATATATATATATATATATATATATATATATATTATATACAATTGTCCCAAAACACAATTGATAATTGAATGGATTTCAGGGTTATAATGGGAATTGTATTGGTTTTAATGTAAACTATAATGGTGTCTATTTGATGGATTCTATTGGTGGGATGTAATATGGCAGATGGCAACCAATAGATCAACAGTCATTCCTATTGGAATAATGCCTAAAACAAAAAGGAATTTGTAATGGTTTAATGGAAACTGTAATTTGTGCTTTTTTTATTCAGCAGGGTAATGATACTCATACTGTGCTGCACATTATTGACAATATTGAGCTGAAGCTTGACTTCGCACATTTTAAATCTCAAATCGAATCGCAATCGCAGTATCTGTCAAAAAAATCGCAATTCGATATTTTCCCCATATTGCACAGCCCTACTCTAAACTATGCAAAAATCTAGTGATGGCCCGTCCATGAGCAATATTCAAAACAAGCAACAGAAAAAGATGAAGAGTTAAACTAATCGGATAGTTTTCTGTTTGTTTTTCATTTAAATAGACTATAGTTTATAGTTTCAGTTCAAAGCGGCTCACGCTAGCCCCGTTAGATGCTCTGGCAGAAAGGATGTGTGTAAGGCTGACGCACTGTTTAATGTGTTTGATATGTGTTGTTTTCCTTAACCCATAACTTACATTTCACAGGTATATTCTTCATCTGTAAATGTTATAAAAAAAACATGGAAAATTTCCATTTTGCTGTCTGAAGTTCATTAACTTCTGCTGTAGCAACTCTCCGCTAAACTCCACAGACTCAATTTAGAACGAGCGACACCGCACACATGCACGGCAAAAAGACAGAGCTCAATGAAATGGGTGCGCAATAACTGTCTAATGTATACATTTTGCTGAAATATTCATAGTTGGACAATAAATGTGACGCATGTAGAATTTTAAACCTACAAGTTAGTGTATTTGATCGCATTAACTGTAAAGTGTAATTGCTATTTTTGCACAAAATATATGCCTACATGCTTACATTTGTTTAATCCAAATGCAAAATACAGAGATAATAGGCTACCGTATACTGCAAATCAGCCAATATGAGATATACAGACATATTAATTTTTGCTCATATCGCCCATTATTTTTTTAAATAATAAATGTATACTTTTATTTATTAATAATGTGTTAAACTGATCAAAAGAGACCATAAAGACATTGTTTTAAACAACTTCTTTATCACCAAATTAGCATTTTTATGTCCAGTTCACTACCAAAAGACTCTTGTGAGCTGGTTCTTTTATTACATCTGTTAAAGTGATTCTAATTCTAATGAATCATTGGTGGAATCAGTTATTGGTTTACTGAATTAATGTGTTACTGTGCTTTTTCATGTGTCTCTTAAAATGAATCATTAACAATTACTGTATGCTTAACTCTATATGGACCACAATTATGAAATCGAGTTTGTTTGACATTTGTCAAACTATTTGACATTTGCCTATTTAAACTGGCACATTCACAGTTTTTCTCCTTTTCCCCGGGCGCCGCAGCATAAATGGCTGCCCACTGCTCCGGGTGTGTGCTCACAGTGTGTGTGTGTGTTCACTGCTCTGTGTGTGTGCATTTCGGATGGGTTAAATGCAGAGCACAAATTCTGAGTATGGGTCACTATACTTGGCTGAATGTCACGTCACTTTCACTTTTCACTTTCACTAAAAGACTTTAAAAGATAATATTGCTTTAATATGCTATGCAACGAAGTGTCATTTATTGTAAAAACGGTTTACTCAGAAAACCAATGCTGGCAAAACATCTCTGGACTCCGGTGTCAGAGGCTCTGTGTCTTCAGTATGTTTACTCTCAGATGTGTTGGTCGGCATGTGTTTTAAGATGAGCCGTCTCCGCTCTCATTTCTGAGCCATAGTCGAATGACTTGTCTTTCAGCTCAATGGGCCCCACTCACACCAATTTTTTTCTGTTGTCATAATACACCGACATACAGTACAGTGGCTATGGAAACATACAAACATAATCTAACTTATCACTGTAGCCTCTTTTACGTTTTTTTTTTTTTTTGTCCTGGTGCCTCTATCCCTCTAATTCTCCTTTTCCCAACTCGTTTAATATGTCTACGTCAGCATTAGTGGTGAAGCTAAATGAACTGTGTAATACAGTATACAGTTGCAGTGCTAAGTAGCTGTAACTTTATGGCTCCCTCTGAAGTAAACTCGCACCTGCTCAGGGTCAGAAACACTCACACAGACAGATGATGTATCAATTTAAGTGTGGGCTCTAAGGGTACTGCTGGAGAGCCGGGTGCAAAGCATAGGCAGAGGACAAGAGCCATCTCAGCCTCCTGGAAAGTCTCTGTGATCCCACCTAGTGTTTACCTAGCTGAATTATGTATTATATTTAGTGGTGCTTGCTATGCCACGTATTACTACTGTTGTAATGGATTTGAGCAAACCCTTAACCCTAATAATAAACCTCATGTGCTGTTGCTTTTCTAAAACTTAGAAAACTAAAACAAATGGTACTTCAGTATATGGAGATCAAAATATCTAAAGTTGCAGTCACACTTGTTGTTTGACAAAATTTGGTAGTATTTTATGTGGGAATCCCCACAGTCAAAAGTGTAGGGGAAAAAAGTTGCTCACAAAGAGCAACTTGACGTTGGGCGTTTTTGGCTGCAGAATTTCCCAGAAATGTTGTTAATGTGACTGCCCAAGTCAAAAGAGCCCATACTATACCTTGAAGATGCAAAGTAAGCAGTTCCTCAGAACCAGGGCTTGAAAACGAAAAAAAGAATTCAATCAGTTCATTCTGAGCTGAATCTATATTTGAATGTTTCTGTTCCTGCGTTCCTCTGATATTATTACCGTTCCGAAACCGGTTCGGGTGGAAGAAATACTGGTTAATAACGTTATTTTTTTTAAACAATTTTCTTTGCTTAATAATTTGCCTAATAATAAAGTACAGCATTTTCTGTACTCAAAAAGAAAAGGAAAAAAGAGAGATCTGGTTAGCCAAAGGTTAGCCAATAACACGCTGAGTTAAGTCACAGCCAAATTCTTTTCTAGATTTTGGCCAAATGTATAGGCCAAAAGGCTACTAAAGAAACAAACAAAAAAATCTGTCAACAATTTAAAGACATTAAAGTATTTTTAAGATATTTAATAAAGTTTGCTGTATTTGTAAACAAAAAACAAAAAAACAATACTTGTATAAGATTGTGTTTTGGGAGTGAAAAAAAAACAAGTTGCATCTCACGTCACATTTTATTAGCCCTTTTACTTTCCAAAATAATGAAGGCTAAAATGCCTTTAGGCTAAAGCAAAATGTTAACAAACATTCTAAAAACGGTTATTAGATCCTCTCCAAAACAAATCATCTAATGTTTAGGCTATAAAAACTTCAATCCAAAAACAAATTAATTTAAGGTGAATCTGATGCC
Source organism: Carassius carassius (assembly GCF_963082965.1). Classification (NCBI taxonomy): domain Eukaryota; kingdom Metazoa; phylum Chordata; class Actinopteri; order Cypriniformes; family Cyprinidae; genus Carassius; species Carassius carassius. The sequence goes on from NC_081789.1 coordinate 18,671,912, forward strand.
TACCTCTCTCATTCGGCACGAATCCAAATGTTTCCATATTCCCGATGTATCTGGATGCTAAAATATGATTTATTACATAGTGTTTGTACTTTCATCGACGTAAAACATCATCCTTCACATCGGCTTTATCAGCACAGTGAGGCGCGGTCACGCTGAACGCAACAAACTTTGTACAACGGAGCAGTGTAACTTTTTTTATTTGTTTCTTTAACTCTATTTTATTTTGATAATGAACAGGTTTCAATATAGCAAAATTATGTTGTGTGTGCGTAAGGTCATACCAACACTGGTTGGTTATACAGAAGCAAGATATTATTCAAAGCTGTCAAGCTTTTACAAAATAATTCAAATTGTAAAGCTTTCGCAAAATAAAGAACTAGGGGCCCACTCTCTGCTGTTTTGTTTTCCTTTCCAAAAACTTTGGAACGTGTCATAATGAACTGTAATTTAGAAAAAAAATTATTTTGTTTCATTAATCTGTCAATATGATTTAAGCGAAATATATATAGTTTATATGCCTATATTCCTTTTTATGTAATCCTATAGTTTTTCTGTTTTCTCCGTTCACAGAAGCGCTGCAGGTGTGTGTGATCTGTTGAATTCATCTCACGCTATCTTCAGATAAACTCTAAGGGCGGTTCATTGCCATTGCTACTTACCTATGTTCACAGCTGAGCGAACATTTCACTCGTTGGCTTCAGCGCCACATTTGCATAGGACGTACTACTGGAATTCGTGATTGGTTGACAGCAAATTTCAAATATTAAATGGAACAATAAAATAACGTTATTAACTGGTTAATGGCCATTTCAAATTTTCGATTCTGTTCGGAACTATAAAATTTTATTTCGGTTCTGGTTCTGTTCCTGCCAAAATTTCGTTGGTTTTCGGTTTTTGTTTCTTGAACCGGTTCAGAGCCCTGTTTAGAACACCCTTAAACACTGAGAACAGAACATGTAGCAACACTTTGGCAGCGACTTTTGCACTGGCAAGTACTTGCATATTCTTCAAGTCTAGTCTATATCATGGTCCAGTTTTGAAAATGCAAAAATGGATGGCACACCAACAGCAAACCACACATAACAGATGTTTAATCCTGCTTAATTAGTTGTGCGTTTCTGTGTGTTTTGGGGTGACCTTGGCTATGTTGGTTAATGCCGACAGCTATTTTGTTACTACTCAGACCTGACCTCCTACTTCCCTCTGGGAGGTATGTTACACCTCATAAAGCATGCTTAAGTCCTGCTCCAGTTTCAAGGAGTGGAGCTTCCCGTGCTCTGAAATAGCTTCGTCCTTGTCCCTCTGAGGGCTTGGGTTTGGCTATGTGTATGTGTGTGCTGGGGGGCATGAATCCTGGTGTCTTGCTCGATTGCTGTTGACAGGCTGCAGTGTGTCCCTGTCTCTTTGAGGCCTCAGATTAGCGCCCCTTATTCCCCTGCTGAAACCCCCACCTGTCCGAGTCCCTCTCCCACAGAGGTCACCCTGCATGCCAGCACAGCGGCTGTGGGGTGTATGTTTAAGGCTGGACACCCTGAGTAAACAGTAACTGTTATCATGACACTTCAGATATGTACAGTGTCTCTGTCTACCTGTTACTGTCTGCAGTTTTTATTATGGGACAGATTTGTCACCTTCCTTTTATCATTTTTGAGGCCACTTGCAAAGAGTTCTAAAATAAAGAGTTGAAGGGAAATTGTCAAGAAACATTTTAATGCAAAGGAATATTCTTTTAGAAATCAGATTTTGGTCATATTCCAGTTATGAATCTCATGTAAGGCACAATTTCTGTTTTGAAAATTCCAAATATGATGTTTATATACCTTTATTTATTTTTTGTCATTAAATCCTTATTTGGAATATACACTAATAGAATACTATTTTTTATCAGTTTATATTCAAAACACCCAGAAGTAATTGTGGGCGTTTGGAGACAGCATAAATTCTTGTGACTTTAATTTTTGATGTTAGTTGTTTTTATTTTTCTGTAATAAAACAAACTACCTTTCAAAAATTTCAGTAAGATTTTTATTTTTAAATGAATAGTTGTATATTCAGAAAAGATGTCTTAAATTGATCAAAAGTGACATTAAAGACATTTATAATAAAAACAAATCTATTTCAAATAAATGCTGTTGTATGTGCTCTCCATGACATTTGAAATATTTTTATGTGTGTGTGTGAGCACAAAGAGCATTTAATGAATTTGAATGTATTATTCATCAAAGAATCCTAAGTGCAAAACTTTGTTCGGCAGAGATAAGAAGGAATGTTTAAATATTTTTTGAAGTATCAGTAATTTTAAATTGTAATGATATTTCACACTATTACTGTTTTTGTCTACCGTATTTTTGATCAAATAATTGCATAGGAGAATTTTTACAGACCCCGCACTTTTGCATTGTACTATAGTAAATTCATTTAATTATCTTGTAAACCTCTGTTTTTAAATTCAATATTGGTTGTAATCCGTAAGTGACATGTAAGTACAGTCAGCTGGGAGCTGTGATTCAAACCTGTTTCCCAAATTAGCACCATGACTCTGACCACTAAGCCTTTTTCCCTTTTTTTAGCCTCTGTTTAATTTTTCTTTTGCTGCTTTTATGTATTTATTTTTCTCTTGCGCTACTCTTCTACCTCGCTCTGTCTGCCCTTCATTTTTTCCTTTTGTTTCTCTCTTTTTCTCTGACAGCTGTGGTTTACATGGGTCTCCCTCTGCAGCTGGACAAACCCTCCCCTTCTCTCACTCTCTCTTTTTCTCGTCATGCAGTCCAGTGGTGATTAAGACTATTAGGCCTTATAATGACTCTGCTGGTGTGTGGGTTTGGAGCCCCATTTCAGTGCAGCTAATAGACCTCTTAGCCAATTATCCTCCATTTAGAAGCAAATCACAGAGGCTTTTTCTCTCCCCCTTTGATAAATGTTGAATTACTGAATAGATTTGCTAATTAAATTCTTTGTGTACTTTGCATGTGCGAGTCCTAATGTTCATGTGTTTGAGTTTACGGATGTGCGCTTTTTTCCCCCGTAGTATTTCTTGCTGATAAATGTATATTCGCCGAAGTGAGTGGGTTTGTTTGACATTCAAGTTAGACCGATTTGAAATTGATATTGTTCTCCACTTGCTGTGTTTAGTGTTTATTGTGTTTCCCGAGTGACATGCGGTCTTTTGTCTCACGCAGATTTTGATGCACACCAAAGAACTGGTGCAGAGGGTGAGTCATGATTGGTGTACGTTACAGTAATAATTAAGCTGCACTTGCCGTGTTTGTTACTTGTAAGCCGTGCGTGGGTTTGATGGTTTGTGGTTCTCTCTCAGATGAATCTTGAGGTCATATACGGGGATACCGACTCCATCATGATCAACACCAACAGCACTAATCTGGAGGAGGTCTTCAAACTGGGAAACAAGGTAAGGTTTTTGGGGGAAAGGGAGGGGGGTTTCTGCACTTCTCACAGAAAAATGCATTATTGGATTTTTAAAGCTTGAATGAGTCTGACATTAATGATTGAGACATCACTGACAGTCAGGAGAGAATTAAAATCAACCATTCAGCAACTGAATAAATGTGTCTCTCTCTCTGTGTGTGTGTGTGTGTGTGTAGGTGAAAAGCGAGGTGAATAAACTCTATAAGCTTCTGGAGATTGACATTGACGGTGTTTTTAAGTCCCTTCTGCTGTTGAAGAAGAAGAAATATGCTGCACTGATGGTTGAGCCTCAGGGAGATGGCAAATACACCACAAAGCAAGAGCTCAAAGGCCTGGACATTGTGCGTAGAGACTGGTGTGACCTGGCCAAAGAGTGTGGCAAGTCAGTGCACTGAACTACAAATCATTAGCCCTATGTGTTCTTTATAAAGACAGTTATGTAGTAATAATCTTTCTTGTTTTACTTGAAGCTCCTGACACCAAGACAAATGCCTTGTGTGTGTGTGCAAACAGCTCTTTCTGATTCTGTATATATTCTTTTGTAATACTGTTGTGATTTATATGATCTTTTTTTCTTTCGTGTAGTTATGTTATTGGTCAGATTCTGTCAGACCAGAACCGGGACACCATCGTAGAGAACATTCAGAAACATCTGATTGAGGTTGGAGAGAAGGTGGCCAATGGCACTATTCCACTCAATATGTTTGAGATACACAAGGTAAAGGACTGAGTTACAAACAGGCTTTTCGCAGATTGGTTCGGCTATGAATAAGGAAAATATTTACACTACTAGTTAAAAGATTATAAAACCTTAACAGCTCAAAACAAAAAAACAAATGGTGTTTTGGTTTATGTAGTGACTGAAAGTTTGGGATCTTTTTTTATTCTATGAATATGAAGTTTAAATGAGCAGCTTTTATTTGAAGCAAAAATAATGTATTACTCTAAACTGAAAATATTATGAGTTTCATCTGTTTATTTATGTAGTTGTGTAAAGAATGGCACAAAACCCATTTAAAATGTTCAAACCATTAAAACCATGAATTTTTTTTTTTTTAAGTCATGGGAAAAATTTCATGACTGTCTCGTGAAGTGTGTTCAAGGGAAATATTTTTTTTTCCAGTCCCTGACAAAGGATCCTCAGGACTACCCTGACAAGAAGAGTCTCCCCCATGTCCATGTTGCCCTCTGGATCAACTCCCAGGGTGGAAAGAAGATTAAAGCGGGTGACACTGTTTCTTATGTCATCTGTCAGGTGAGTGGCCTCTGTATTTTGTACTTCTGACTCTAAAATTTGGCAGTAAACCCACACTAACCTTCCCCCACTGCCTGTGCTTTCCTCTGTTAGGATGGTTCAAACCTGGCAGCCAGTCAGAGGGCGTATGCCCTGGAACAGCTACAGAAACAGCCGGGACTCAGCCTGGACACACAGTACTACCTGTCCCAGCAGGTGCACCCTGTGGTGGGCCGAATCTGTGAGCCTATCGAAGGCATTGATGCAGTGCTTATTGCTACATGGCTTGGTGAGACAGTCTGTCTGGATCAGTATTGATTATATTTTGCCAAAAAGGATGAATGAAAAAGGATTAGTTTGATAATTTCTTTTGACACAAAGAGCAGCATATAAATATAGATATTGAATTACTATAATTTTTTACCTCACTGTAATCTCTGAACTTATTTTAACTGTCATTGTGAAAATTAATGAAGCTTTTTAGCCATTTCATTTTATGTATTTAGGTATTTGTTTTTATTAAAAAAAACATTAATTCTGAACATATTTTAACTGATTTAAGTTGTTAACGAATCATTCATGATTTGATATAATTTTTATATATTTTTTTTTTTTAAGATTAAGGTTATATGTTTAGTTGTTTTGTAAACATGTTAATTTCAGATCATTTACAAAAAAAAATCAAGTTTATTTATTGCTTTCTTTTCCCTAGCAGCTGAGATCCCATTTACAGCGCCCTCCACCACCACCACCCCCAGATGGAAATTCAGTTTCTTTAAAAAGTGCATGAACCCTTGCCACTCTGTCTCCATGACAACAGACCCTTGTTGTTTGGTATCCCGCCGTTGGGTCCAAAACTCAGACGCTAATTCAATCTTCCCACCGTGTCACCAGAACCAAGTAGCTGGTTACCTTCATTTATTTATCGGTTAGCAGCACAATTTACGCCATATTTGCTTCCAGTATATCCCGATCAACTAAATCTCAAGTAGTCATGTAAAACACTCTCACAATGCACACAACATTCAGTGTCCATTCCTAACTACAGTTCATGCACCACCCTGTTCCCTTGACCACAGATGTGTGTGTGTGTGTGTGTGTGTGTGTGTGTATGTGTGTGAGAGACATGCTGCATGTGTACCTGTAGATGGCAGCAGCACTCGGGCCTCTGCGGGTTTGGATCCTCAGAGACGGCGTTTAATCCCCGAAGTCTCATAGTCAACACTTACTTATGTGCTCATTTATTCACTTAGCCAAATTACCCAGGGGGACGTAGGCTGTTTTTCCGTGCTCTAGTAGTGTTCGGTGTCACCTGGGGGGATTAAATGGAGATTCAGCTGCTGTCTCTTAATGATTTGATGATCTCAGCTGCCTGGGAAAAATCGGATAGCTGCGCTTTCTCTACCCCTCCTCTTTCCCCTTATTATGTTTCCAGTTTATTCTTATCGTTAGCTAGTCTCCCTCCTCTTGCCTCCAGCGGCCGTGCCATCTTCTCTTTCTTTCTGTCCCTCTTTCCTCTTTCAGCTTTTCCTTTTACCCCTCTTTCCATCACTGTCCATAAATACATCCATGGGGAAGTCTGAGCCTGCATGGCGTTATCGCCAACACACTGGAAGTACATTTCAACCTAGAACTTAACAAACTTGCACTGCTGACTTCTTTGTTTATTTACATAGTTGTTTCCTTTGCTATTAAATGCTAAATGGTTTGAGTGTTTTTTTTAAGAGATTTATAACTTGAACGTTTTTCTTTACCTGCTTGTCCAGGGCTCGACCCAAGTCACTTCCGAGCTCAGCAGCAGCAGCAACGTGAGGACGAAGTGGACAATTTTCTGGGTGCTCCCGCCCAGCTTACTGACGAAGAGCGCTACCGTGACTGCGAGAGGTTTACTTTCACTTGCCCTGACTGTGGTACCGAAAACATCTACGACAACGTGTTTGAAGGGGCGGTGAGTTATCAGTCCTCATATTCACATCCATTAGCAGACCTGATCTTATCGGTCAGCAAAATGCCAAGCAGTCCATCCCGATTCATGCATTTCTCACCATTCGATTGCATCCTACCTTAACTTCCTGTTAAATATTGTGTAATGACAGGTAACAATAAATTTAAGCGGCGCAGGTAATTACTTCCTCCGCTTCAGGCTTTTACCGGCCTATTAATTTCAGAGCCACACACTTTATTTATAGAGGCTTGGCAGAGCTGGGCAGTGGGGAGAGAGGTTCTGCTGGGGTATATTCCTGGAGCTCTTCAGTACACAGGATGTCCGTCATACTCCAGGCCGAGGTCAGCGGGGGCTAGAGGAGCGTGTGTAATCTGCCTCTAATTAAGGGTCCACACACACGCACATGCTCATGCACAGCTTTCTCTTGTCCAAGACTCATGAAAAGTGACATTGACCCCCCTCTCCACTGGGTTGACCTCTGTCCTCCTAGCTGTTTAGAGATTTTGCATGCTTCAGGCCAGGGAAGGCTTGGAATTCTGGGAAAAACTGGTTGGCATTTATGCGCACTATAACTTAGAAATGCGTTACAAGCCATAATGGACTTTAATCAGGGTAAACACCATATGTGACCCTGGACCACAAAACCGGTCTTAAATAGCTGGGTTATATTTGTAGCAGTAGCCAAAAATACATTGTATGGGTCCCAATAATTGATTTTCCTTTTATGCCAAAAATCATTAGGATATTAAGTAAGATCATGTTCCATGAAGATATTTTTTAAATCTCCTACCATAAATATATCAAAACTTAATTTTTGATGAGTAATATGCATGGCTAAGAACTTAATTTGGACAACTTCAAAGCCATTTTTCCTCAGATTCCAGATTTTCATATAGTTGTATCTCGGGTCAAATATTGTCCTATCCTAACAAAACATGCATCAATGGAAAGCTTATTTATTCAGCTTTCAGATGATGTATAAATCTGAAACTTAAAAAATTGACACTTAAGAATGGTTTTGCGGTTCAGGGTCACACATTTAAACTGAAGTGAATGAAAACAAGGAAAAAAGGCAGATCAATAGATTGTAACTGCTTTTTGTTTGGTTTAGTTTTTTAGGAAACATGGGTTTTAGTGTTTGTGTGTGAGAGAGAGAGAGAGAGAGAGAGATTCCTGCAGGGTTGTTTCTGAAACAAAAGGCACTGACCCACAATCCCCAACTAAACAACTTTATTCATTTCATTTATTTCAAAGGACTTTTGAATTGGGTTCAGTCCCCCTTTTTCCCCAATTTCCAGTACGGAACTTAGATTAATCTTCCTGATCTCATGGCAATTCATACATTTTTGACAAGGTGGCTAGGCTAATACGTAAAAATTTGTACTACCTCACTTGTGTGAATTCATACAATTTGTGAAAAATCGTACGTATTTTACAAGGTGGAAAAGGACCACACCTCACCTCACCCCACCCCTAAACTTAAAAGTCAAAGAAATTGTAAAAAATAATACAAGCGAGTTCATACGAATTAGCCACCTCGTAAAATGCGTACAAATTGGCTGTGAAATAGCGCTGGATTAATTGCTTTCTACTTCACTGAAAATGGACACATTTGAACAATTTTTTTTGAAAATGATAAACCATTTATTTTAGTTATTTACCATTAAAACAAAACTTTGAAACTCGTTACAGTTATGTATCTTTAACTACTATTACAATTTATGATTTAATTTTTTGTCTGTGTTTATTACAGTATTTTAACAGTTCTCTGTTTGGTTCAGTTGGATTGTATTCAGTGGTTCAGTGTCCAAATACTTCATCTAGGGCTGATACAGTAAGAATGTGAGCTGTCTGATTCACCAGGCAGTTCAACGGAGTCATTAAGAAACCACAACTGAGTAGTTTGTTCACAAATTTGGGCAGCCCTGTGTGCTCACATAAAAATATTTAACCTTAGTGCTTAGGGGACACTTCTCAAAAGCAGCGCAGGAAACATTAAAGCCATTAAACAAAACTATACTTATGTTTCACAGCCTTATTTTCATATTCAGCATGGCATATAGCGTGTTACATACAATTCTGATAAGGTATCTAATAATTAGGAGTACAGGGTTATAGCGGAGTTCTGGTTAAAGGGAGTGCGTTGATGAAAAGAAGGCTTTAAAGAACAGACTTGACTCACAGTCACTGCAGATCGCTCTCTTATCAGAGCCGGCCGTGGAGAGCGGGAGGAGGACAACAGGAATGCAAACAGACGATACTAGACAGTATTTGCATAGACACATGGTTCCCCCTTAAAGTGGCGCTCAGAGAGAGATGTAAAGATCATAAAAACGCTAATGGCTCACAGTGACTACCGGAGAGTGAATTGAGCGGAGCTTCACCACCACCGTACCATAAAAGCAAGAGTGATGTGTTTGTGTGAGACGGTGAGCTCGAGCAAGTGTGCTGATGCATTAGCCGCACACACAGCTTATTTGAGGCATAATGAGCACCATAAACAGCTCTGCTAGTGCCCATGTGAGGTTAGATTGAAGGGATATCAGGCTACAGTAGTTTTTATCCACTGTTTAACTACAATTGTTGCCACTGTTTCTTAGTGGGAGGTCTGGGGCCTTTTAGATGTAGAAAAGCTGGCAAAGCTTGCAAATCATCTGCGCAGTATGGCATTTGTTACATGCTGTCACCCAGATACACAGCTGAAAGCCTAATGAAGTGCCATTTTTGCTCGTATGTTTCTGTTCCCAACCTAGATACCCTAGAGCCTTGGTCCAAGGGCACTGACATTATATTTTTAGGTTGTTTGAATGTCTAATAGGTCAGGTCTAATAGCCTTTAAAAGCTTCTTTGGGCAATGCCAGTCAACAGGATAAATGCCCTGATTATGATGTGGATGATGATGTATGTGTGTGGCTTGTGTGCCGTGATCAAATGCTGTGTTAAGTTCAGTTATTTGTTTCCAGGGGAGCACCTTACAGCCCAGCCTAAAGAATTGTTGCCATATCCCCTGTCGAGGCAGCCCTATTGAGCATCATATTAAAATTGGCAACAAACTGCAACTGGACATTCGCCGCCACATCAGGAGATACTACAGTGTGAGTATGAACAAATCCTTCTCGTAATGCACCACCTATGTGTTTCAGATTGGCCGCTGCAGGTGTAGTGGATAAGGTGTCGCATAATAAGGAGCCATGTAACTAATAAATACCTATTTGCACTAGGGCTGTCAACGAATATTCTAAATTCGAATAGTTTTAAAAAAACGAATTTCGAAGGTGAAAATTAATATTTGAATAAAAAAAAAATGTGGAAAAAAAGGCCCGCGGTAGTAGAGGCGTGGTTGTCTGCTTTGCGAGTGGGCGCGCTAGCGCGCCTGAGGGTTCAGGGACAGGTCACAGCCTCACAGGAGTCGCACTGTCTGGCACAGCATCACTGCTGAAAGTTGATGCGTCTTCATGGAAGATGCCAGCAAGTGCAGAGCCCAACTCGACCGCAGCAGAGAAAATGAGGTAAAATTGTTGACCCGCGAGATTGTTGTATGCAAGCTATTTAAGATACAGTTAGCATACCATTCGACCACTAGCAACATGAGGTCACATCTCAAAAATGTGCACCCAAATGAGCATGGCATAATGTGTGGAACTCCAGCTAAACAGTCAAGTCTTGACACTTAACGTTACTTTGCATCGCCCGCCGCAAGCTCTTTGTCTGCAACACGACAAGAGGCCATAACGGATAAAATAATTTCGTTCATTTTTAAGGACATGAGACCGATCAGTATCGCGGATGGGGCAGGCTTCGGGGAGTTCTGTCAAGCAATGGATCCGAGGTTTGATTATTTATCGTTTCATGTCAAGGAAAAGTTCCATGTTTACCATAGCACAGCTCGCTCGAAGCATTCAATGTCAGTTCTATATGCTGTAAAACTTCAATTAATATTAATAATATATGTTTCAATCACTGAATGAAGCCTGCTATATTTGGGACAACAGTCGCGACCTTAAATTGCTTGCACAAAAATGTGTTTGTTCATTTAACCATTATGCGCAGAGAACGTGAGGGTGAGAGAGCGTGAGGTCTGCAGTCTTGGCCATTAGTTGATTTCCTTGTTTTTGTGTAGGTAATACGTTGTCATATATGTTTAAACTTAAATAGACTATCTATACAAGCAGTTATGTCTCTTTGTATTATTTTTGCCTGTTATTGACGTAATGCGCGTCATTGACAACATGCGCAACCAGATGTTCGAATAGTTCGAATATTCGTGTATTTTTTTAGAGGGAATATTCGAACGTCAATTTTGACAGCCCTAATTTGCACCAAGAGTTTTGCAAATCGATGGAGAAAGTCCTCACCAAATGTGTACAGTCTAAGATGGTGTACAATCTTAATAATGTGTGTTGTTTCCTGGATGATTCACAACTGTTTTTCTGTGTTGTGATAGTTGTTCATGAGTCCCTCGATGGTCCTGAACAGTTCCTGTACATTCTTTGGTTCTTCTGCATATTTGAACCCTTTCCAACAGTGACTATGATTTGATGAGATCCATCTTTTCACACTGATACACAGCTATTACACACAGCTATTACAGGAAACATTTATAAAAGGAAACATTTACTGATGCTCGAGAAGGCAGTCCAATGCATTAAGAGCCAGAGGGTTAAACATATGAACATATGAACATGATGATGATGTGTACATTTTTCTTATATTTCTTTCATTTGGTACTGCACTTAAGAAGCTACAAAAATACTTAAAAGTTTAAAAGTTTTAAAAATATTATTTAAAAATTTAAATATGGCTGAAAAAATTTTTTATATATATATATATATATATATATATATATATATATATATATATATATATATATATATATATATATATATATATATATATATATATATATTTATGGTCAGTTATGATTTTCAGAATCAATCTATTTATGCTCTAGTTACATTTTACATTTTTAAATACAAATGTGAATATAAAAATGTATTATGATATTTTAAGCTATGTAATGTAGTAATAATTTTTATTACTAATACTAGTCTTTTGATACCGGTCTGTCAGTAGACCCAATACTCAAAATATCAGCATACCTATAATAACGTTCAAAATATTAAACCAACTTCTCCTGTTTCTCACCCACAACACTGCAATTCATGCAAAAAAAAAACCTTGACAGGTCAAGGGTCACAGAATTTGTGTCCTGTGAAAGACAAAATAATAATTTGCGTATGCTTTTGCCGAAGCTCTGTGTTCGTGTGCCTTCCTTTTAAATATGTCCTATACAGTAACACTACAGGTACACATTATCAAGTTTATTGTCCAGGGCTGTACGCTTAGCTTTTTCACTAGGAGCACAAGTGCTCCTAGTGAAAAAATTTAGGAGCACAGAAAAAAATTTAGGAGCACTACTAAATTTCATAAATAACACAATTTTATTATTTTACACTCAAATCACGTACACAGTAACACATGTGCACTAATACATATAAACACAGGGCCATCATAAGGCCTACTGTAACCCTCAATTAAACACAGAGAACACCCCTGTCCCACATCTTTTTGTAGTCAAGTCGCCTGGCACGCTTGGCTGAGTTCATCCAGCGGTCCACTGCAGGACTTGGATCATAGTCCTCAAGACTGGGCCCCTCCAGGGTGATCCTCATGAGGTCTTCGGTGGTGGAGACTGCAAGGCTGCTTCTTTTGGAGCTCTTTATGCGGTTCTGTGCAGAGAAGCCCCTTTCGCACTGGGCAGCCGAAATGGGCAACACTAGCATCAGCTGCACCAACTCCAGTATGTTCTAGGGGGATTAAGATAGGCCTCACTTATCTCATCTTTAACCACCAATAATAGGAGAAGGGCACTGCAGCATGCAAATACTCAGCAGTGTTTGCTTACCTTGTAATCCTCCCTGTATGGCTCCTTGGTCAGCATGGTCTCCCACAGGCCACTGTAGGACTTGTCCTTGAAAGTTTGACTGACCAAGATCTTCAGTCCCTGCCACTCATCCTCAACAGCTGCCAGGTCACACCCTAAAATGGGGGTTTCCAGAAACAAATGCCGAATTTCCTGCCTGCTTTTGGCCTTTACAGTATTTACAAAACATGAGGTTGTCCTCAAATTCCAACCAGGAGAAGAGCTTGATCCAGTCGGCTTTAAATTTGTAAACCTTGCTAGCACTACCGGTGCTAGCTAGGCTAACTGTTGGCATCTCCTCCGGCTCGACGGAGTCAACATCGTCAGTCCCAGATTCCACTTCTCCCACATTTCTCTCACCGATGTCCGCTCTGTCAGCGGTTTCGCTTTGCTTTTTTAGGAAATACGAGTCAATTCTCTTCATTGTACATGGTCAGTTAATTTTCCTTCAACGTTCGAGTTGAGCGGGCTACGACTGTCACACCGATATCGCTCCGCTCAACTCCACCGCATCGTCGGACTCCGCAGTGGCGTGGAGAAACTAGTCCTCCTCTCGTACACACGTACACACACACACACACACACACACACACACACACACACACACAGAGAGAGATCAATCTGTCCTAATTTTAACTTCCGCGGGCGGGAAATCGCCCGTTCTGGCCGTGCGGCGTGGATGTTTTCATTCATAAACTCGCCGCAGGGCGACGTCACCGCATCTCATCACATGAGTTCTGTGTTTTGCAGGTGTGAAAAAGAAGTTGTAGGACAGTGCTTGTCCATTTTTTATACAGAGATGCGCGAGAATTGTGGGCTACTCTACTTTGATACACATAGTATGGATTTAGTTTAGGAGCAAAATGCGAATGAAAGGGTTGAAATCCGTAGTCGCACCGGTGCTCCCTTTTTATTTTTTCTACTCGCACAAACTATTTTTAGGCGCATATGCGAGTGAAATGCTCGCACTGTACAGCCCTGTTGTCCAAGAGTCTTCATCCTCTACTTTAATTAGCTCCCTGCCTAATGAGTTGGTCTTAAGTGATTCATTTACATTTCACCACCCGGCCACTCTGTGAGCATGTAACATGGGTTAATTTGAGCTCACCTTCCTCATTCTGTTTGTTTATTTCCTGTCTTTATTGAATTTCAGATGCGTTTTTTCGCCCTTTGTGCGTTGCTCCAAACAGCTACCGCCCCCCTCCCGCTGTGTCACAAATGGGTTTAATTTTGTGCGCACTTGCTGTGTCTTTGCAGAAATACCGGCCCTGGCGATGTGACAAGTGTGCAGATATTGGGCCTGCGTTAAGAGTGCACATACGTCTGTGTATCTAATTTCCCAGCTGAGGGTTTTGATCGACAACCATAATCACTACATGTCATGTCCATTTGGGGAAAAAGCGAGCCAGGTTCTGGAACTCTCTAGCCGAGCTGGGAAGTTCTGGAATGCCGTAAACTCACGAATCCGACTTGAAAGACATGGGGGTATATTCTCCCACAGTGCTGTGCAGAAAAATCAATTAGCGGCCTGAATGTAGCCACCTCCCTTGCTGGGACGGTGCCTGTAGGCTCTTTTGTCAGTATGTGTGAAACAGCTGCTGGTAGTGAATGCGGCCCCCCTCCTCGCTCAGGCCCGGCTTCAGCGGACACAGCTCAACCATCCCCTCCCACACTAGGAGCAATGAAGAGGCTGATATTGTGTAATTAAGGATTCCTTTCAGCTGAGGGGAGAGCTCAAATAGAGTTGTTTGTTCGCAGAGATAGAGAGAGAAAGCCTGGCTGCGTGAGGGAGGACTTGCAGCTTACATGGTTACAGATTGGAAGTCAGCGGTGTTTGTTGAGTTTCCTACGGAACACCAGCGAGGCATTAATCATGAAAGAAATCACTGCCACCTCCACCTTCAGCCCACCACCATTACCAATAAAACCACCCTTTAGAGACAAAGCAAATATGCTTTCCCCTCGTCCCCCCCCCCACTTCTCTCTTTCCTTGTCATCCGTTCTGACTCCTGGAGTCTTCTACAAAATGAGAGCGTGGCACCAAGTGGCACCCCCCGTATTTACCCCATTCTAATGTGGGTTGCCATGGCGTTTAACAAATTATTGCAATTATGTTCGTCATGTGCTTCGCCCTTGGTAACTGGCTTCGGGATGTGATGGTGGTTGTGGGGGGGGGGGGGGTGACCGAAAAAAATAAATAAAAAAGGTGATAATCCTGTTTTGAACAAAAGGTCAGATTGCTGAATAGAAAAGGCTTGATTAAAGCAGAGATGTACAAAGTGGACGCATTTGCGTCCATTCAGCCGCTCTCGGGCTCCGCAGCCGCTGTGTGAATGTACAGCTGTTGATTACCAAGGCACAAAGCCCATGAGAGGCTGTTGTCTTGGGGGCTTTTTTGCACCAAGCTGCCTGTAATTGCAGCTTTTTTTCCTCAACTAAAAGGGGCAGCTCTGGATTAAGGGCATCAGAGGGGTTGTGTGCATGTTCAGTGGGGCTGGTGAATTTATGGGTGTTTAGATGGCAAAATTCCTTCATTTAGCGGTGCTTGCTAAGGCACACATCTCTGTTGCGGTTTCTTCAGCATGCCATCAAGCGTGTTTGGGTTATGGATGGAAATGACTCAAATTGTGCAATTGACATGTTTTTTGGATTGTATGTTTTACGTACTTTTTACTTGTATAATTTTTGCATTAAAACAGGCACAAAAAAAAAAGGAGGCTTGCATTTACCATATTTAGGGATCAGTAGGGTTTTTTTTTTTTGCTTAATTGATATTGATAAAATTTAGATTTTTGTGATTTTAAATTATTTACCATTTACATTTTTAATTGCACCATTATTATTAATATTAGATATTTTAAAATAGTATCACGTGAAATTTTTTATTTTTATTTTGTCTTCTATTGCTTGTTAATTTTATGACTTTTATTATTTATTCAGTTTTTGACATGAGAGGATACTTGTGACTGTGTAAAAGATCATCTCGCACAACACGCTGAAACACAGTGCATATATATTTAATTAAATCACAGCCTTCGCTATTTGATAATTGCACTGAGCCATGTTGCGATTTTGTGTTATTTTGATTAATTTTGTAGCCCAATGGACCAGAATATCATAAAGACTTGGAGCTTGTAACTGCATAGCAACTCCCTAGCAACCACCCGTTGCATCATTTTCTTTGGAAAACTGTAAAAAAATCCTTCCCGCATCAGTTGTTGAAGAGATAGTAAAAGTGGTATTTCTCATTCACAATGGTTAAGAAAGCACACATATCCTTACAAACCTGACACAGTTATGAAACCTTAAGTGCCAAGTTCTGATTGCAGTCTGAACCGAAATACTCTGGGTGTAGCCGCTCTAGAAAAAGACCAGCAGGTATAGATGCGAGAAAGAAAGGAGAAGAGTGAGAACGTTTTTCCGGTAGCTTGCACTGATCTGTGGGCCCGAGTCTTTGCCCAGTGTTTGGTTAAATTATGTGGAACTCATTTGACGGCTGCAGAAGTGGCTGTATTCGCAGTGTCGGGTATCGACTGGTATAATTATGCAATTATGAAGCTTTACCCTGCCTCTTTCTCACAGAGCGAGCTCTTAGTGTATCAATTAGATGTTTTTTTTCTCTCTTTTGCTCCCTGATTTTCTTCTTTTTTTCTGCCCATCCCCTATTTCTTGGTTACAGTGAAGATGCAAACTGAGTCTGTCTATCAAATAAGCAGGTTGTGTTTTTGTCACCTGGTTTAGAGTACTTTGTCTGGTCTCTAGTTTATAGAGTGAATGTTTCCTCTGTATTTTTAGAAGATTCTTAGAATGTTTTGAGCATCCACTGGTGAGCAGGGCAGGCATATATTACCGAAGACTGGAAGATGCCAAGAGTATGTCATGGTTTCCACGAAAATATTAAGCAGCAACTGTTTTCTACACTAATTAAAAAAAAAAAAAAACACCAAATCAGTATATTTTAATGGTTTCTGTATGAACATGTGACTTGAATAATGGCTGCTGAAAAAAGGACATGTTACAGAATCGTGGAATCATGGCATTAAAATTGGAATTTACTGAATAACGTGGGATTTGCCAAATTTTGGGTGAATAAATAAAACATACACTTAAATGCAAATGCAATATTGATTAATGTCTGTGAATAATAAACCACAAATATACTATATAAATATAAATCCTGCATATTCTGCGTGTCTCTGTGTGAGTGAATGGGGCAGATGTGCGGTTTGGTTTACTACATACATACTGAAGTGTTTTCAGCCTTTGCTGCCACAATATATGAGTGCATGAACACACAAACATAATCTCTAGAACTGCTCTGAGTGTCACTTCATAAGAATTTTACAATTCCTTTTGAGGAAAAACTATCATCATATGTACAAAGAGACATAAAGGTTTTCACAGTAACCCATCAAAATAAAAGTCCAGTTTAACTTGAAGAAACTGTGACGAATATATTACTTAATATAATAATAGTACTGCTACTAATAATACAATTATTATTAAAACATGATTTTTAAGGAATATTTACCAGAACAATTATTTCCTGCGTGCACCGTTTGGCTGTGAAAAAAAAAAATCCTACATTTAAAATATATGATGGTATGAGAGGAGCAGCTTTCACTCTCAACCAAACTAACATTACTAGCCAATCAGAATGTTTTGCTCTTATTAACATGAGATGCGCATAATAGTATCCAATTGCAGTCGCAGCCCTGATTAATAGAGAAACGCGACAAAAGGCAGCAAGGTGCCATGGTCCGAGATGTCCATCTAACGCATATTTACATAGAGCGGTTCACAAAGCTCCGCTGCTTTTTAATTTGTTATTCTGAGTAATAATTTAATCTCCATAAGAACGATATGATTGCCAGAACATATTTACCTGGATTTTTGAAAAGGTCCTTTTCACACATGATTTCTTAATGGTAATTTACCAGTAAAGACTGTATGTGAGAAAGGGGCTAAACTCTTCCTCTGCATATAGCGTGAATCTGAACTGCTGGGAAAACAGTAGCCGCGCTTCCACTTTCGGGCTAAAAACAGGCATGCTAATGCATGCCAGGGCCAGACGCATTTCCACTGTCACTTCCGGTGCTTGATCGTACCTCCTCTGTGCTTCCTCGGGGCTAACGGCCTGGGTTTTTTGGCCCTACGAAAGGAGAGGAGTGGTTATGAACAAAGGCGGAGTTTCTCCGCATCTGGAGAGCTTCAGCGCCGCGGATCATTTCATAAAGTTAAGATAGAACACCAGAATTAAAGACTTTTTAAAATAAGTTGAGCTCAAAACTCACGTTCAGTCAGCAGCGAGTGTTTCAAATAACTTGATCCAATGTGGATTATAATCACCATTCAAGGCAGAAATTTATAAATGATGCAAAAGACTATGCACGCTAGGCATTAACGTTACCATAGTAAACATGGTAAATGTGACCGCTTGAAGAAATGCCAGTTTCTTATTCTTTATCACAATCGTGTATTTATTTAGTAACATATTTTATCTGTCATAAGTCTCGTCTCGAGAGTTTAGCTCCGTGTAGCCTATCATAAATATATAGATGTTATAAATCGTTGTCACTGCTTTTAATATGTATTTTTAAGTAGTCTAATGTTGTCTAATTTTTAAGTAGTGTAATGCACACTGTTTATTTTTATGTATGTGTGTTGGTTGTTCATATTTGTTACTGTGCGCTGTCAATACACTGTCATCTTGGCCAGGTCTCTCTTGGAAAAGAGGTTTTAAATCTCAATGAGATCCCCTGGTTAAATAAAGGTTAAAAAATAATAAATAAATAAATAAAAATAAAAATATAATGGGGTTTTTTTGGGGGTTTTTCGGGAGCTTTTATAAAAATATAGAAATTATCATTATTTCTAAATGTGATTTATATAGGCTTTGTGACTTTAAATAAACAAAAACAGACTCGACTGAATAAGCAGGATAAAGCTTTATTTCTGTGTGACATTTTCAATTATGATAAATTAATTCATCATGATCAAAGTATCACTTATTATAGTAAAACATCATGCTTCTGGATTAAAATTTTTAACAAAGCATGCAAACAAAAGGCAGCTGTTATCATGTTCGTTTTGTGATTGCGCTAGTTCCAGTGACTTTTCTTATTACCGTATTTTCCAAGTCGTACTTTTTTTTCATAGTTTGGCTGGTCCTCCGACTTATAGTCAGGTGCGACTTATCAAAATTGATTTGACATGAACCAAGAGAAATGAACTAAGAGACATGAACCAAGATAAAACATTACCGTCTACAGCTGCGAGAGGGCGCTCTATGCTGCTCTGTGCTGCTCGGTGCTCCTGTGGTCTACACTGAGCAGCATAGAGCGCCCTCTCGCAGCTGTAGACTGTAATGTTTTCTCTTGGTTCTAAATAAATGCGACTTATAGTCCAGTGCGACTTATGTTTTTTTCCTCATCATGACGTATTTTTGGACTGATGCGACTTATAGTCCAAAAAATACGGTACTTTTCTGATAACTTCTCTTTGTTGGTGTAATGATGGGGTGGAGTGACGTTGTTTTGAGAGGCATGTTAAGGGCGGGTTTTAGTGAAGCGCAGTCGAGCTTCTGGCCCGACAGTGGAAACGCAGTTCTATTTTGACCTTGGTGCTAAAGGCCCGAGGCTATTAGCCCTGCCGAGCCCGTTTGAAGCACTGGCTCGCACTGGCCCGACAGTGGAATCACGGCTAGTGAGCATTATCTCACTAGAATTGTAACATAAATCATTTATAAACATTTGCCAACACACAGGAGAATACATAAACCTATGTCTAAATATGCAATTTGTGACCAAATATTAAAATGTAATTGATAGTGCTGGGCAACAAATAAATTTTTTAATCACAATTAATTGCATTGTTATGCACAGAACTAAAAATGCATTCAAAAGTAGTGATTTGTGCACTTTTTTAATAGAATAATTAGGATGTGCTCACACTAGGCAATCTTAACCGGAGCGAGTTTGACCCCCAAAGCCTGGTTCGTTTTTATTAGTGTGATTGCTCCATTTAGCAGTCCCTGGCTCGCTTGGAAGAGGTGGGCAAGTGCGCGGTTCAGTTATATATAGATCAGTGAATGTGAGCGCTAACCACGGTGGAGTGCAGATCTTCTAATATCGGATCAGCCTGATTCCCGGTAAAAGTGTAAATACACCTCTACTGAATGTGCTTGCAAAGAGTGTGTTTCTGGCCTATTTTTTGTGATGTGCACTGACGCTAATGCTATCTCTTTCACCACCACTCTGTTTTTATTCTTTTGCCCAAGGAGGAGAATAAAATACTTCAGAACTCTGCATGTATGTAAGCTCAATGCCTCTTTAAGGGGCAGTAATTCAGAATAAAGAAATGTGTGTCAGCAAACAGGTGAAATGGCAAAAAGTCTCCATCCCTCCCTTTTTCATCAAATCAGGCCACTGTACATAGGACAGTCTCTACTGGCCATCCCTGCTGAATTTTGGGTTTAAAAACAATGACATAATTTTTTTCAGTTGGCTTGTGTGTGTTTCTGTAGTCGCAGTCTTTTGCTAAGCCCATGGGAACTGGACTGTTGGTTTAGTCTTGGGCCTCCAGGGGCACAAAAGATCTGTTAAGGCAAACAGAGGGGTGATAACACCAACGCTCTCTTCAAAATGAAAGCCAAACAGCTCACATATGTTCAGATTCAATTACACACTCTGGGTTTCCCTTAGCCCCTGGGCTTACTGCTAATTACGCAAATAACATCCGCACAAAACGCATCCCAGATGAGATTAATTGAGAAATGAAAACAAGCCGTTGATTCCGATAATGCTGTGAGGTCTGAACAATAACCCATGTAGGCCGAAAAGGTTTGACAGCACAGGTGGGATGACAAGACTCAGCTCTGGATTCAGCAGCTGACCAGCTTATCCACAGATGCTTGTAGATCAGGCAATAGAGACAAATGAAACCAGTTTACCTTTATGTGCCATATTTCTGAGTGAAACTTGAGCAAACTTGTTATATACATAAGGAATTAATTGCAGCATAAAATTGGCATTTTAAACCAGAATTAAGTCAGACCTTAACTGAGTTTGAAAAAAAAAATTCAATGCTGTTAGTTAACATTTATATTCTGTGCAATCTAAAAAGGAAAGCTTTGAAGTTATTTGAATTGACACCTGGAACATGTAATCATGTAGAGTCATGGTGTTCATGTGGGTCGTACAGGTGAATAAAATAGATGAATAAATAATAATAATTAAAAAAGAAATAAAATCTGGGTGTAAAGACTGACAACTTCAGGAAATAAATAAACTGACTTTTAAAGTGTTTAAGTGATAATGGTGTTCACCTGGGTTGAAGTTATCTGATCTCAAATATCATACAACTTTACAAACGGTAATATTGTTAAAATACTTTTTTTAAATGTAATTTATTCTTCTTTAAAGCTGATTTTCCTCAGCCTTTACTCTAGTCTTTAGTGTCACAAGTTCTGTCAAAAATCATTCTAATATGCTGTTTTGGTGCTTAAGAAACATTTAATGTGATTATCAACATTGAAAACAGTTGTGCTGCTTAATTTTCTGGAAACAGTTTTTTTTCCAGTTTTCTTTGATGAATAGAAAATTTATAAAAGCAATGTTTATTTTAAACTGAATTCTTTGTAACATTTATAATTCTTTAATGTGTTCTCTCTGAATGAAAGTGTAATTTCAACACAAAAAAAGTGTTGAAGTTCTAGTTTTATGTCTAATATTGCATCTTTTCATCTAATATTGCATCTTTCACCAGGCCCTATTCTCCTGTCTCTATTTTTGTCTCCCCCTTTCTCTCTCTTTTTCAGCCTCCTTCAGTCTATAGTAGGGTAGGTGGTGGTAATGCTTCAGGGACAGGTGCTCCTCTGATACTAGGGGTTTATTTAGTGCTCCGTCATTAGCAGGGCATTACCCCTGGCCCCCGCTGTAATAACAGGGGCAGGAAAGGCAGTGTCAGCAGGGGGCAGCTGCATCTGCTGCAGGCTGAGGCCTCACACGGCTCCACCACAGGCAAAATCACCAGCGACCCGTCTCCTGGGGGCCGAGCCACTTATGGACATGTGCATAACTGCTGATCAGCTTTTTAAACTATTTTCTTTCTCTCTATTTACACAGGGTTGGCTGCTGTGTGAGGATCAGGCCTGCCAGAACCGAACCCGCCGGCTACCCATCGCGTTCTCGAGGTCTGGACCGATCTGTCCAGCCTGTCTCAGATCCACGCTGAGGCCTGAGGTACTGCACACATTTTTTTGTATACAGAAACAGTCACTTTGTCCAGATGGTGGTGCTGTGGAGCCTGTGAAAGTTCTCCATGCCTTGGCCCAGGCCTTTTATTCCCTGTCCATGTACTTTTTTCCCCATCAGTCACTCATGTTTCTACCCATTATATATTACGGGGCCTGTCTGACCTGTATGACACACTATGGGTTTGCTTCCTGCCTTAACAACTTCCTCTGATAAGAAACGGCTTCCAGTTGGACTTGGCCATGGACTCACTGCTTGAAAACCTGTATGTGGGGTGTTTCACTCTTCATCCTGTGATCACTTGAAGCATCTTCGCCCAGTTTAGAGACACAGTGAGGAACGTCCTTTCCAAAAAAATTAGTGTCTGTCTTTGTCCCTGTCTGTCTTCTTTATCATTTCCATCCCTTTACCAACACCCCCCCCCCCCCCCCCCCCATCAATTCCTTCTTCCTTCTCGTGCTTTATTTCTGCATCTAGTTCTGTGGCGACAGGTTGAAACCCAAAAGGACAATTTCTCTTGTCACCATAGCCACTTAGCTGTCCTCCGCTCTGCCTGGTGAGATGGCAGTTTAAACTGCCGGCTGAATAAAACATTAACTTCCTCACCCCTCTACCGTCCCTCTGTCGTTCTGGGCTTTACAGCTCGGCTGACAGCAATGCGTCTCCTCTGGTGTCTCCACGGACACAGAGACATTGACTACCATTGTATCCAGATTAAATGGAAGCGTAATAGGCACCCTCGGCTGATTGGCCGGTAATTTGAAGGAGTTGTACACAGGTGCAATTTGTAATATTTTCAGTAAATTAAATTTTTTCCCTCTCTCTCCCTCGTTTTCTTTCACTGGCACGCTCTCTCTCTCTCCGTTTTTCTTTTTCAGCTGCTTTTCCTCGCTCGTAGATCTCTCCAACCACCCCCACCCGCTGTCTCTCTCTCTCTCTTTCTCTCTCTCTCTTTCTCCCTCTCCATTTTATTGATGTACGTTCAGGCACCCATTAGGGCTTCCTTTTTTTCCCTCTAGTGGAAATTGCAGCATGTTAATTTTCACACAAATTACAGCAATAGCAGGTATCTCTATTTGATACATTATAACAGGAGCAATCAGGGATAATTGAGTGCCTTTCAGATGGTAACCGGCACATTCACTTCAATTCAAAGCCAGTCCATTTATCGTCTAATCGCTCTTTAAACACTGAATTTCTGGGAACAAAAATTCTTGTCATAATTTTGCTTAAGTGTATTTGGAAATCACAGTCCTTTGAGCAAGGATAATTGAAATCAAATCCCTTTCACGGGAGCTGACATTTCTACATTTCCCCCCAATTGAAATTAATTTCAAAAATTGAGCATGAATATCTTCAAATAGCAGGCAATTATACCTTTCAATGGGGAGAAATTATGTGCACAAAAAGTGGAGACATCAACTGGCGCTTCAGTTAAATGTCTTTGTTTCCCACTGTGTTTGCCTTGTAAAGATTTACATATATTGACTCGTTATGAAACCTTGTGATGCCGATCGCCTTCCTTTTCCAGCTCAGCCCGTTAAAATTAACTCAGATAGATAGGAAGTTTTTTTTTTTTTTTTTAAGCCTCATTAAAACTGTTTGGAGATTTTTCGTCTGTTTTTTCACGTCCTCTCTTTTGCAGCTGCACAGATCTATGGCAATTGAAAGAGTAGCCATTTTCTCTGTTTTATCTCATAGAGGATATTATACATCCTTTACATATAACCACCATGACCATGAGTCATTAAACGATCTGCATCATATGTTTGGCCATTGATCTTCATTGAGTGTCTTTTAAATGTAGCTACTTTATTTTTACACCCCTTTGGTCATGATCTAAGGCCTCACGCTTGACACGTTCTCTTTTCCCCTCCATCCAGCTCTTCCGGCAGGCTGCATTTGGGCTGTACCAAAGGTTCGGTGGTACGGCACTGGCTGCCACGTCTCTATCAAGGAGGGGGAGATGAGGCGGGGGTCTCAGGAGAGAGGCAATTTCACAGCTGGTTTGCTCCTCAGTCACTCGGGCCGAAAAATGCTGCAGATTTGTGGAGAAAATTGAAATGGTGTCAGTACAGGAACAAAGCATTGAGCCGAGCAAAGCTGCATAAGGGAGGGGCCTCGGTTTGCGGGGTGGGGGGTTTAAATTCAATAACGTTTGACGGTGCCTTGGTCACACCCCTTTTGACACCTGTCAGCACAGCTGTGAAGCTCGTCCTAGCCCTGCCTCGCATGTCCGTCCACTTATTTCTTGGACTGAGTTTTTAGTTCACGATCTCCTTCGCGCGCACATGGTGACCTGGCGCTGATTATAGGAGCTCCATTATGGCCACATTGCTGAATAGACAGGCACGGCTGTTGACCAGCCAGTGCATTATGGGTCAACAGCTGCTGGGCTCATCGGAAGCTGTAGAGGGCAATTAAAAGCTGTTGTGCTGAGGAGAGAGCCCTTGCTAAACTCCTCCGGCACCCACATCACTCTGATTCTATGGTGACACAGAAAGACTGTGACCCAATAACAGCAATTAACATAAAAGTATAATGGCTAATCAAATTGACAGCAACAGTTGTTCATCAGATCCACACATGCTGCCTTACCAAAACAAACTATTATGAAAGAGGTAATTTCAGAGCTGAACATCTCTCTCTCTTTTTCTCTCCCTCCCCATTCTCTTTTATTCTCTCGCTCGACCTGCACGCCTCTGGCAGTTAGACACATGGCTAACGGTAATTACAGCCAAATTTACAAACCAAACACCGTTTCCTGCTTTTGTCAGGAGAGACTGTTTTCGGCCAATCAGACAGTTTCACTGGTTTTGTGACTCCAAACTCAGGGTTTGACTGAGCGCGTGTGTTTGTCTGTGACAGTGGAGAATATATGACAAACACTACCTGTCTCCGCAGCTGTAATTAACATAGGTGATTCTCCAGCTTTCCCCTGATTGAGCCGCACCAATCTCATTACGCTTCAGCCTTTCATTTTCTCCGGGACAATAACACGTACTAAACTGCATCAGTATGATTTTAGTTAATTGGTTTTTTCCTTTTTCTTTTTTTCAGTTATATTGAATATGCAAGAGAATAATCAGCAACCACAGTGTCACTAAAGAATTGGTAAAGAGCTTTGAATGTTAAAGTAATAGTTTTACTTTTTATAATGAACAGATCTTACATTTTTGTGGAGAAATCTACCACTGATACAGTACACAGTGCATTTAAAACCATGCCAAAGGGCCCTAAACCTTTTTACAGTACATTACAAAACAATATTTTTTATTTTCTTTGATTAAATCACCACAAACATACAAACAATGAATAGATAGCGTCAGCAGTGTTTATAAACAGGGGTGCACATAAGTGGTCCGCATGCGCGACCAAAATAACAAATGCGTAATATAAATATTTTCTGACAGCGCATTTGCGTACCGACATGGTTGATAGCTGTTAATGCACCATTACCATTTTAGATCACAAACTGTACTATATAAGTTTTATTTTCAACCTGAAAGCATAAATCTAGGCTATTTTTTATTCTTTTACTGTCTATGCATTCATCCACTGACGCTCTTTAATCAGCAGCGCTAAATCCGGAAGCGCGGATACTTACTTGCCATCAACCCGCCAAAATAAAAGCCTGCTGATTTTAAGTTTGAATATGATGAAAACGCTTTTATTTATTTTTAGATGCTTTTTTCCAACATAAAGCGATTCTTCTTAAAGAGGCAAACAAACAAAATAGTAGTAAATATTAGCATTTTATTTTTAAGTTTATTTACTATGAAATAAATGCATTTGTATTTAATACTAGGACTGCTTTTTATTTTTAATAATATTATCACACACTATCATTTAGTTTATTTACTATTATTTAATTAAAAAAAAAACTAAATAAATAGTGTAATAATATTATAACTATTATTAATTCATTTTTTTATAGTGGCATTTAATGGGTCACGCTATATGCAGTGTGAGGACCAAACCAAATCACCAGGTTCTCTTATGAGAACCAGGCTGAAAAAATTAACTGGTTAATTAACTTAAAAAAGTGAACTGGTCACAAGTACATTTTGCAACCATTAACCAATTTTGTAATGTCAGTACAGTGTAAATTTGTAATATAATCTTTTATTGTGTTATGTGATTTGGATGGGATTGCTGAATAGCAGGCCATGTTTAAAGCCTTAAAAAAGGGATATCTTCAATGTCAAATCAGTGAAAAACTGTCTTATCTACTCTTCTTGGATAATAATTTTTGTATTAATTAAACATTAGTTTCATTGTGGCTGGCTTGCATGGACGTACTGAATTTAGTCTGTACTCCCAATATTCTTACACTTATTTTATTGAAGTTTTGGTTTGTTTTTTTGTTTTTTTCACATCAGTGCAATAGAATTTGTACTTGTTGGAGATCCACAAGAAATCAGTCAAGAGCCACAGTAAATGGCTGAACGCAGATAATTGTTAAATTCCATATGTTATACCTGTATTGGTGATACAGTTTTACAGAGCATTTTGTCTGGAACCAATAGATGAAAGCTATTGATTTTGGCCTTTTATGTAGCTTGGTTCTTGGACCAACTTGAGACCAATCATGTTAACCTTTCTTTTTTACCTTGTTTTGTTTCACAGAAGCATAACCATGGAGTTTTGTGTATGTCTCATAACCCTGTAAGTTGTAATAACTGGTCTAATATGTTTTCTTTTTTGTTTTTTATTGTAGTATTCAGAGAAAGCCCTTTACCACCAACTGTGCTTCTACAGATTCATCTTCGACTGGGAATACGCCTTCAAAAAGGTCCTGTCGACAGAGGATAGACGTAAGACTTTTATCACTAATTACCTTGGAAATTTACTCACAAACATCACCCATAAACACTCGTCCAGCACTTTTTCCAGTCTCTGTGCACACTTACGCGCACACACCTCACAGCGGTTGGAGGCGGCCACAAGGTTGGGTTAAGAATCCTCAGCTACTCGAGTCGACAGCCGTAATTCAGGCGACGGATTCAATCACGGAACGGCGCGGTGCGGAATGCAAAGCGGCCCAATCAGTTGGAAGGAAGAGGGGAGTGAGTGAGAGAGAGCCTCCTCTCATCCCGTAGGCCCTCGGTAATAGCGCTGGCTATGTTGATTGAAAACAGTTTTTAGATTTTGGAAAATGATAGGGCGAGTAATTGGAGAGAAGGCTAAAGGATAGCCCTTCATAAATAATGGGACATGGAGCATATGTTTTCAGCGGGTCGTTGGAGGATCCAGACCGCTCACAGCCGCCGCTAGCCGAGCCGTGGCTACTTACCCACAATCCTTTTTGATTGATGTCACTTGATTAAAAAGGACCTCTTGGAATAGACTTATACATTTATTTATTTATTTTTACATGTGCCGATGAGGTTCCGAGCTGGGCACGAGAGCCGTAGATAAATATAATGTGTAATCAATAGATGACCACTCAGAACGTAGAGCAGGCCGAGGGGAGAGTGTTATCGGGGGGCGGGGGCCTAACATGATTATAGACTTGGCTTCTCTGGGGAATTTTATTTCTTTACTTTTTCCCGACTGTTGTTTCTGCTAGTAATTGAGGCCAATCTGCGGCATTCTGTCAGCCACACTGCCCATCATTGCAGCCGGGGCTCTAATTCCTGAAGGAGTGATTTTAACCCTCTAGCCCTGATTTCCACCAGGCGCAATGAGAGGTGACGTTACTCCTCTTGTCCTCCTCCTCTTTTTTTTTTTTTTTTTTCGCAAAAAAAATATTATACTCTTCTCAAATATTCTCCAAAACTGTGTTTATTCCATTTGTTGTTTGGAATTTTTTGCTTTCTAGTTACATTTAGTATCACACTCATCTTTGGTTATCATCGTGCTGTATATACATGTAGCTCCGGCATGTACACGTGTATATTGTAGGATTAGTAGAGGACATCACACACGGCTTTGAAGTATAGCCTTGGAACGGTTATCTCCCCTCTCACTATAATACTACACATTACTGTATTATAGACCGCGTTTACAGGGGTCTAGGGGTGAAATTACAGGGCTGCATGGCTTGTACATCCTTTTACCTGGTCCAGTTTCTTATTTAGACCCTGGGATGTAACTTTGCTGTAATTTGTGTTCTGAATGTACTGTCTCGCACTGGGCACCTGTTCCATCACAGCATCCTTGTATTTATGTTGTGCAGGTTAGGTGTCTAGTTCATGATGAAGATACAGCAGTAATGTTGGTTTCCACCTGGAATTGGTCAAATACTAGCCAGCTGTGATTTAAAACATTTAATTGTTTTACCATTAAGACTTTTACCTTAACCAGTCAGTGAAAAGCTAGTCTAAATGCCGGTTAGTAATGGTGGTTACAGGTTAGTAACGTTTACAGTCAGTTTTTATTGTTTTTATTTATATACTAAAAATGATTCTGTGTGTAAATGTAGGTGTTTCTTTTCAAGTCCCAAAGTTTAACCTTTGAGTAATATGTATAATGCAATTTAATGCTGAATTTCTATAAGTTTTTGTAATTTGTATTATTTTATTTATTTTATTATTATCTGATTTTTAATATGATTTCAGTTTTAGTTAATTTCAGTTAAACAAAATAGAGAAATGTTGCCTTTTTTGTATTTTTACTTTATTTCAGTTTTTCAAATTGCATATACATTTATATGTAATTTTTGGTGGTCTCAGCTATTTGCTCATAGATGTGTAGATCAGTGAGATTTAAAAGCAGGCATCATGTGTGTCATTGGATGGTCAATTGGTAAAATGAAAATCATAACGTGACTATAAACCACACAAGGGCTTAGAAGGTTAGCTTTCTAGAAGCCTGTTACGCTGCACCACAAAAGTGTGTTTTCTTCAGTGCATTTGCACCTATTACCAGAGCGCAGCGAACAAAGGTAGAGGGTTGAGCTGTGGTCCGCCGCTGTTGACGGCGATGGAAGCGCTCAGGAGCGATAGTGGAATAAAGTACAGTTCAGAAAACTTTTAGCTGCCCTCTTCCCACACACACATACACGCACGCCTTTTCGTAATTTACCAACCACCTCCCCCTCACACCATGAGACATTTAGTGTCGTATCTGCCAGATTTTCTGTCCGTCTCTGATGACGGAGGAATTGCTTTTAAAGTGGGCATTATGCCAGACCAGCAGCACAATAGAAAAACCAATCTTCCCCCTATTCTGTCTGCTCCGCTGTTATTGTGGAGCTTTAGATAACTGGAGACGTACGTTGCTGGTAGATTGAGCAAGAGAGAGCCATTTCTGCTGGACGCTGAGGCTGGAGGTTAGAAGTCTCCAGCTGTCTTCAGCCATGGTCGCTGGAAGGCGTCTGAACAATGAAAAGGGGTGAATGAACCTTTTGGTCAGTCTGTGAAGTTAAGCCCAGAGAAGAGTAAAATTACACGCTGCCTTGAAGAAGTTTGTTTGGACGGGCTGCAGTGTGTCATCTTGGCCAGAGGTGGTGCTGTGGTTTGGTTCTGCTGGGATGCATTGCAGGGCTGTGATGGAAGGAGGGCTATGGTGAATTCATCCCTCTGTTGCTTGATGGTGAAATTGCTGGTCAGTGCTTTATCCATTTGCAGTCTTTTCCTCACTAGATTACCTGATTCCTTCAGAGAGAAAAGACTGATGGTAATTGGCCTCCCAACCCCCCTTCACACAAATACACACTCACTCACTCACTCACTCTCACACACACACACACACACACACAGAAAGTAAGGTAAAGGAAAGAAAATGCCTTCTCTCAAGTATCTATATTCAAAGAAATCACTGTCTGGAACCTGTCCCCTGTCCTCAGCTCATTACATCGCCGTAATGTTTGAAGTTGGGTTTTTGTTAGTCTGATATTTTTTCTTTACTTTATAGTTAATGCAATTTTGTATTTCATACTTTTTTCTATTTCGAAATGCAGTTTTAGTTTTTTACACTTTTTAGTTTAGTAGTAATTTAGAATTAAATATATATGTATATGTAGTATATATTATATAATATACTAGGGATGTAACGGTATTATCAATACCGTGGTATCATGATAGCAAAACTGTCTCTACATCATCGTGGTCACATTACGGTATAAAATGTTCCTTAAATATATTGAAACTTCCTATTCTAACATAAATGGTCTTTAAAGTCGTGTTTTGGGCCATTATGCTTTGACACAGTATCTGTCAAACTAAATAAAACTAGAGGTCGTCCAGTTGATTGGCTGGCCGATTAATCGGCTGATTTTTGACAATTTTTTAATTAATCATATCGGCAGATTACACACTGCAGTGGGGTGGGTGGTACAGCCTCAAAATTATATCCCAATATTTCAAGAATATTAAAAGTATTAAAATATAGATTTAATCATAAAATTACTATTGTTTTATGTGTTAAGTGCAAGTTACTAATCATATTACGTTAATTTCTTGTTTATTATTATTTATTACTTTTATTTTATTGTTTATACAGAATTTGATTGTAAAGATTGTAAAGCATTTGTCTATTTCTACCACACCAGGGTTACAGTTAGCCTTACTGCTTCTGATTTCCTGATGTAGGTCGGCATTGTGTATAACAGAATTTTGTGCAGAATTTCAATGATTTAGCAGCACTGTTGCATTTGTGCAAAAACAGTGTTGCGAAATCAACTTTGGCTCCGGAGTAGAGTTGTTCTGAGCTAGAGCAAGTTTGTTTCATCGCAGTTCGAGCTGATAAATGGTCTGCGATGCGCAGCTAAAACATAGCGCAGTTTAGTTCAACTTTCGTTTCGTTTGCGTTTGATGTTTCTCAGATCCAACAGAAATAACAGCGAGTTGAGTTGGACAACACGGTGGTCGTGCCAGTGCGAGCACACACACATTTGCCACAGACAGAAAAAACACCTTATAACCCCTTATTTACACTGCACACATCTTCGACGTGGCCACCATGTGCATCATACAGTATATCATTGCTTCGCTATATCGCGTTATGACACTTTTTTTTTTTTTATCATGTAAAAAATTATACTAGTATTATCATGCACGGTATGATATGGCGCACCCCTACTCTGCAGCAGAGGCTTTTTCACACAAAGCGTCAGCTAATGGCAGGGCAAAACAGACCGTTTTGAAAGCGGAATTACGTTTTACCTTACTAGAATTGATGCCGGAAAGTTATCATATTCATAAATGCAACAAGTCATTTTCATGTGAAAGTAGAAACATGTTCAATTAAGCAGTTAGGAGCAGCAGGCTGTCGAATATGTGTGAAATCTTTTATTTTTGTTATCACTATGGCCATTTGACTTCTAACAGTGTCCAGTGTTTCCTATACATTGAGTTATTTGTGATGGCTCGTCATATCAAAACTGACCGCTACAAATAGATTTTCCAAAAGGATTATATTTCGTTGAATAAAATGAGCTCTTCACGATTCAAAATTAAAATGCAGTGAGGGTGTTTTTATGTGAATCTATCATTGAAAAGAACTGACTGTCTTCAGAAAAGCTTCTATATCATTTTCATTTAGTCTTTCCTGTAATGCCTGATAAAGTAGCGTTTGTGAGCAGCGCTTATTTGATTACAGCTTTTACTGGGGAAACTGCTATATCTCCGCTAAATTTGCAGTCTGTTGGAAACACTGGTGTCTGTCAGTAAACATAAACAAAAAGCATGCTTCAGAACTGTTTTGAGAAGATGCTTAAGTTTTGAGCCATGCATTATTACTCTAAATTGGGCTACTACTACTATTACTTGCTTACTGTTATCTTGTACCCTGCAATAATAATTTGCTCAAACTCACTATTATGAGATGAATGGGGGGAAAAAAGAAAAATGGCCATATTGGCTTTAAAAATCGGCATTATATGTCAACCAATGGCTGCCCTGATTTCTAAATATCGGCATCGGGCAGTGAAAAACCCTTATTGTTAGACCTCTAAATAAAATCAAAAGCACAATTTGGCTTAATCCCTTCATCAAGTCTGTTTTCGCTATGCGTTTCAAAGCGAAACACGCACTTTGTTTAATCGATCAGCTCGTGATCCGGTGTTTTCCATGCCTAAGAACAGCTTAGTTTACATTTATTTTACAGTGCAATTGTTTTACAATATACGGCTATTACTGTCATTGTTGTTAGTATTATTATTATATTCTAAATTGGTTGGCTTCCGTAAACACCATTGTGAATGTAAATTAGACTAAGACAGTAAACTATACCACAACTAAAAAGAGGGTTGAGTCCCCTGTAAAGGTCAGAGACAATTTAATTCACTGACTTTTTTTTTTCTCCACTGACTTAAGTTTTCTTAGTTAAGAACATGGGTAGGAGCCCTGAATTTAATTTAACACTGTCCCCAACCACACAAAGGTCTTCATTTGACTTTTTTTAAAATATCGTAGTAATTATTGTACTGTTATGAACTTTTTCTCCCTTTTTTTTTTCTTTCCGAAAATAATGTTTTTGTGTGTATTGAACAGACACTTGTGCATCTGTTCATATTCAGAATAGCTTGTTAAAGGTCAGACCAAACTAAATGCCTATATCAAATTTGACATGCCAACCAGTTAAGTAAATTTAAACACATTACATTCAACTTTTTTTTTTTTATATATATATATATATATATATATATAAATTACGATTAAATGTTTTAAATGCATTCAATTTTAAGACACCTCTATATCTCACTTTTTGGGCAAATTCTACTGTAACGCACATCAGCAGACCCACTATAGTCTCTGGCCTTCTGACTATAAAAATAAATAAAAAAGTCCCATGATCCTCTTGTTCAACCTCCTTCACCGATGTTCTCAACGGCTCCGTTAGCGGATTATATCGCACACACGCATTGTGTCTGCATGCAGCGTGCGTGGGGTGATTTTTCTTTGTGTATATCAGCGCATACGCATGTGAGAAATGAGAGACATTTAGATGCAGACTCTGAGTCTGATCTACATGTAAACCACAGTCCTCCGCCTGATTGCAGCTACTGAGTTAAATGTGGAGGCAATTTCATGCACGGCAGGAGTCCTTCCATAATAAAACAGTTTTTTCTGCAGTTTCGAAGAAATTAGATATCCCATATCAATGACTTCCAAATCATGTTGAACTCTGATTTCATTCTTTTCATGAAGAGCAATTCATAACGTCTTTTAGGCAAGCCCTTTTGCTCCCTCCGTTCCATTTCCTCCTCTCTCCCGCTCTCCGCATCCATCGCTCTCTGTATCTCTTGCTCTTTCTAATTCACTCTCCATCTCTGCCTTGTCTCCTCTTAAGTGTGGGCAGTGTGATTATGTTCAGGCAGTAATGTAATTTCACTGCATTGATAAAATAGAAATTGTCCTTTATCTGTGTACTGATAGTGCTCAATTTGCAGGCGAGCTCCTCTGCAACCTCTTCAGGGCACGACGCGCGTGCCCTCCCCCAGACTTCCTCCCCCACGCTCTGCCTGCCTTGAGCTGCTGGAAGTCTGCGGGTGCGATTGTCAAATCAATTATTCATTCTGTGCAATTACACTCGCACAAAGAACTTTTCTCTGCTCGGAATGATGATTAAATTAAAAGCTATTCCAGCTGCCTGATAACATCTAATAGAATATTCATAAGCAGCCCAAATGGAATGTATGATCCCCATTAACTTCATCATGCTCACTTAATTACATGCTTGTTATTGTATTTACACCTTGTTAGAGCACATGGTAGCTGATACACTCTCTCTCTCTCTCTCTCTCTCTCTCTCTCTCTCTCTGGACTGTCGTCGCTGTCCTCTGTCGCACCCATCGCCTTCTCTTTATTTCATCTGTTCTTTCGCTCCATATTCCTCTCTTTCTTCTGCTGTCTGCTCCACTCTTTTTCTCACGTCGTCCCTCACTATCTCTTCACATCTTTTCTTCCTCTTAAAAATGCTATTTATTTTAAACGCGACCCCTGCCGGGCCGGGAGGGAATGCGAGGTCTCTGACAACCTCTGTGGCTTTTAGGTTTCTTTTATATATTCTGCACACAGTGATTGAGGGAGAAGAATGAAGAAGAGAAGAGGAGAATGTGGGAAAGAGAAAAAAAATTTATTTTCTCCCACCTTTCAAAAATGATGACATGATTGCTTTCCCTTGATCATGCATCATCATCTTTCTTCACCCCCCCCCCCCCCCCCCCTTCTTTCTTTCCTCAGGTAAATAGTCCCCCTCTCCCTATTCCATGTGCCAGCATTGTTTTTTTTTTCAAGTCTCTTTCTTCTTGTAGAGGTAGAAATGTGTGCACGATAATGGTAAGTGGCTCTGCAGATGGTGCGTTTGGAATGCCATCCCTCATTTTTGATGCTCGTGTTTGGCCACTTTTTACGATTGACCTTTCTTCCCCCATGGGGCAACTCTGTAACTCTGTTTGTATTACACCTGCTAATGGAGATGGACTGTGATTGAGTCCTAGACCACCAGTTGGGTGACCAGCAACGTTTAGGAGGCACAGATTCAGTCATCTTTCAAGCATAAAAACCGTTTTGTGGTAATAAAAGGTACAGGGCCACATTTCACCCTGGTCATTTACATATTCTCAAGGTACATTCATGTTAATACTCGTCTTGGCTCTTTCTTCTCAAAGCAAAGACTTGCTTTTAACAAAAGTCTTTGGTTAAAGGCTTTTGATTCAGTCTGTAATTCTCATTCAGTTCTGCTAGCCTGCCGGTGACTCCTCTATCGTCTCTATGGTATTCAAGGCCCTCCTGATGGGATAAATGACCTTGGATATCGACCCGATTGCATGACCCCGTGGCCCCCTGGCAGAAGAGTCTATTTAGCTTCTGCAGACACCTAGCCCCTCTCGCCAGCGCTCTAGCCTCAAACTGCCTGGATTGCCGGTTCCTTATCGATTCTCAAAGACTTTCATTTGAAATAATACTTGATAGACCTCCTCAAGCACATGTCCTTGAGCATAGTTCGATATTATGACTGATATTTTTCTTTTCGTATCAGTTTTGACTCGTTATGGATCAACTCCAGCCCTGCCTGCTACAAGGCTTGTGTGTTTTGTAGGTGTTGCATGTAGACAGAAGTAAATAAATATCTGATTCAAATATATTATGGCTGAAAAAAGGCATATGGTGATGTACTTTCATAGAATATTGTTATAATATATTAAGTTATTTAGTATAATCAACTTTTTTTCTAGTTAATTTGATGTTTTTTAAAGACTGGTTGTACTTTAACATGCTAACTAATTAAGCTTTACCTTTTTTACTTTTCTTTTTTATGACATTCAATAAATGATCAAAATAAAATGTTGAATTACTTTGCTACATTGACTATATTCTTTTTAAAAATAAAATTTATTATTAAATGCAAAGTAAATTTTTTCCATAATTTTATTTTAATAGTTTGGCCTTAGCAAAATCACAATGTGTCAGTTATGTAATATTGCCTTTGTAATATAATGATTTTTATTTATTTTTGATACAGTATAAATGGATGTTTATATATATTTAAAATATATAGCCTCTTTTATGTTTTAGGTAAGAACAAGGGAATCATAATGGCATCGAAAGGTTTTAGAAGTCTGTTGATTTTACATTTTGTCTCATTCTCTTCTCAGAGAAATTCAAGAATGTCTGGAAAGAAGAAAAGGAGGTGTACAAAATGCTGAAGGATGTAACCGACAACGTCCTCTCCACAAGCGGTTACTCTGAGGTCAACCTCGCCAAACTTTTCCAGGCCTTTACAGCCCTCAAGTATTGACCAACTGTCCTGAAGCGAACCTGGGTAATCAGATATGGCATAATATTTATGCCCATCCTCCCACCAAGAGAACCCGTACAATGTTATGTTTTCATCTTTTAATTCCTGTCTGCTGTAAATACACCTTGTGATTCTGTAATCTATGCTTTTTTCTGGCTCACTCGATTTGCATTTGTAATCCCTGACAGTGTTTTTGTGCCTGACGGCTTGGACGTGAATTAAGGTCAAAGGTGACGAGCTCACAGTCGATCTGCATGTAATCACCAAACCTTTCCATGTTTGAGCACCTGTCTCTCGCTCTAATCTGTGTTCTTGTGTCCCATCCCATTTAGCCTTTGTCCAGGTCTAATCGATGATGAATCTGTGGTAAAATAGCCATGATAAGGGGCTAAAGACACTCTCAACACAAACCCAGCCCCCCACTCCCCTGGTAGCACCACACACATTGGCTTTTTAGAGATAACAATCAGGGGTAATGACAGGCAAGTTCATGGGGGGCTTGTAGCGGTTTGAAGGGGTCTTAGTTCAGTAATGACTTCTCTACTACCCCCTTCATCTTTAACAGCACAGCAATTAGCCAATGATACAGAGATAGCCAGTGATTTGTGGAGTTTTGAACGATTGAACTCGTTTTTGAAATGCTCTCAGCTGGTATGTTCCAAATTTATTAGACCGATTATTAGACTTGCATCGTTGTGGCAGCTTGTGTTGCATATTTTGAACGTTTATTGCTTATAAAAGTGTCTCAAGATTCTTAATTGTTTTTGATATGGAAACATCAATAAAATTATTTCATAAAATGTCCCTTTTTCCCCCCTTTTTGATTATTTTATTTCACCATGCTGCAGGGAGTGATGACATTTACACATTTGAAGAGGGCGAGTTAACTTCTCCAAATGGAAGGCTCCATTTTCAAGACCTGGAGAATTGCAAGCCAAGAGTGTGTGAAAGCGAGGAGATTAGTCCACTTAAATCGAGTCGGTTTTAAGAATGTGGTGCTTCACTTGCTCATTCCATGTGTTTATAATGACAGTTAGACGATGTCTTAAACCATTTCATCAGATGTCAATTTCCATAAATGCCATGCTTGAAAAAAAATCGCCTTAAATGGTTGCGACTAATGGCACCAACCTTGCAGAGTGCAGCAACACTTAAGAGCTACTTTATGTCCGTAGCATGACAGAAGGCATTTTGCACATTGTAGGCCTTTGCGGCTGATGTATTAAACTCATATTGGCCTATATATACATTTAACTTAATGTGTGCTTCAGAGTGAAACTTAACAGATGCAGGTAGCTCCTTAATGTTATGTCGCACTTTTACAAGATTAAGTCATTGCATGATGTGGGGCTTTCAACAGGACATTCCTTTAACCGCAAACGCGATTTCGTCGAGCCCACAGAGGCTGTTTTCAAACTGGGCCACTCAATGCAGACGAGGCTTTGCATTAATTTACCCCACTAAGCTAATAAGAATGATTCGTTTTTGTTATGCTAAGCTTTATTGCCTGTCTTTTTGACCAGAATGGTGGTGTTGAGCAAAGCGGTGGACAAGGTTCTCTTTGATGAGGGAATTAGTGCCCTATTCTTTCTCTATTATTCATGGCATCGTGGAATATGTAAGTACCCGTGGGTGTCAAAAGGAAAGCCGGCCCTATTGCAAAGTGCTCCTCTTGTTTCTCTGAATAGCAGGCTATGAGATGATAAACCGCTTAATACACTAGGCTAATTGGATGAGGGTAAAAGAGACGAGGGAATTAAGGCACACCAAAAGGGGACAGGGTTCCAGTGGCCCGCTATTCAGCCCTTTTCACCGTGATTTCTTACTCTACTGCTCCAATAGGGGACGAAAGGCTCATCAAAGCGCCTTTAGTGCTTTCACCTACCCCCGGTGTCTCGAGCTGTGTCGAGATGGAAAAGTGTGATTATTCGCTGGTTGTTGAAGCACAGCCCAGTGAGCCAAAATCAAGGGAATGCATGTGAAATTTTACCATGCATTTATGAACTCTAAATGTACTTATATTTTGATATTTTATGTTGTTTTACTGTTTCATGGGAACATGTAAACAATTACTTTTAAAAGTTACCATTTACACAAGAAGAAAAAATCATTTTTTTTTCCTAGAAAGATGCCAAAAATGATTCTCTCTCCTGTTTATTCTTTTGTTTGTATTATTATTATTTGTTTTAATCTAATAGACATATTATATTAAAGAGATGCACTGTATCCACCCTGCTACAATCATAAGGATTATTAAAATGATGCACAATTCCATAAAACATTTTCATAATGAACTCTTTAAGGACAAAGGTTTGTAAGTATAATGTTTTTTTTTTTTTTTTTTTTTTTTTTTTTTTTTTTTTAATGGAACGCTGCTTACCAAGATTTTGCACAGTAAACCATTTACGGATTAAAAACTTGATATTTGTGTGTGTGTATATATATATATAATCTTTGTCATGAACTTGAGCAAAACTAAAATGGCTATACAATTGTTAACTTTTTTTTTTTTGAAGACTGATATATCCACAAATACATTACAGTATAATTTATTAACACTTAAAACCATTTTTTGTCTGATTGAATGTTTCAGTTGGGTTGTGAATTGCTTTTTGAAAATGAAGCATGCACTCATTTTGCTGGAATGACTTGGTGCCTTTGATTTTTGTTGGTGGTTCCCAAACAGGTGTTTTAGCATATGTGGTCAGAACGTTGGCAATGAATCATCTACACACACTCCACAAATAGAGAGGCAAATTTAGTCTCCACAAAGCCTGTTTCTTCATTCATTCATGAATTGTAAGAAAAGAGTTAAAGAGAAAGTCGCCCTAAGCACTTCAGGTCAATGCCTCTACAATTGTGGCGAGCATTCCCCAGATATTACGAGCAAATTGGTTTGCGATTCATTAATAATGTTCACAATAAGATTAAGGCATTCTGGAAAATCTCATAAAAATCCCAACAGAAGTGGGCTGCACGCTCCAGTGGTCCCTTCCACAAATAAAGGGGGGGAAAGTCTATGCACCTCACTTGGAGGTATGGCACTAGAGAGAAAATTGGTTTCCTTTGCTTAATGCTCCTTTGAACATTCTCGCATGCCAACATGTTTAATATGGACTTGCTGCGGGGGGGGGTTCCTTAACGCGCGATATTTAGTAGAAGAATTTGTTGGGCGTTATAAGAGCACTGATCCCCCATGCACGCCTCCAAACCCGTCTTCATTTCGTTGGTTCAATCTTTACTGATCCTGCTTGTTTGTGGCGTCATAATGAAACGGATTAGCGCGGGTAAAACAAGGAAAGGAGAAATCTTTTCAGCGGCGCGCGCGATAAAGAAGAAAAGTAATCCTTGAGGTAATTTCACGCGATTTGGCTCGACACCATGGATGGGTCAAATGGGCGAAAATGACTTCGTTTGAATGGAGCGCATTGATTGCAGTAATGGCATCGCTTCGCCCGTGAGATCCAAAGGAGAGGGATTTGGGGAATTAAATAAGGAATTCGAAAGAAAGACTTTTGATAAACTGCTTGTTACTTCATTAATGAGAAAGGGACTTAACAGAGTTGGGCATTTACAGATGTTGCGTCCAATTTAGCGCTTCTACAAGTTGTAAGGCCTACATCGGATGAGATGGCAGAATAATTACAAGTCGCTTTTTGTCAAGGCTTGAAGAATAGAGCCGTCATGAATATCATCATCTGACTAAATACAAATAAATACAATATATTATCAATCATTTATAGCAAACTGAAATAAACGGAAAAAGGCTCTTTCCACGACATGAATGTTTATGATTGCAGTTAGCCACACTGAACTGCTGTGGTAATTGATTCATTTTTAAGTGACCACTTAAATTGTTTTCTCTTATTACTCCATGCTCCCCGCCGAATAATTGCCCATTTACTTTTAGAAATAGACTCTTATGACTATTAATCGGCACTATAGAAGCGCATATATGTGTATGATCATTAGATAGTCAAATAATCGCGCCATTGAAGCATTTACGATAAAAAAAAATATTATGCCTAGTTATATTTTGTAACAGATGTTTATTTGTGATCGACTTCTTATTTCATATTTTTAATATAAAATAAAGTTTGATTTGCTTTATTTTAGAACTGCAGAAATATTTCGTTTCCCAAGTAGGCTATAGCCTACACTAATGGTGTTTTAATTTTATCTCTCTCTTTTTCATATTGATAACCTTTAAAAAGTGTAAACTTATTATTTCAGTAAACTTAATTCGCATTATCAGTTGTAAATAATACAGGAGGGTCTTTGTTTCACAAGTTTCTTTTATTTCGACTTGGTCCCTGCGCGCGACAGGGAAAATTCTCACTGAATAGCAAAACTTCCCGTTCTGGATTTCAGGCTCTCTACCGGGCAGACATAAATACTCATCTAAAAATCTAAAATTTGAATCAAACGAACAGAGGATGAATCTACGTGAAACCATTCCTACAGTACTACACCGAGAGCATATTCTCAAAACATCTTTTGAAATAAACTATTTTTTTTTCTTGTCATTTTGCCCCCATTTTCATTCCTTTTTTTAACAGAGCTATATATACAGGATACCCTTAACAGATCAGTAAACAAGCTAAAGTTTAGATTTTCACATTGTTCATCCTTAAAACAAACAAAACATTTCTTTTTCATTATTTTTTTCCTAAATATCATATTTAACATGAGAATTGGAAACGAACAGAAAGTAAAGCTGAGTATTTGTTTTCAAAAATTTGATTTGTTTTCCCAATATTGAGGCCAAACGTGAATGGATATGGTTCAGGATGGGTAGTTGTGGCAGTTCCCTTTGGCATATTGACCCATCTCTGCTTCAGCACTGAGAGAAGAGGAAGAAATGTCGAGTTCTGTGTGTATTGCAGTGTGGCTCCAATGATTCTTTTCTGTGTGAGTGTACAGTAAATGGGTCTTACCACATTTGATCCTGACCCAAATACACAACTTATTCAATGACTTTACCAAACACAGCCTCTCTAACTTACCCTCTGAGAAGCCTACATTACACTCAGAATCTTTATGTTCAGGGTTTTGAAACATGTTTGGTGCACTGTGTAAATTATAGTGATGTTGTCCAGTGGGAGGCGCAGTGAAGTAGTGACTCCAGTGTCAAACGGGTCTCTGGTGTGCTAGTGCTATATGGATTTGGTCGTGCTTTTTGTTGAGATGGTTTCTTTAATATTTTGTTTTGTTTTTAAGGAGAAGGATCAGCACACTTCCTTCCCCGCAGTGCCGGACGGCAGGATGTTCAGTTGGGTCAACTGGGCCGAATGTTCCTTTGCTTTGAGACGCAGAGCTGCGATGCTGGATGCCCTGCGGTCGGCGGCCGTAGAAGATGAGGAAGAAGGTGGTTCTGGTAGGGTTGTCGGCGGCTGCACTGGACCCTCCACTGGCGGTGCAGTTTGGCGCAAGAGAGCAGCGGCCGTGGAAGCACTGGTCAGATGACCCATACTTGAGAAGAGTCTAAACAGAAGAGAGTTCCTGTGATACAATGTACTGCACTCATGCTCACACCAGTGATTATACAGCTAATTTTTAGGTTTAGTATCAGTCGGATGACTCCAGTGTACTACAGAAGAGCCATGGGCATTTATTAGATGTGATAATTACTCTTAGAAATAAAGGTTCTTTATTGGCATCTATGGTTCCATGAGGAACCTTTAGCATCAATGGAACCTTGACATTGCACAAAAGAGTCTTTAGCCTGGAAAAAGGTTCTTTTAAGAATTGTTCACTTATAGGTTCTTTGGAGAATCCAAAATGGTTCTTCTATGGCATCACTGCAAAAGCTTTTGGAGCCTTGTTATCGCATGGTCTTTACCTGCCAAAAGTAGGTCCAATGAAGGCCGGATGCCTGAACATCGCTGTGCCCAGGAAGGTTCCTAGGCCTAGGGGTGTGGCATGAGGGAGGGCGGAGCTGTTTGGGGGTGGTGCCAGACCTGGGAATGCGGCAGCAGCTGCTGCAGCGGCGGTCCACGCTGACTCCAGAGCTGGGTGAGGTGGGAAGGGTCCTCCTTCCAGGTAGTGACTCAGGGGGTGAGCAGCTGCCAGCGGCCCATGAAAGGGCAAGCCTGTGGGGTGAGCCTGGACACCTGCCTTTTCACGTTTCCTCCACTTCGCTCTTCGATTTTGAAACCAAACCTAAGAGTTGGGAGAGAAGCCTCATTAAAGTCCAAACTTTACTAACAAATGCTGGTGTTCAGATTAATGCATCTATGCGATTTTGGTGAGGAGCACACTTAAATAGCTGGCCTTAAGAATTTGTCTCTTCTGTTTCTGATCCAGAGACATTAATATTCCACCTGACAGCCTGCATGGTCATTTAAGCATGAGCTTGTCGCACTTGTTCATGTGCAATATTTGGTTCGCTTTAATGAGGTGACAAATAGGCTGGAAGTCAAGGGTAATTACATGGCGCCAAACTTACGGTCTGTTACCCTAACTTTGCTAATTAAAATCTGGTTCGGGCAGAGCAAAAAACGGGGTGGAGCGTGGTAATTAAGAGCCGTGTTAACAAAAGATGTCGGAATAACAGCTGAACGACATCCAATAACAATTAATGCACTTTAAATTCCTCCAAATGTAAGTTGCTTGAAAAGGCTATTTAACTTTCCCACGATCCCCCTCCTGTCCTGCTAAACCCCACTAGGTTGTGCAGCAAGAACACGACCTGCAGACAGGGATCTCATAATGCAGGAAAGTGTAAACAGACAAACCAACAGGGACCTCGGCCCCTTTCACACATGCTCCAAACCGTTTTTGCATGGCCCCTGGGGCATTTATTAGCTTTATCACCTCCTGATCGTGCCTGTTAAGTGATTTGTTCTCCCACATCTCCAAATTGACATCTGTTGTTTTACATGGCCAATAACCCTCATGTTTGCACTGTCTCTTTGGTTATGAGAGTTGGGCTTGAACATGCGAGCCACGCTTTGAATAGAGAAAGGAGGGGAGGCAAACACCCTTAATAGTCTCTCACTCGTTCCAAGTGCAAAGCATCGGATCAATGCCGGTCTATTGCAATCACAAAATGGGAAATCAAATAGCATTATCCCCCTACCCCTCCCCCTCCCTCTCCCCCGCGCCGGCGATGAGAATTCAAACACCATTTTCTCCCTGGAATAGCAGTGTTTGCTCTCTCGCTAAGTGCGCTTTTATGAATCAGGGGCGTCTGTGTAATTGCCGCTAAAATGTTCGCTCTATTGTGTATAATAACTTTCGATAACAGGAAAGACCTTGCCATGACGTACAGGGTCATTTACCCAAGTTTACGATTGTCACTTTAAAATGAAATTAAATATAGACCATTAGGTGTATTGTCTTAACGCCTATAAGTAAGCAAATTGCAAGAATCCGCAGGCTCACATCATTTAGTTAATCTTTACCTTTAAAATGTCGTCAAGTGGTCATATCACAGCCAATTTCTCTCAATTCGTTGCAATTTAAATGCTTTTAACATCTGAATGGAGTCAACGTTCTCAGTTGTGTTTTGT
Organism: Carassius carassius; assembly: GCF_963082965.1. Classification (NCBI taxonomy): domain Eukaryota; kingdom Metazoa; phylum Chordata; class Actinopteri; order Cypriniformes; family Cyprinidae; genus Carassius; species Carassius carassius. Next base: position 18,714,897 of record NC_081789.1, read on the forward strand.
ACAGTAGCTTACTCGTTAATATTATTGTGCATTTAAATTCGATATAGTTTGTTTTATTTTTATGCTCGAAAGGAAGAAAAGTAAGCACTCACTTGAACGCGCGCTTCTGTCAGATCCAGCCTCATCGCGAGCTCCTCTCTGGAATAGAAAACATAGATCATCAAAATGTGTGCAGGGATTTCTTTTAACACAAACACCGCAAGAAAACAGATTTTGCCTAAATTGTCAGAAACCTGTGAAAGCAATTTAGGGCTGATGAGAATCGAACGGGTAACTTGTATTTTTTTTATATAATGGATCGTTTCGTTGGGCGAGGCTTTAGTGCACTGACTGTAACAACATAATGATGGAAATAATGGCATCTAGACTATTATATGACAATTGAGCATTTACTGAAAATATACCTGGCTAAATTTATGACAATTATCTACCACGTCAATATAAACATCGATATTTCATGATCAACAACGAACATTTTTGTTAAAGAAAAACGGTCCTCGGGTAAATCTGTCATTAGGCAGACTGATGTTTTTTATTTGATAGACTTATGTTGTGTGGCATATTGATTATTTTTTCTTTTATGCAACGTGACTATACGAATAAATGTGGGGCAACGTTTTCCAAATAAAGTTCAAATACAAAATTCTTATTAATGTTCAAATTTCGTAAACTGATTTCCCTTTTAAAATAAAGAACATCAGTTGTAGGCTATAGCAACATTTTTAATAAACAAAATTGTCTAAACGTCTGTAATGAATAACTCAAAATAGTATAACTCAAACTGAATTTTATATCGATGACATAAGGACAAAGTAGGCTACATCACATTCATATAAAAAATAGGCCTAATTTTATTATGCTATTTTATTTAAAACCACGAAATTTTTCATTGTTTATACTATGCTTAACGTATATGTTTCAGTTTGTCTTGTCCGCATTTTTTTGGCTTACTTTTCTAATGCTCTTAATTAAAACTATTAATTTATATATTTGAGTTTTAAGTAGGCTGTTGCTGTTGTTGAGCTCTTTTAAGGCCCACGTATATTTATTTTGACGGTCACGAATGTTCACAGTGATGCTAGCAGTAGTCTATTAACTAACTGATCCATAGAGAATAATGTGAGTTTCAGTTTTATAAAAATAAAGTGTACAGGACAGGACACAGACGAGGGTGCGCACGTTTTAGTGATTATTTCTCTGATATCAGAATGTCACGCCAATTATACTCGATTTAATATAAAACGATCAACCGGTGTAATTTTTCCCCCGAGGGAATCAAAACAAAATAAAATTTAATTTCAAAACGGAATATATACATATATCCACCACAAATGTGTTGGGCACAAAGGTTTTATTTCATTAATCTACCTGCATACACACACACACACCCCTGGGGCTTTGTATTTTTAAAATGTTACAAATATTTATAATTTAAATATAAATATGAAATTGTTTATTTCTTCAATTGTTGATTTGGATTGGAAAAAATAAAGTAGGCTATGGATTCGTGATGTTATTTCGATGATTAAAATACACAGATCTGAATTTAACAATAAACTATTTTATTTACATGCATTTTTAATATTTAGGAAAAAATACTTATTCTTTTCGTTCATTTTAAGGCATGCATTCTGTTCATAATTAAAATCTATAAACCATAATAAGTGGTATATCTACTGTACCTAGTGAACACATCAGGGTAGTGTGTTTTCTGGAAGGCTCTCTCCAGTTCCTCCAGCTGATAGCTGGTGAAGGTAGTCCTGTATCTTCTCTGCTTTCGTTTAAGCATCCCTTCCTCCGAGTCGCTGCCGGCCGACAGACACACACTGTCCTCGCCATCTTTTACATCCCCATCGTTGTGCAGGCTCTCTTCATCCTTGGGAGACAGACTGGCGTCTCCGCACGCCTCCTCTTTGACAACGTCCTCTTCAAACTTCAGTGTGCTGAGCTCCATCAGCTCCTGCGCCGTGTGCTCGGGGCTCTGGCCTTCATCACTCTGGCTGAAGGGCGCGTTCTCCCTGTATGACTTGCTACGGCTGATGCTGACTTGTGGCGCTTGGCTGATTTTGAGACTCTCACAGGTTTGGTCCAGCAGTCTCTCCCTCTCACCCTTCTCTAGATGCTCGTGAAACCCCCTCCCGGAGTCCAGGTACTTCCCCCCAGGGCCGTAGAGCCGGCGCAGTTTGGGCGGCAGGTGCATGTCCGCGTCAAACGAGTTCTCTTTGGAGGTGACTGGAAAGATAAAAGAATATAAGATTTTTAAATGCACCAAGCACTGTGAATTCACCTGTTCAGCTCTAGGAATATTGTAAATATCACGCACTCTTAAAAATGTTTTGGTGGTTCAGCCAAAAACATATCAAGAATCATTTTTGCATAATGTTGTTTTTATTTATTTTTTAAATATACAGTTAGTAAAAATAAAAAGTTTTTTTATACAGATTCTTCAATCGTGTACTATAGTCATGGCTATATGGAAATTTGATATATATATATATATATATATATATATATATATATATATATATATACCATGAATGATTGCCATGATTTATGGCAACATTCATATGATTTCTGATTTAATACATTTTTGTTAGCCTGATTAAAGTATTGGTCCATTAAGAAACCATGTGGGTTCTTTCACAGTTTTCTAAGGAACTTTTAGATCAGACGATTATCAATAAAGTTGTAAAGCATTTTGAAAAGAAGCGTGTAATAACAAGTTAAGCATTTCAGTGCTGTTCATTTAATTATTATTTTTTATTATTTGAGAGGTTCTCAAAACTTTCAGGACTTTGTTTTCACACGCAGAGGTGTTGCTTCTGACCATGAGACTATTTTTGTAGGCTACACATTTCTACAACTGTGAAGTTAAATGCACACGAAATCAATTAACTGTGTGCCATGTTTGTGACCAAAACGTAAAACAGCAGAAAAGAAATAACGTCAAAGCGTCTAGGCGCTTACCTTCTGCTGACTGGTCGTGGTCCGGTCTGACGGGTGTTGACAAACTTTGCGCTCCCAGTTGTCTGACTTTACACGGGCTTCTTCTGCCCAGTATACTGTCTATGCAGTAGGAGGAAAGCACGGTGGGCGACTTGCTTTTACATTCGCTTCGGTCGCGGCTATTGTCGTCGTACTGACTAGTCATATTTGTGTCGTCCGAGGTTGTGCTCGAGTGGGTGACTGTTACTCTCTCTCGCACTGTATCTGAATCGTCTCTCTTGCCTATCCCACCCTGGCCGCTAATGCCATATGCACTAATCCCCAGTAGCTCCGCTCTCCGTTCTGTTGCATTGACGTGTAAAGCAAACCTGATTGGCTCCCAAGGGAACAAGGGGGATCTTTATATATTTTTCCATTAAAGTTAAACGGTATGAACTCCGCGAATGTTGTGATGGATTACTGAACTCGCTGATAAGCACCTCCACATTTAGACTGAAATTAGATTAATAAAGAAAGTCTAAATACGTTGCAGATAAGTAAAAAAAAAAAAAAAAAAAAAACTCCGAACTGAAATAAAATGATTTGGGCTATCTAAACAAGTGGGAAACACTTTTAGAAACGTTTTATTTACCAAGATGTTGAATGTTTCATTTTTAATCATAACTCAAATATATTATTATTATTATTATTATTATTATTATTAGGCTATTATTATATCGCTGTCTTTTTTTAATTCATAGGCTAAATAAATTAAAATTAATACAAAAAAGAAGGTATTCAAATACACAGACATTACAAAAAAATACAACAAATACATAAAACAATTTTTTTTTAAATAATGCTGAAAGAGCATTCTTGCTTTTTTATTTTATATTATTTGAATACGTTCGTGCCATGCATTTATTTTTTTGCAACTTTTTAAAATAACAAAGCCCGTTTGTCTAATTTTGGTTGTTCTGTCTTATCTATATGTTTAGTTGTGGTAGTATATTTGATGTTATTTTACACCATATCCATTTCAAAAAAGGAGACACAAGCCCATTTAGTAGAGGCAGGGCCTGACCGGGTGAATTGTTCACCTGGTCCTCTTGTGCCTACACCATAGACTGTATAAAAACGGTAGTACACACACCTAGCCTAATTGCCTGTCCTCTCAGAGTGAAGCGATCAGATAGCCATAGATGATTGACTTAAAAAGTGAGGGTGGTGATAATAGGCCGATGAGAGCGTACTGCAGGCATCTAGACTCCAGCAGAAGACTGGAGAGACAGATTGAGAATGTAATTTTAAATGAAAGTCTATTTAACCTGCTGCGGATGGCATGACCCTAACCGCCGCTCAGACCCATCAATGTTAAAAGGATCATTTTCACAATTCAATCCCAAACTTGCAACGAAGCTGCAATTTACACTCTCCTCTTCATAGGTTAGCCTACACGGTTCTGCTCTTGGGCTGACTGAGTTTAGGGTCGTGAAAATACAGTGTGTGAAAAATTCTCGTGCTTAAAAACATTTGTGAAAGTTTTAATGTTTGGCTTTAATTGGACTTTGAGATATCAGCTTCATAAACAACACTGAACATAGAACAACCCACCCCTCGAAACTTAAGCACCAAGCAGATCAACAGAAAAGAGTAATGACAGTAATAAAAATATAAGACATTTTTCTCGTTCCCAAACAGGCGCGTAATGCAGACGGGTATTTAAAGTCTCTATGTAATTTGGGGGCACAATTTGATTCATTTATACACGCTCTGTTATTAACCCAAGAAAAGAAATGTCAGGGCCAGCAGGACATCCGCGCTTTGTTTAAATGCACTAATTACACGCACCCATTTGAAAAAAAAATGCGCAATTTTTCCATATTCGGTCCTGAGTCTAGTATTTAGCGCTCTACGTGCGGGCAGGCAAACTGTTAGTGGGTGCCAGTCAGTTTCACGCTCCTCTATTACCCGATACCACAGTGTGTCATATTTTCACAACAGCCTAACTTGATAATTTCTACAATCGTCTTCTGTTTTGCAGGGTTTACATGGCCCATAATTCGTCGGGCTTTGGATACGCGTATGCAAACCAACCTCTGTTCCGATCACAAGAAGCTTTCCTCAAACTGTAAGTAACAGTAGGTGACACTTTACATCGTTTCGATGATGTTATACCCCACAGATCAACAGCTGTGTCTTAGAGTGTGTCCAAATCCCTAATATAGACTCCATCACTCCCACGTTTTCAAGCAGCGCCATCTTCTGGAGTTAACAAAAGCGCTCAGGGATAAATTCAGTCGGTTGAGCAAAAAAAGAAAAAAAAGAAAGAAAAACTAAACGAGAACTTCTTCATGATTGACGCTATTTTAAATTATCAGCTGTAATGCATGTGGAAAGTTTCCGCCACATTTCGTTTTGATGATGGATCTAATCATGGATAATTGCATATTAATTTTTTTAGCAGTATCTATCTATCTATCTATCTATCTATCTATCTATCTATCTATCTATTTATCTATCTGCCATCTCAAAACATGCATTAGACAGGAAGTTCAGATTATTAATTAGTTGATGGTAGAGGTTACTGTGTGGTTAGCGGCTCACTGTTGAGTTTAGGAGCCACACAGATGACAGTTGTGCTCTAGAGGTGGTGTGTCTTCATTCCTGTTGCTGTGACTTAATTGGATGCTACTCTGCTTGAAAGGGCGAACAAAAAGACGTGCTCTCAGACGCGCGCATAAGCAAAGTTAATTAGTGGTTATTAACCCCACGCATAATGAGAGCGCGAGGGAGTCAATTTAATGACTTTGTTAGCTTAAGTTTAGAATGACAGTCGATGATCGGAACAACAATAGCAATCTAGAACGCAATGATCATCTGTAATTTTCAACAGTAGTACGCACTAATAAAAACAAAAGGACCCTAATTTTGTTCAACTGACTCGATAATTTGAATTTATTTAAAAAGAGGGAGAGAAGGAGGAAGAGGAAAGACAACTCAAACATTTTCACCAAAGATCCTGTCGTTGGAGACACAAGTAAATAGGATTACAATTGTTTTATTGCATGCCAAATGATTATTTATTGGTAGGCTAACACTAGATTTTGATTTTGATATATTTTCATCTGTAAATACTTTCTGACGTCCATAAGGAATCAAGAGTCTGCAGCTCACAGACATCATTTGCATATCGTATTGTTTACAGATGCATGACTTGCATTGGCCATCCAAGTTCACAACCACATGACCAGCTATCATTTAATGTTTGAGTTAATTAGCAAAATTATATTTTGATTTGTTTTTCAGAAGAAATAACGTTAGACACGACACGTTTGTGCTGACATATGAGTGAATAAATGAATTTTTTTTTTCTGAATAAACTACCTCTTTAAGTATTGGGCATTGCATTGCATCACATGGGCAAGTCAATAGTGAAGATAAATAAATTCGGTTCCAAGAGGGATCATTGAGAAAAACCCACAACTGTATATGGAATCATCACGAAGACGAACTATATTTATTCGTGAAATGCTGAAGGGGACGGATGGCGTCACGTGGGTACGTAATGACGTGTGCCATTAATCGATTTATGTACGTGTTAAACGGGAACATGGGATATTCTAAAAGCAATTCATGCAAACACCTTTATTGTAATATTGTCTAATTTAGAATAAGTCAGATAATTTATATAACTGATGTCCATGTAAACAGTCACTGCCTGTGACCTTTGTCAAAAAACTTTAGTATCACTTCAACTTTACCTAACCACAGGTGCTTCCTATATCTTTAAGACCATGAAACAGAAACCTAACAAAGTCATTGTTATGCAAATGAATACATTTTTAGCTTACTTTTGATATAGCCTAGTATCGAATAAGAATAGCGTGCACTTTCTCTTAAACTGAACTTTTGTTTCGAAAAACGGGAGATAGGAGAAGTAGCACGGGGGGAAACGCAAGGCGTCGAGATTTTTTAAAGTTGAACTTTTAAATTGAGCGCCATGTTTAAGGAACGTCGAGACGCTGCATCGCAACAGACAAACACATCCATATATATATATAATTTTATTTTATTTTATTTATTTATTTTTGGTCAAACACATCCGTTTACTGCGTGTTCACATTAAAAAAAAAATACCCAAAAGAAAAAATTGGAAAAGTAACGCTGTGGAATGTGAAAACGCGTTCTGTGTGAACGACCTTTATTCAGCGACTTTTAGGTGGGTATTTCGGAAGTGAATGACGTAAATATTAAAGACGTTCTAAATAAATGTATGATTTGTAGTATGTAATAAAACTATCCTATAAAAAGACAGAAGGCCAACCATGTTGTCTTTGCACTGTTGCTATGGTAACTTCCTCAAGCAAACGCTACTTTGTTCGCTGGCAGTAATTTCGCGCATTCTTGTAGCTTTTGTGGTAACTAAATGTCTTTTTGAACAGTGGTTTGAACATGCTACTTATGTTAAAACAATGCACAGTTTGCTTTCTGGTCTTATTTGTGTTTGTTAGACCCGACCCCCATCATATCACACTGCAGTAGCCTAGAGATCATACAGCCGCGGCCGACTGGCCTCATTTGGGAGTTTTTCAAGTTTCTATATTTTTTTGCGCATCATTTCATATAAGTCTGAATGTAATTTTTTGTAGATTAGAGGGGACGCGAGGTCGCCTCTGCATTCTTATCGATTTGTGGATCGTGAAGCGTGGAATGGCTTCTTTAATAATGCATTTGGGTGAAAGGTCACAAATATGAGATGGAACAATTTTGCGTCTCCGATCTTATTATCGTTTAGGCATGAAGAAGTGTACAGGGGCTTCAGGACTTGGCATATATTTATTTTATTTCTTTATCTTTTTGCCTGTAAAGAGGGTTCATGTGTGCTGATGATCTAAAGAGGTGCTCTTGCCCTTTATTGATTGCTTCTTGGAAAGAATATGAAAGTCTAAATTCAAGAATGACAATCCTTTATTAAGTTAATCAAAGTAATACATGCAAATTATTCTTCTTCTCCCATGAGCTTATCAAAACCTCTCCCCTTGAGTTTGAAGAAGTCCATTTATTCAGTTAGCGTCAATAACGCGCGCAAATATCGCCATGCAAATGAAAGTTGATTAGAGTAAATTAGGGACTTAGCTGCTATCTGACCTTGTCTGAGTTTTATGTAAATTTTGTAAAAACGACACAAGGAAATAAATGACATTTAGACGTTCGTATAAAAGAAGTAGCCTAATCAAGAGGTTTTCAATGGCAGGAAAATAATCTGTGTAGCCTGAGCTTTATCGGGACCTGGAGAGCATCACAGAAGGAGGTCATGTATTATGGAATTATATTTTACCATCTTCTTAAGCATTGGAGGCTATGGGTAAATGATGAGACGCTATTTTATAGCTTTTTTTTTTTTTTTTAAGTAGGGCTTGAAGTATATATGTATATGTTATAAGTATGATGTTGTTAAAAAAAGTAAAATGTCTCATGAAAAGGTAGACATTCTTTATAAAGGAAATGTTGGCAGATGTAGTAATTTGAAGTAGATTTATTATTCATTTAGATATGTAATTTAGTTTTAAAATATTGATATTTGAAACCTTTCATCTTCCAGATTAGTGCCGAAATATGCAATAAGCCCCTTTGTTTTTTGTTCCAAAGCCTCCTGATTGCTTTTATTTTTTAAATAAAAAATACGTTATTGATATTCATGAACATAAATTCCGAAATTCATAATCTAATGTAAACAATTTAATGTAAAAAGGCCTAGCTATATTTTTTAATCATATCTTTGATTTTTGTTAGGAGAAAATATGAAGTTGTGTAGCCTACACTACTGTGTTCAAAGAATAATGAAGGCTTGTAATTAAGGAAGATTACAAATAAGTTTTGAACTGTACTGTGACATTTCAGGGTCATTCAATTACATTTTATGTATAGGGCAGACCAATTAAACTATTTTGATAAATGGCCAGTGACCATTCCTAAATGTGTTACATTGGTTCTACTGACAGTGGAGCTGTAAGGCATCAGAAGAAAACGAAAAAACAAAAACGGAAACAAATGGCCGTTGAACTGTGGGCCAAAACATAGCTCAAAATGTGCTTGCCTATATATATGACTAATTTAGCGAGGGCCAGGAGATGTTGATAAAGCACTAAACATGATGTCTTGGGGTATTGTTAATGAGGTCTGTGGATACTTATAGGGGATAAATCCCCAGCAATTCATCAGAGACTTCATCTCAAATGAAATTAGCTTCCTGCGTGTTGCTGAGATGGCTTCTCTGGAGTTCAGCTGCGATGGTAATGGATGCTGTGACAGCTCTTCTCGGGCTCAGTCCAGCTCCGTCCCTGTCTCTGCCTCCACACGAGGCCAGTTATTCTATTCCCCTCTTTCTTTTTCTCCTTCAGGACTCTAGCTCCCATAGTTGTTTGTTTTGCTTCCCCGTTGCTGGCAGATTGGAAGTGGTCAGGGGTGGCTGACAGTGATAAAAGGGGATATTATTCTTTGTTTGTGTGTGTGTGAAAAGGGCAAAAAATGTATGTGAATGTATCACAGGACATCATTAGTAAAAGTTGACTGCTCTCCAAGGCCTCCAGACCAATTTAGTGGGAGAGACAAAACCGTTTTGATCCCGGGTTGCTGGTATGAACTGCACAATGGGGAGCCGAGTGAAGCCATGCCATCTATATTGGATTTCTTACTTCTCCATTTCTTGGTGCTTGGAGTCCCTGTGGTTAGGAAGTAGTAACAGTAAATTCGTTCTGCCCCTCAGGGTCATGGTGGTCTTACCCTTTTTCAACAGCAGGAATTTAACGGTCAAAAATCTAGAGTAGATACTCAAGGGTCATCCAATATTTTGTCTGTCATTCTCTTCTCAATTCTTGAGCTTTGAATGAGTTTGATGCAACATGTCACTCTTAAAAATAAAGGTTCCAAGAGGGCCTTGAAGGCATTTTTGATTCCATAATGAACATTTAACATCCATATAACACATCTGAATACAGTGGAAAAAGGTTCTTCAGACTATTAAAATGATCCTCACAAGAAAGACGAAAGGATCATTGGGGAACCAAAATGGTTATTCTGTGTGGCATCGCTGTGAAACCCATAGAGATATGGGTAGATGGCCTATTAGCTGCTGTTTCTATGGGCCGCTATGCATAGACCAAGATGGCGGACATGTCAACACAGTGCTATTTTTGGTTCCCCAAAGATCCTTTCATTAAACCGGTCTTTAAAGAACCTTTTTTTCTGTGAAGAACACATTAATCTGAAGAACATTTTTGCTCAATGTGATGGTTTTATAGAAGTTCTTTGATATTAGTCCTTAAGCTATCTCGCCAAATCTCAACCATTTTAGCTAGCTTGTGTGATGTTATTTCAGTTACTTAATGCACTAGTATTGGTCAATAAGAGCACAGTTTTTGTACATGTTCTTGTGCACATTCAAACAAAAACACACACAGATGCATTTCCGCATAATTCCTTAAATGCATTTCCAGAGCAACCAGCAGCAACAACTGCCAATGAGATTTTCAACACAAGTAATTATGTTTTCGCATGTTTCCCCCTCCTTTCTAAAAAAAAATCCTTATAACTAAGCGATTCAAAAGCAATTTTCTCTGTGGGAAGAGAATGTAATTTGCTATTCAATGACATTCTGATGTGTAAAAAACCAGAAGCCGGTGGTAAAAGGTATCTCTAAAGTCTGTGTACAGTGCATTAATGGGCATAACCAGGGGAGGAGGGGAGAGATGTCAGGAAGGGCACCATTTAATGACTCCAGAATAATCCCTCTCTCATTAGTGAAGGCTCTGAGGATCCACCGGGGCTTGAACTGGTAGAGCGTGGCATGCCGCTACAGTCTTTATCTTCATATTAAACCATTTGCATAACATTACAGCCGCTGGAGAGACTCCCTTAACAAGGCCAGTTGCTCTTCATTTTAAAAAGGGGACAGTGGGTGTCTCAGCAAATCTATTCAGCAGTAAGTGACTACTGCTGGTGCAAATGCAGCATGAGGTGAGAGGGATCAGGACGCAGCATTTGGAAGCACATTTATCATACACTTGCTCATGCATCAGACTGGGTTTGGGGTGCCTCCAAAAATCCATACACAGTAGCTTTTACCATCTATCCTGAATTTCCGGGGTTTACGGACCGCCTTGCATCCTGTGATTGTGAATTTCACTGAACGGAATGTGTGGGGGTCTGATTTCAAGTCCATCAACTTGTAGTTTATCCAAGGGGGGAGAACATCAAGGCTATATTGTAGAAAATACTTTTGCTCATCTGTGCACCTATCATGAGACATTTTTGTCACTCTATTGCCTGTGGAAGAACACTGCTTACTTTAAGAAAGGCGAGAAAGGGAGCGAGAGAGAGGCGTGACAAAATTAAAATCAGTCATTTTTTTCCCCTGAGGAGCAGATCAATTTCCGCAGACTGGGTCGAGATATTTTCCGGCATTAGTCTTTCTCGACTTGAGCACAGCACCTAAACGGCCTGCCAGCGGGAGTCTCGGCACAGCTGCACGCTTCAGTAGAGAACAGTTACTTCTGCCGCTCTGAGTTTATTTGCGCCTCACCATGAGAATTGCCATAATTTACCCCACCAACACATCACCTCCCCAAAAGATGAGAGAAAGGGAATAGTGTGTGGAATGAAAGAGGCAAATTGATTCGACGTGATATTGTTTTCTGTTTTTTATTACGCCTATTCATTTTCTCAGAAAGAAATGCACAATTGGACCGGTGCCCGAGTTCAGTATCATACTGTGGAACCTTAGACACAAACCTACATAATGGCCCGGCCTGTTGCCTATGTTTAAATTATGGAAACAACAACAGCATTTGATCAGCTCTGGCCTTCTCTAAGTGCAGTACAGGATGAAGTATGTACATGTTACAGATTTCCTTTCAGACTTGTAACATCAATGTTATTTGGTCACTTGAATTCTGATTTGTGATCATCTAAATTGATGTTAAAGGCCAGAACTGGAATCATGAATCAGCATAGATTACATCCACACAACATCTACATGTTAACAGGGAGAAAGTTACATAAAAAACAGCTTTTAACACCAGATGTTACATTTTGATGGTCAATTGTTTTATATAGAATTGTTGTACAATAGCCTTTTTAATGCAAATGTAAAAAAAACTGTAGCAAATTAAATTACAGAAAAACAAGAGCAATCCTTTACCTGACTTTAATTACTAAATAACTGTAATTACTTAGTAATGCATTAAACTTAACACTGGCAGTGACACTACTTTATAATGTAGGCTACTTAAAAAAAAAAAAAAAAAAGACTGTAAGCCTTTGTATTCATGTTTGCTTTCGATTTTATTAGGGTTTTTTATGTATTACATTTAAATACATTTGAACTTTTGTGATAAATTTCCACAAATATGGTAACAATATAATACATTTCAGATGGATTGCAAAACTTGGGGATTAAAAACCCAAACAGATGTAGCTACAGTAATAAAAAGCTTGAACATTCCTTGGTTTCCTCTATACTGAACAAGAAATAGGCCTACGTGCATTTGTTAAAGGACTGAGAACTGGACTTTACGATCTTGCCCTGACTGACATTTGCTGTACCTGTGCCAGGGGTCATTCTTTGCACGATCTGTGAACATCGAAACTCTCCTCTCCTCCCCTCCTAAACGTTGCCCAAATCTCTGGTTGCGTCACGAGCCGTGTCTGAGTCTAATTAAAACCATATTGAGAAAAAAGTAAATAAGACCCAAGTTCCTCCCTCGGTCTTCTGCTGCAAGAGAGCGAGGACTCAGTACGAGCAGTTCAAGGGATCGGAGCTGAGCGAAGATCTCCTGGAGAAAGTTGCATCTGTGGAAGTTTGCAGCTCATTTTGAAAAGTTGATATATAACTAGACTGTATTAGAAAATAACGAAACAATGGCTGGTTTGAAGGTAAGTTCACTTTGGACTGCATTGACGAATGCGTATCTAAAATAAATCATAAGTTTAAACTTACAGTAATTATATCATCATAAAGTTTTATTCACAGGTTATAGTGGTAATCTTTTTTTCATTAAATACTTGTTTCTTCAATTTTATTTAGACATATACCAATTGCAAAAATTATGCTTGATTATTGTGTTTGGAACAGCGCTGTAAACTCACCGTTACATCCTATGAGCATAGTGAGGTCCGTGTCTCTTTTGAGTCGGATCTTTTTATTGAATACGGTTAGATAGAGGCGAGTCTCAAAACCGGTTTGGACTAAGTTTCCAAATACCATCTTCAGCCTAAAAACCTATACCTAAACAAACACCTGAAGATGCTTTTTGGAAAAGCAGCCCTGAAAGATTTATTCATGACCCACGAGACAATCTATCTTTAAGAGCAGTTCTTAAATGTAAAAAGAAAACTTTATATAGTTTTATAAGCTGAAATGTAGAACGGAACAACAAACTTAACTGGGACACATGCCATTGCAGTAAACACCGAAATAAATAAAACCTAAACAATAAGTATATGTCTTTATTTTGAATGTTTCAGAACATGTACAGGGACATCGATCAATTGATAGTCTGAATCGATTCTTAGTAGCGAACTGTTTGAAAGAACCGAGTCCTGAAAATGAGTTTTTCATGTCATCGTTACATGATGGGGGCGTTCCAACTTGGCCAATCAGATCACTGGAATCTGCAGCTGCCCAGATGAGGTTAATCTCGGCTCTAGGCTACATAAACTTTAAATTCATGGAAGGTTTTTTTTTTTCAGAAGAATGCTCTCGTTTTATAAATCGAAATTCAAAGGAAATCTGACAGTCTGCTAAAGTAGACTCTTGCTGTTCTCAACTGTCTGCCTGTAGAGAAGCAGAATGTAAACAACTGGCATCAACTATATTTTGTCAGATGTTTTTAGATTACATTTTAAATCTTAATTCCTATGAGTTTATTGCCATATTTAACTTGAGTTATGTTTTCAGTTATTATTTGAGATGTTTAAGAGCTGCTCTATATGCATCTGCAGATGCACGATGACTAAGCACATTTTTTTGTCGCTCACTCGTAGGAAGGGGGAGATACTCAGATGGCCCTACACAGTTTCTTTGTGTTCTTCTATTCTCTTTTATCATATTTTGCCATTTAGTTCTTAATAAATGAAATTAACTCATACTTTATCAATACTTTTCAAATAACCCTGTAGTACATGAGCGGTTTTGGAAATGAGTTTGCCTCTGAGGACCCTCGCTGTCCAGGATCTCTACCTGAGGGACAGGTATTACCACAACTTTTATCACCTACCTGGCCTGACCAATTAACTTTACACATCAACTACAGTTTAGTTTATTGTTTTATAGAACAATCCACAAGTGTGTCCATATGGCTTATATGCTGAGCAACTCTCTGGTTCTGCCTTCACTTGCCCTCGGTCGACCAATAAGAGAAGGTATATATACATTTGCAAAAAACAAGACAAAACAAACAACAGTATGTAACAGTCAAACCAAATTTTTATGTTTATAGCTGGCTGTACCGCATTTTACCCTCTGTGCGCCACAAGCCTTTCACTCCGATGAGCGGTGGAGATCTCACAGAGAACTGGAATGAAGTGGAGCCCGACCCCAACCAGCTACGATGGAAGCCGTTTAACATCCCCAAGTCTTCTGAGAAAAAAGTGGATTTCATATTGGTAAAAGATTACATCCTTGTCCACACTGCTCATATGGCCTTCATATTTAAATAATTCTCAGTGATGCCATCGGTGATGCTCATTCATCGGTTTGATATTTTCAGGGTCTACACACAGTCTGTGGAGCTGGAGATTCAAAATCTCGGAATGGAATCGCCATACACATGTACACCTGCAACACTTCAATGATTGACAAGTCAGTCTGAATTAGATTCAACTCACCAATGATTTTATTTCCCTTCTCTGTAAAGTGTTTTTTTTTTAGATGGTACTTTTTTGTTTCATAGATGTTTCCAAAATGCAGATGGTGATTTCCTTATTGGTAAGCTTGCGGTCTCATTATTCATGCCATATTTTCATGCCATATTTTCATATTTTCAAGTTTTTTATTTTTATTTTTCAGGATTATTATGTGATTTGGATTTTTGCAGTAGTAGTTTCTTTTGATTAGGACTGAAATTTGTGTTCTAGTGCCCCAGCAAGGTGAAATCCTGATTACTACAGAATTTGGGAAGATGATGGTGGAGCCCAATGAGATTTGTGTCATTCAGGTGTTTTTTTTTTTTTGAAGAAGAAGTTGTTTCCTTTCCTCACCAAGGCTGCATTTATTTGATCAAAAACAGTAAAACAGTAAAATTGTGAAATATTATTACAATAAATAATAAAATAACTGCTATTTATTTTATGTCATTTATAAATGTGATGGCAACGTTGAATTTTCAGCAGCAAATACTTGATTTTTCAGTGTCACATAATCCTATTAAATTATTTTCAATGTTGACAACAGCTGTGCTGCTTAATAGTTTTTGTGGAAACTTTATACTTTCCCCCCCATAATTCTCTGATGAATAGAAAGCTCAAAATAACAGCATTTATTTGAAACAGAAATCTCTTGTAACACTATAAGTGGCTTTATTGTCACTTTTGATCAATTTAATGCATCCTTGCTGAATAAAAGTATTAATTTACTTCAGAAAAAAATATAACTTACTGACTCAAATCTTTTAATGGTATTTTAAATTCAAGTTTGCATTCAATATTCCAATAAACAACACAAAAACTTAATGTAAAAAAAAATATTTTTATGTACTTTTCTATGTTTCCCAGCAAGGGATGCGTTTTAGTGTTGATGTGTTTGGAGAAACCAGGGGGTACATTCTAGAAGTGTTTGGGGCCCACTTTGAGCTGCCTGACCTGGGTCCTATAGGTATGTACAACATAATTTCTTTTTGAATGCCTTTGAATAACTAAAGCTTTCATAAGCTGCTTGGATAAATCTATTAATTTGGTTGTACATTGCAGGGGCTAATGGACTGGCTAACCCTAGGGACTTCCAAACACCTGTGGCTTGGTACGAAGACCGTACTGTATCCACAGGTTACACCGTTGTCAACAAGTACCAAGGAAAGCTCTTCTCAAGTCAACAGGTGCCGTGAAATGATTGCATCATTAGTAATTCCCATCGCCGATATCAATGAGGCACTGAATGATAGATTACACACAAAATGTTCAATTTCTCTAGAGTTCAAGCATCTTTCTGCACTGAATTTATTTCCCCGTCTTGACAAATTAATAATTGACTTGTTACGGCTGTCAGGAGCAAATTAGAGACAGCAAAAGTAGCATCACAAGGCAGTATCACTCATTGTAACAGAAAAAAATAATGCAGAGAGAGCAGGCATCTATATTTGAGCACACAGGTCTCGCCGTCTGTACTCTCTTAAACGGTTTACGCTCTGTCTTGAAGGAGAAGGTACAACCTTATCCTGTTGTTTTGTCCTCCAACTGAGTGCTGAAATTGCTTAAATTAGCTTATTATTTGCTTGACTGGGAAAATATGTTTGTGTTTTGTATGAGGTTTTTTTTTTTCTTCTTCTTCATTTTAATAGAGTCTGGTAGAGTTATCCTGAGAACTGTTATGCTTGTGAGATTACAAACCTTGGGGTCCCAGAAACCCCAGGGTGCATGGAGAGCGTCTTTGTGTGACTGAATGTAACTGTAAAAACAGTCATGTTCTTGTTTGAGTTGCTGGACTTGTGTTTGTGTGTACAGTTGTGACTGGTGTGTGTGTGTTTGTACATGTGGGTGGGTTGAAACAACAGGAGGGCGCATGGGGGTCAGGACAGCAGGCAGTCTCTGCTGTAATGAATTATATTGATTTTTCCGGCAGCATTCAAAATCTGTCTGCTGCAACATTATCAAGGTGTATAAAATTGCGGTTTTTAACGAAGACGTTTCTGCGCCTCGTAACCTAGTATTTCAAGTGAAGGAGTAACGTTAGAGCGTCAAAACAAAACGATGGCGTTAAAACGCTTTCTTGAGGGGCGGGCATTGATCGGCCGTCTTAGTGTTTCGCGGTTGACATTACTATTGATTATTTACTCAAAGTCTACAGAAATTCATTACGTAGTGTATTATTACAGTATCCATGTTTTTGTCTTTTTAAATGTGTTCAAATAGGACTTTTCGCCGTTTAATGTGGTGGCATGGCACGGAAACTACACACCGTACAAATACAACCTGGAAAACTTCATGGTCATCAACTGTGTGGCGTTTGATCACGCAGTGAGTGTTGTTTCATCTGACCTCTTAAAATCACTACATTTGAACTATCAATCAAATTAGGCTACCTGATTTTTTTTAAATTTCCAGGATCCGTCGATTTTCACCGTTTTAACAGCGAAATCCACTCGTCCAGGTGTGGCCATTGCAGATTTTGTCATCTTTCCTCCTCGCTGGGGTGTAGCTGATCACACCTTTCGGCCTCCCTACTACCACAGTAAGTCAGAGTTGTTGACTACACAGCCTACTTGTATTCAAATCAAATAAAATTCATGCTGTTAAAGAGCGCCCTCTGTCTCTGCTAACAGGGAACTGCATGAGCGAGTTTATGGGGTTAATCAAAGGCCATTATGAAGCGAAGGAAGAAGGTTTCCAGCCTGGAGGAGCCAGTCTCCACAGCATCATGACTCCACACGGCCCTGATGTCGACTGTTTTGAGAAGAACAGCACAGCTGTCCTCAAACCAGAGAGAGTTGCTGAAGGCACTATGGTAATGTTCAAATGGTTAATTGTGAAATACATCATGTAAAAGGCTAGATGATGTTCTGAATAATGCTGTATTAAACAGGCATTCATGTTTGAGTCATCCTTCAGCATGGCTGTGACCAAGTGGGGATTGGACACCTGCCACCGTCTCGATAAGAACTACTATAAATGCTGGGAGGCTTTAAAAACTCACTTCAATCCAAACTGGAAGCCCAGCAGCAAGTAGAACATGGTTACACCTCAACAGTCATCATAATATTTGTTTGACAGTGGATCAGTGATTCACAATGGTTTTATCAATAGATTTGAGGATTTGAGAGTGAACCAGAGATTGTTCTGTGATATCAAAATAAAACATGCTATTGGAATATAACCAATAAAACTAAACAGATTGTTTCTGCAGGTTTTATAAAAATACATTTAAGACAAAGTAAAGAATATATAAGGAACACAGTACATCAACATGTAAATGTCTAGGGAGAACACAATGAGTTGTATGAGCAACACTTTAAAGTTTCAAAATACAACATCCAATAGGTCTCCATTACTTTTTAATTCACAAAAAAAGCAAACTTGTTAGCTCTGCACCCAACCATTAATACATGGAAATAACTTTTACTGTACATGTGTTCTTAGTATGTTTGTTTGTCTTGTTTTTCAGTGCAAATGTCTAAAGATTCTTAAAAATGACAAGATAATAAGTCTTGTATTCTGTAACCGATCAAAATGTTAATGATTAAAACAAGAATAAATATATGCAAATAGTTTAAGAAAATTTTGTTTTATATACCACACAAGCTCACATAATTTTAATAATTATTTCAGAAAACAAGACTTCTTATATATATTTTGCATCTTAAGTTGTATCTCATGGATCTGGATTTAAGGATGTCAGATATTATATACATCTAGACAATACTGAGAAAGATATTCAATTTGTAGCAATGCAGGCAACATTTAATATCATGATTTATACATCATGGCACCTTTATCCATAACACTGCTCTGACCTTTTTAAAGCCTTATGAAATTACAAAAATATTGTGAGACTTATTTTTCTTCAATAACAGCGATAAAGGAAGTTTCAACAATAAAGTATTTTATTTAGAATATAATTACAAGTACTCAATGTTATCATAAACAGTGAAATCAAAAATTTTATGTTGACAGTTTATAGGGGCGCTCATAGGTCCCTGCCTTAATCTTGGCCTCCCTTTTGTCCTGGAAAAATGGGGAAAACAGGGTTAAAATTATATAACCACTGCAACATAAATACAGAAGAAGTGAATTCATACATCTTCAACTCACCCGGTCTGATTTAAACACCACATACAAGACGAAAAGAGGAAGAACTCCAAACAAGCCACCAATTAATGAAGTTTTAGCAGTCGGCCTGAAGTAGTTGTTATTGGTGCGTGCATATGTCCAGCGTGTAAGAGCAGGATCCTCCTACGAATAAAACACATGGAGCTTGAGGACTACATCAAACTGTTTAAATGTGTTCCGTTACCTTCTGGAAGTTTCAATAATGCATTTGTCAGGACAGTGAATAATAATGTGGCAAACAACACACCCAGGCTGCATTCTGAATAAGAGTATAGAGTGTTATTACATCTTTTCACATAAAGATTATAGAGACTTAATCAAAACAAAGCTGACAGGCAGTCAGCGCTAGCCAGCGTTCAGTGAAGGTCACTCACTGCGGATTCAATATTAAACAAACAACCTAGGTTTCTGAAACATAAATGTAGACTAAATATGTAATTATTACAACATCATAAAATTATAAACTAGTACTATAACGTTATATATATAACTATCTCTAGCTTCATTGTAACTGTTTTACCCCAAGGTAATGTTTGCAGAATGTGTTATTTGGCTCGTCTTACAATCAGCTCTTTCCGATGAGGATTGTTCAGCTGCTGCAGATACTGCCGCTTCAGTTGAGCCCGCAGAGCCGCTCTCTTCTCCTCAGCCCGCCGGTATTCAGGGGAAAGATTGAAATACTCGGCTGGATCTAATGTTTTTGGCCGAGTGGCCAAAGAAGCCTCTTTGTAGGTCGCCATGACAGAACAGCAAAAAACAAAACAAAAAAAAAACCACGCCTCGACAAAAAATAGAAATCTCATTGGCTGCGTGCGACCTCGTCACATTCACAAGTCTCGCGGTAATTCAGAATGTCTCGCCAAAGACTGGTTTATTTATTTATTTTACTGTCTGTGGGTTTATCCGATTTCAATGAAAGTAAATCGTTGTTTTAGTTTAGTCATTAATATACCATTATATACATATATAATATTGTAATTGTATTGTGTATTTTTTTATAGGCCTACGTGTGTGTATACACACACACACACACACACACACACACACACACACACACACACACACACATATATATATATAGCTACAGGATACAGTTTTTAATAGTATTAACTTTTAGTTATTGTAGTACTTCAAATTCAAGTGAAAAGAGCTTATCAACTTGTTGAAATATAAATTATATGTAAATAATGTGTAAAATAATACGTTTTTGTATTTCAGTTAATGTTTATTTTATTCCAAGTAATGGAAATGTGTTTTTATTTAGTTTTAGTTAATTACAACCCTGCATACCGCTGTAAAAAAAAAAAAAAAAAAAAACATTTCCTTGAGGATAAATCAAATATTTAAAATGTGTTTGACCACACAAAACCAGTCGAAAAACATGACCTAGTATATTTATTCAAATGAATAAAGCAAATCAGATTGTGCAATATATTATTAGTGCTGCATGATACATTCCAGCCTCAGGTGTGATCCAGATGTTGGCTCACCACTGGACTGAACCACTGGATCCTGACTGATTTGAGGAATCTCACAAATATCACGCATAGAGACACGAGCAAAGTCCTCCTTGTCACTCTCCGACGATAGCCTATCTATAGCGAGAAAAGTAGAAGTGTGGATTACCCATTTTGACCAGTAGAGGGCGCTACAACGCAACAAAAGTGTTTATTTCCTAAATAAAGATGAGTTAGGGAAAACCCCAAAGTCTTACCTTTGATAAATATGCAGCATTTGCTGGTACCCAAATTCCTCCATTCATTGATATACCTGAGAGACAAGCAAATATTCTAAATGGTATAAGGGAAAAAATACTAATTGGGATATTTTATGACTACCATGATGATGGCAAGTACAGTCTGTCACATCTTACTCATCAAAATTGAGAGCTTTGGTCCATTCCAGCAGCTCATCTACTTCCTGCTCAGAAACTGAATCTGCTCCAATCTGTTCAAAGGAATCCATCAACTCTGTGGATTCTTGCACCAGCAGAGCTGTTTCGTCGTGTTCTGTATGAGCATGCAGGAGACCCTCAGCATGCCTGTGCACAAGATCTGTGTTTACCATTATGTCATCATTCATAACATATTTCCAGTTTTCTCTATGATTAGCTCAGCAGAACACATCTTATCACCTAAATACAAACAATCAAACAGCTACTTTAAAGACATTTTTAAAATACGCAACATTTTTCTCATCCATTCAATTTTCCGAATCTTCTTTTTTCTTGCAAAATCTTGTCGCCGACGGATTTTGAAGTGATGGAATTGTATCTTCTTAACATTGGTTTCTTGAGTTATTGGGTCTTCAAACACAGAAATCTTTAATCAAAAAGGCAGTGATAGACATACAATGCTTAGGCAACAATTGTATATTTTTCGTACTGTTACAATTTAAATTGTACATGAAACAGTAGAAATTAGCTGCATTTATTTGATAAAAAATACAGTAAAAACAGCAATGTAATATTTTTTTAAATGTATTTATGGAGGCAGTGATGGCTGCTGAATGTTTGGTTGGATATGTTTTGTTTACTGAAATGCTCTGATATACAAAAGGTGAAATGAAAATGAAAGTATTATGACTGGATATGTCACCTTGCAAGACAAAATCCGCCAGCCATTGTTCTCTACCCGCTGGTACCACCCAGAGTGATCCTCCCTGTCATTGCTCATCAGTCGGCCATTATGAATCTGGCTTGGAGCAGGTTTCTTTAGCTGTGTGTAATCTTTAGGACTGGAGGCACACATATCCACTATGGGTGCACGAGTGTATATTTTAAAGTAGATGTTTGGAGGATAGGTTGGCTGGAATTTTATAAACATTAGTAAGTAAATTGCAATTTGTGGCAATGTGTCTGTTTCATTATAATTAGATTTTCAATAACATAACCTTCTAGAGCAGAACACAATAAAACATTACAGCATGTTCTTGAGGACAAATAACCATCTAATCATGGAAAGATGAATAAAATCAACACTCACCCCACCCAGTCTGAATCGGATAAGTGCCCCTGAAGCAGCATCCAGAATATTAGCCTACAACAAAACATTCAGGCATATGATTTATTTTTTTTTTTAAAGAAGAGAAACATCTAAATATTCACACATGCATTGTAAAAAAAAAAACCTACCTCTGCCGGGTTAATAAATCTAAGAAGGAGACGTGGATCCCCTTGATTATGAAAACTCACTAGTTTCTTGAGGTGCTTGAAAACAGCAGTATCCTACACATGACAGACATAGCATGCACTACTTTTTATTCCATCATTCAGTCATATGTTGGAGAAAATGTGACATGAAAGTTGAGTGTGATCACTAACAACATGTGTCCTCCACGCTCGCTGGATGATCCTGGCTGCTCTGCTGAAAACTGTTTCCAGCTGTGGGACAAGTATGACATTAGTGTCTGAGGTAGTTTCCCCAGCTGGAGATGTTGTGTGATGCCTAAAGGGGAAAAAATGATTTGATTAGTTTTTTTTTTTTTTGCTTGCTTCACTCATTTAGAAATGTTTTGCTGTATTTCATACCTGTCAAAAGAGTATGTGTGTTCAGTCATTTTCTTGTTCATGCTAGCACATGCTGCTTAAGGATAAAACGAGAGAGAGAGAAAAAATTATACTGTGATACATTAATATGGATTTACATTTAAATTAACCGAAAAGGGCTGAAAAAAAAGGAATAGAGAAAACATAACCTATAAATTATACTGTTTAACTAAGGCTAAAACTCTGCACCCCGATTAAGCCTGTGCCATGTCAAGGAGGGAAATTGGTTTATTCAGCAAGGATTATGATTGTTTTTTTTTATTTATTTTTAGGCTACATTTAAATCCATCCATATAACGTTAGCCTACTCATTTCAAAATTAAGATTTTTTTTTTTTTCAAATCACTCGGCCCACAAAATGTTACTTACTTGATCTCTTGAGTCCTCTTCATTCTCAAGTAACAGAATAGCCAATATGCTTAAAATACCAGAATTACAATAGGTACAAGGTGTTTAAAATAAGCAATGTACTGAAAATAAAGCGTTTTATCTTTACGATAATACAGAAATCAAACCCATCCGGTGATTATCGAAAAGTAAACAAAATCGTGAACTGGAGTTTCACAATTACATCGACAAACTGAAGTAAACAACGTAAAGGGAGCAAAAACTGCAACCAAAGACTAAACTTAACATTGAAGGAGTTGAAAAATAAAGCCTAGACACAGTATGACTCCTTTATTGGTGACTGCACGCCTACAACCGTTACCAAAGCAACGTGAAAACAGACTTATTTTTACCTCAATGCTAGAAAGCTAGAAATACGAGATTTTATCCAAAATACATTTTAAATGGGAAACTACGTGTGGACTAGGAGATTAATCATTTAACTAAAAGATTCGTTTAGTGACCTTTTCAGATTACATCCTTACGACAGTAGGTTGCGAAAAATTAAGGATTGCGACATTGAATCGTTAATTAATAATAAAAAAAAATAGGCTAACGTTACTCAAAATATGGCCCTTTAACGACAGACATGATTTTTTTTTCTAACAAAACAGGCCTAGTGATTGTTGAGCAAACCTGTCAACCATTACTGAAACATCGATCAATCAGTTGCATCACTCATCTAACTGACTGTTTATTGTATAATTATGGCAGGCTGTGACATGACCTGTTTTAATGAGCTGCAATTAAGAGTTTCTGTGTTATTAGAGTACAAGTTTACTAAGACTAGAGTGTACTTGCTAATCAAATTTTAACATAGCAGTTGACCATCCAAAGTTAGTCATTTAGTCAATACTTTATTACATTTTTATAAGTGATCAATATTATTCTACTTCTGTGTTAGGAAAAATACAACCTAATATATAAAATGTTCATAAATATAGGCCTAACTGTTTTAATAAAGACATTCAAGAAATGGCTTTACAAAAAGGACCTTACATAGACCTATGTTACACAGCATTTGGTAATACTGTAGGTCAGTTTTGCAATTGACATGTCTTATGGAGAGTCCTTAAGGCTAATGCCCCAAACCCCTGCCCTGCATAATAAATTACAAAAAAGATCAATTAAAATTACACTGAAAGCCGCACACAAAACAGCAAATCAGATTATACAGCATATAGAATCAACTGTGTGGTCTTTTATAAGAATGCTTAGTTCATCTGTGGTATGTATTTTGCATACAGTAGATTGTGAGAGGTCCTGTGTTTGAAACCTCAAATTAACAAGTCGTGGATGAGGATCAGCCACTGTTTTCAATAACACTTTCATACTTTTAACAATTATATCAAACGGACAGCAGATATCGGTTACATCATCTTCTTTACAGACTTAGCCATAATTAATGTGGAATCATCAGCGTTGCAGGCACCAATATTACATTTTTCTATTTTCTATATATTTTTTCTAAATGTTAAAGAGGCAGTATTTAAAAAATTCAAATACATCTGTTAAACATAGTTGCCGTTCAGTTTCTTGGTTGGCAGCTTCTGACTATAGAATGTCTTGTCAGGAAAATAATGTATTGTGGCTGACGCTATGCTTTCAAATGCCACAGTGAATGAAACAGCCAATAATCTACAGGAGACAGGCCTCAATAAAAGGAATAACATGAGAATTCACCATTTCAAAGCCTCAAGATCCAGAAAATATATATGTAAAAAAGCTAATGAAACAGTGCATTGAACTGTATTGTAAATACATTCATCGTGAAATCAAACATTGTTATCCTCAAGCACTAAAGTATTCAACAACCCATTATATTTAATATATAACAAGAAATATGAAATCAACATGGTCTTATAATTCTGAAATAATTATAATTCCTTCTATATATAATCTGTATTTCTAGTTGTTTTACAATTTAGATTGGTTTGACAGAGGTCTAATGTTGCTGCAGCTTTGTCATAGACGACACTATGCATAGAAAAACCCTGCAACATTTGTTAATGTTTAGCATATGTTGTAACGTGATGGAATTGAACAACATACAATTCTCTCCTCTAAAGTTCTGTTTCTGCTGCATCACTATTATCAAGATAGTATTCATCATCAGTTGTGGTGTCAGAATCAGACTCCTCAAAAACAGTCATGCTGGTTGTGTGGCGCCTTGATGACAGGATTCCACGAGGAGGAGACAGATTTTCTGGAGATGTCCATATGGGGGAAGACACAGAAGGAGCATGGGACATACGACGAGGTGAAGAGGACATAGTTGGTGATGGAGGTGGGGTTGGGTCTGCATCATCATGATCAAGATCAAGATTATTTGTATATCCAGATTGAGACTGTTTACCAGTGATTGAATTTGCATCATAGATTGGGGAAAGGCTACTACTCATTGGAGAGTCAACTACTGTATAATTCTCTTTCGGCAGAAATTCATCCAAACTTGAGAGGTCACTGATGCTGCTTGTCGAGATTCGTCCAGGACCTGATGGTCGGCTTGAAACCACACTGCTAACTGAGAAAGATCGTCCACTGTGTAGCCCATACTTTAAATCAGCACATGATGAGGACAAGCGAGACCTCACAAGGTTTTGCTGCAGAGGACTCTTGGTGGCGCTCTGAGGAGAGAAGTCATCTGACTCACAAAGTGAATTTGTTTTTTTGCTCAATGGACTATAAAACACATTGTCATTTTGAATGTCTTCTGAATCAAAATCAAACAAATAAAAGGGCGATGGGGGACCGACAGAGGATTTTCTGTAATGTGGTAAGGTGACAGAACGATTCATATTTTGGGTCTTTTGCCTGTGTGGACTAAAGCTCCTACCATAAGACCGGTTTCCATTTTCATCGCTATGCCTCCTTTGCTGATCAACATTTAATTTATTCTCGGATGATTTATTTAATGTCAAGGGTGACAAGGACTCAAAAGAGGCTTTATCGATGGTCAAAGATGAGTTGGAGGTCTCCCATGTGCACTCAGAACCCTTTTGTTCAGTTGTAGATCTGTTTTGCCAGTCCATATTTAAAGTATTCTTAAATTTCTCTAATGTAAGTGGGGACAAATCTGCAAAAGGTGCTTTATTGGTGGACAAAGATGAGCTGGGGACCTCCCATGTGCACCCAGAACCCTTTTGTTCAGTTGTAGATCTATTTTGCCAATCCATATTTAAAGTATTCTCAGATTTCTCTAATGTAAGTGGCGACAAAGATCCAAAAGAGGCAAAAGATGCTTTACCGACGGTCAAGGATGAGCTGGGGGCCTCCTGTGTGGACCCAGAATCATTTATTTCGGCCTTAGACTCATTATGATCACTCATATTTAATGTATTCTCAAATTTCTTTAATGTTAGTAGTGACAAGGAACCTAAAGATGTTTTATCAGCTGTTAAAGAGGAGTTAGAGGGTGCTGGGTGGCTCTCAGAACAGGTTTTCTCCTCTGTCTTGGGACTTTCAAAATTCTCAGTATCTGAGGGCTGCTGAGTGAGACTCTTGTTCTTTTTTGGTAGTGTGCCAAGTGAGCTGTCTGAACGTTTGACACCAAATGTCAGTTTCAAGCGATTTAACATCTGGTCAATCCTGCTGCTCGTTCTAAACACTGGTAAATGTCTTTTGGTTTTTAAATACTGGGGACTAACATCCTCTTTGTCTGGCAAAGAAGCTGAAGAGAAGACAGCTTCTTTGTCTTTCTTGACTCGTGAACTAAAGAGGCCTTTTTTTGAATTGGAACTTTGCATTTCCTGCAATCTCTCAGGCATATGCACGGCAGGAATCTCTTTCTCAACTGTCAGTGGAGTTTCACTTTCTCCTGTGAGCTTATCAGGTAATATATACTTACCTTTCTCACCCTGCCTGTGCTTGGGGTATGCATTACCCATATCAAGCTGAAGTTCCATCAGGCCATCATGCTCCTGATTAAAGAAGTTGTTAGAGCCAGTGCTGAGCTGCCTTGGGTGTGGGCTTATATTAGTGCTTTGGCTTTCCATGACAAAACTTGCATCTGGAGCAGATTGTAAAAGGCATGGCTGGGCAGGTTTGTGATTATCTAGGGTGCTTGTGTAAGCTTGAACTGCTGTCCTCTGTTCTCTGTTAAAAGCAGCAAACTGTTCCTTTGGTTTTCTAATGCTTGTGTATGTGGACAGTGAAGAGCTTGGAACACTTTTTATGAAGTCTGCAGGTGTGGTTACAATATCATAAGATGTAGATCGGGTATGAGTTGTGTGCACAGGCAGAGAGGGTAGGTCTTGTAAAGTGTTGTTGAGTGCAGGTCGTGAGGAGATGAGGCTAGAATATGGAGATGTACTGAGACGAGGAGCTGATCTTCGTCCAAAATCAGGAGGCAGAGATTGAGCTGGTGCTATTTGAGAGCCAAAAGAGCTTCTTTGTAACACTTCTACCTGTGGCGCAAATGGGTTGAAGTCAAATGAAAATTTTGAAGGAAGTGTTTTCCAGTCACCTGTGAGTGTTACGCCTCTATCTTGCTTAAGAGTTGATGTTTCACCTCTCTGTATGTGGGAAGTAGGGGTGGAAGGGGAAGGGGTGGACACCGCCGGGCTGTACTCCCGTAGGTATGAATAAATGCTTGGTTCTCTTACACTTCTGAGAGGTCTGCTTGGAGAAAGAGGGCTTGAAAGATCCATTGGGTTTTGACTTGACTGAGAATATTTCTTAGAGTCCAGATATATATTTGTGGGACTTGTTCCATCTACAGGAGAGTCTTTCCTGGGTGAGCAGTTAAGCCTGTCTGTGAAAGTGCTTGTGCCTAAAGAACTGCTGTCTGTTATATTGTGTGTGCTTTGCGATTTAAATCTTTGGACATTAAAGCCAGATTGTTGAACATTAAAATTTGTTGAATCTTTGGGAGAAAATGTGGTATCTGGAGTTACTTGTTGTTTGATCACATAGGAGTTTTGCAGGTTGGTGTTGTTGGCAGTATTTTGTTCCACTGCATCTGTGTCTTCTATACTGGAATATTCCCTTAAAAGAACTGAATAAGAACGTTGTTGGGATCTGAGAACACCAAGTTGGCTGGTTTTGGTTGTGGAGTGTGGGAAATGTTCCTCCTCTGCTTTGGCAATAGAAGCTTCTAGTCTCTTTGAAATTTCTGTCTCTGGATTTTTTAGAAACAGCGATGCCCTTAATGGCACTCTTCTCCTAATTCTAGGTGAGAAATGGAACTGACTGACTGACATTTCCTCTGTTCTTGCAGGAGTGTCTGGGTTTTCGGCGGTTTGGGCAGCAGCGTTAACAGGATGGGCAAATGATGGAGTTGTTAGAACATCTCTGCTAGGCAATGTAAGAGACCTGACAGACCTAGTCATCTGAGTCTCTGATTGTGTGGGCTCAGCACTAGAGTTCCTCAAATTTGACCTCCTCAAGGAAAGAAGTAGGCTGCTTGTTGTTGGCTTAGAGCTCAATGATTTGAAAGACTCGTGTTTATCTCCAGTATTTGATATTCTGTACCCTGAATGGGACAAACCTGGTACCTGACGTGTGTCCAGAGGTGTGGGAAAAGGATGCAAATCTGTATTATTGTACATCACCACAGAAGAGGACTTGGTAATGGGTCTCTTTGGCTGTATTGTGGTTGTGATGTTCGGGGAATTGTTCTCTTTTTGCCAGTCAGGAGAGTTATAGCTGGTTCCTGCAGTCAACTGCATGTCATTGTCATTGGCCAACATGTGTTCAGATGGTCGCCTCTGGGAAGGAAGAAATGATTGTTGCTGCCGATCCTGGCGAAATAAGGTAGATGGGTTCATATTCTGTCCACAGTCTTTGGGTTCATGCTGTACGTCATTGCCGCCTTGCTTGGGTCTTCGAAGGCGGCCACTCCAAGGTGGAACAAGAACTGAGGCCAGGGCTGAAGACAACATAGCTGATGTAGGATTGATAAAACCAGGTTCTGGCTCAGGGGTATTTTCAGAATGAGGAGCAGGTAAATAGTCTGATGACAAGACTTGGTTTGCAACTTCTGAATGGTGTGTAAAAAACTGGGAATCAGTGCTTGCTTTTAGACCATTGTCCACTTCAAGGGAGGTCAGATTACTGTGGTATTGTGGATTTGTTGAAGCATTCTCTCTGCAGTCGTTGGCTCCAGATTCCTTGTTGAATTCTATTTGAACCTCACAAACAGGATGAGCAGAATGTCTTTGTGAGTTGTGAACAATTTCTGTTTGTTCGTGAAGGCCTATGTTGTATTGTATTCCTGTATTTTGTACCTGCTTTGTCCCACGTTGTTGCAGAGTGGAAAAACAGTCTTCATCAAAGCTTGCTTTTGGCCCATCCCCATTCTTAAATAAATCACCTGTTGATTCGCCACATTGGTCAGTTTGTGAAAGCACGTCCCTTAGCTGTCAGAACAAGAAACAAATCTTTTGATTATTGCCAAAATTTGCAAAAATCACAGGCACTAATTCAAGCACAGTAGCATTTGTAAATTTTAGACTGCTAAATTGCATTTCAGAGCTGCTTGGGAAAATTGCAATATATGCTTCTCATATGTATTTGAACTATTTGAACAAATCACCACTCCCATTCCATAAGTGTTTATACCGACAGTTCAGCTTCACAACTGCGCTTTACATTCCACTAAAAAAATTGTCTGCATGTCAAAAATGCAAGCATGGAGTGGAATGTATTCAAAGGGCAGTACAATAGAGATATTCATTATATTTAAGATATTGATTTGTAAGACATAGATTGTATCTTTACACCAGACATTCTCTTGCTAAAAAAATAATATGCATCTTAATGCATCTTAGCTTGAATGCTTACCTCTGAGTGGTGTTGATTAGCTGTGTTCTTTACGTCTTCATGTGTTCTGTAACAGTCAATTTGAGAAAATAATTTTTAATTAGCATATGATTTTTTAAATGAGCAAAAATGATAAAAGTACGTAGATTAAAAAATACCTCCGTGTTAAATTAGATTTTTCAAAATCTCAGCAAAAGATAAGTTCCCTCAGGCAGATAAACAAACATCAAAACTATGATGAAAACAAATCTCTTGTCTAATTCAATGTTTCACACGCTACTCTTTCTCCCTAAATACAACCCGAATTCCGGAAAAGTTGGGACGTTTTTTAAATTTTTATAAAATGAAAACTAAAAGACTTTCAAATCACATGAGCCAATATTTTATTCACAATAGAACATAGATAACATAGCAAATGTTTAAACTGAGAAAGTTTACAATTTTATGCACAAAATGAGTTCATTTCAATTTTGATTTCTGCTACAGGTCTCAAAATAGTTGGGACGGGGCATGTTTACCATGGTGTAGCATCTCCTTTTCTT
Source organism: Carassius carassius (assembly GCF_963082965.1). Taxonomy (NCBI): domain Eukaryota; kingdom Metazoa; phylum Chordata; class Actinopteri; order Cypriniformes; family Cyprinidae; genus Carassius; species Carassius carassius. The sequence continues at coordinate 18,745,101 of NC_081789.1, forward strand.
TTCAAAACAGTTTGAAGACGTCTGGGCATTGAGGCTATGAGTTGCTGGAGTTTTGCTGTTGGAATTTGGTCCCATTCTTGCCTTATATAGATTTCCAGCTGCTGAAGAGTTCGTGGTCGTCTTTGACGTATTTTTCGTTTAATGATGCGCCAAATGTTCTCTATAGGTGAAAGATCTGGACTGCAGGCAGGCCAGGTTAGCACCCAGACTCTTCTACGACGAAGCCATGCTGTTGTTATAGCTGCAGTATGTGGTTTTGCATTGTCCTGCTGAAATAAACAAGGCCTTGCCTGAAATAGACGTTGTTTGGAGGGAAGCATATGTTGCTCTAAAACCTTTATATACCTTTCAGCATTCACAGAGCCTTCCAAAACATGCAAGCTGCCCATACCGTATGCACTTATGCACCCCCATACCATCAGAGATGCTGGCTTTTGAACTGAACGCTGATAACATGCTGGAAGGTCTCCCTCCTCTTTAGCCCGGAGGACACGGCGTCCGTGATTTCCAACAAGAATGTCAAATTTGGACTCGTCTGACCATAAAACACTATTCCACTTTGAAATAGTCCATTTTAAATGAGCCTTGGCCCACAGGACACGACGGCGCTTCTGGACCATGTTTACATATGGCTTCCTTTTTGCATGATAGAGCTTTAGTTAGCATCTGCTGATGGCACGGCGGATTGTGTTTACCGACAGTGGTTTCTGAAAGTATTCCTGGGCCCATTTAGTAATGTCATTGACACAATCATGCCGATGAGTGATGCAGTGTCGTCTGAGAGCCCAAAGACCACGGGCATCCAATAAAGGTCTCCGGCCTTGTCCCTTACGCACAGAGATTTCTCCAGTTTCTCTGAATCTTTTGATGATGTTATGCACTGTAGATGATGAGATTTGCAAAGCCTTTGCAATTTGACGTTGAGGAACATTGTTTTTAAAGTTTTCCACAATTTTTTTACGCAGTCTTTCACAGATTGGAGAGCCTCTGCCCATCTTTACTTCTGAGAGACTCTGCTTCTCTAAGACAAAGCTTTTATAGCTAATCATGTTACAGACCTGATATCAATTAACTTAATTAATCACTAGATGTTCTCCCAGCTGAATCTTTTCAAAACTGCTTGCTTTTTTAGCCATTTGTTGCCCCCGTGCCAACTTTTTTGAGACCTGTAGCAGGCATTAAATTTTAAATGAGCTAATTAAGTGGATAAAAGTGTAACATTTCTCAGTTTAAACATTTGCTACGTTATCTATGTTCTATTGTGAATAAAATATTGGCTCATGTGATTTGAAATTCCTTTAGTTTTAATTTTATTAAAATTTAAAAAACGTCCCAACTTTTCCGGAATTCGGGTTGTACTTCTTCTAGTTCAACGTCTTTTATATGTTCAGCAAGGCAACGCAGGAAAACAAGATCAACGACATTCCATCCTTTCTCTCAGTTTAAGCATTTTAGGAGTTAACAATTCACTTGCCTGACATGAAGGGAGGGGTCCATGGTTAAACTGTTTTAAAATTAGTACAGAGTGTCTCACACATTAATGCATACAGTCAAATACACATACCTCTTAAAAAAAAAAAACCTGTTTAATATCTGCTTTGAAAAATGAGAGAGCAGTGATGTCAAACCTTTTTAAATAAGATACTGTAATACTACACATAAATTAATATTTACTGTTTCTAAGATCAAGGTGTAAAGACTTTATAAAGGTGTAACCACTATTTGAGAGCATGAACACACCTAGAAATGGTACAGCCAAACAGCAAATCTTTGCCTTTACACTTTCACACTATCATTCATTGTCATTAAATCATGATTTATTGCTATATAAGGACTATTACTGCCAGTCATGGGTCAAAAGGGCGTTTGCTGCCCTGGCTAGGACTGTGCAAATGACACAAAACACAAAGTGCTATGGCATAATTTACAAGACAATATTATGTGCAGTGTGTATTAAGTGGAATTACATTTTCATAAAACATTTACTAATTGGGAGACTAACAGTTTTGGAGTGAATGCTACAAATTTGATCATTCACTGAAGTTGTTTATTTCAGCAGTTGATCCTGTTTTATTATAAAATTGGATTTTAAACTAAATAAGGAATTTTGGTCAATGCCATATACTGATAATTATTTTCATGTTTTAAACCGATAACTGGTAAATGGCTGGTTAAAATTATATATACAGTTTGCACCTATAAAATTTAGTTTAAAAACAAAAGTGAACACTACACTTTTTAAAGCATGATGACCCCCCCCCCCCAAGAAAAGTGTTGAAATGTAAAAAAAAAAAAAAAAAAAAAAACTCACAGGTTAGTTGTAGCTTTCAGTGTTTTTTCCTCCGCTGTGTCTTTTTTGTTTCTTCTGTTGGGTAGACTGATAGAGATGGTGGAAGTGAATCTGGCAGGCTTCCTCTGCTCCTCAGATGTCCTACTGAGGTCTTCCTTAGCTCTGAGAAGTATTATTTGCCTGATCTGCAAATCTGATCAGTTGAGAAGTGTTTCACATATGCAAATAAATGCATGTCATAAAAATGAACTTTTAGTCAGAATTTAATGAATTTATGATAAGGTGTTACGTCCCAAAGTCTGTGTCTGAAAACAAATGCATCTTATAATCCAGTCATACAAACTCACCTCTGCTGCTTTTCTGCTGGCCTGTTAACTGCAACGATGGTGAAGAAGCAGTAGTTCTAGTTTCTAAATCTTTCTTGTTGTTGATGTGTTGAGCCAATGGTCCAGGATGGATTTTCTCATGTTCACTTACATTCTGAAAACTAATCAAGCTTCAGCATTACAATACTGCTACAATACAGTCTACAGAGAGCGGCAGTGTTGTTCTCAACAGACACCACATGTCTGCAGCTACTTAGTTAAAATTAAAGTTCACTCCCTTAAGAAGAATTCTTCACTGGAACACCCATAGATGTTTTCTTAATATATCGACACATATCAGTGACAGTGAAATTTCACTTGTTTTGTCTCACCTCTACATGTGCAAAGAAAATGATTACAGTAGTTGCCAAGTAGACAGAAAAGACTTTCTTGTATTTCTCCTAATAATGCTGAACATTAATTTTGGCTAAATTACCCTTTGTTAAAATTATTATTATTAAAACAATTGAGACAATGTGGGTGTGACAAATTGCACAAGAGCTAAAGTCTTACCATAAACATGGTGAGACATGTTGGGATGACATTCAGCAAAAGATTAATATCAGTGACACCTCATTAGATATTGTGGAGGTGCGTTTAAAATAATCTGAAACGATTAAACATAGAAGTAGTCAAGCAAATATGTTGGTAAAAAAAATAGATATATAATCTTAAATCCTTGATTATGTAGCTATGCATTTCTATGTGTGTGCAAGATAAAAACATGTATTATATAACTGGGGTGGTTCCAGACAAAAGTTCAATGATTGAATCAATGTCCAATCCATTGGCATCTTGTTATAATTCTTTGACAAAGAATGTGTAACTGTGGTAAAACTACATCGGATGCATCTTACTTAACGCAAACTAATATTTACGCAAGCTCTTCAAAATTACGTAAGAACTAATTTACAACCTGTTCGCTTAAAGCTACAGACTTCCATAATGTTGTCTGCGGAGGATGATAAGGGTCAGTTTGAGACAGTGAAAAGCAGGAAAAGCAGTTTTTGTGTTAGAGAAGATGAGTAAGAAAACGTACTAAAAACTTCAAGAACTTATAGAAACATTGTATTGTAGCCTACCGTGATTTATCAGTTTGTGTGTAAGATCCCTCCTGATCTGAGACACCGCACGTCACGCTGACTTTCACTCCGCTTTGACAACTTGACTGCTGCAACTTCAGATCATGTGTTGACATTATAGGCTTAATGTATCTGGCTCATCTAGTTTGGTTACCTCCCTTTATGCCCTCCGGGGATCAGCTGTACCCTAAAGTACCCTCACAGGCGGCAGAACTGTAAATTTTATCGGAGAAAATCGCGCGCGGTGATGCAGACCCGTCATACCGACAACCGTAAGACCCGACGCCACCCGTCAAATGTTTCTTTCCCACCGAGACGTGTTATCGTGGGCAGAGCCGCGGAAGTGCGGAGTGAGCATGTGTTTTAGCAGCAAAATCTGTACTTTGAAATGTCAAGTTTATGGGACCTATACAGTGATAAGACACCTTGACATAATTGGAAACTGATTATTTTCCTGTATCATAAGTCACCTTGTTATATTTCGGATTTTGCACTTCCACTCAAGAGAGAGACTTTCGTTTCCAAACTGATTTTAATTGAAAAATGAAAATTATAATAATAAAATGCATAGACCTGTTATAAAGCTTGTAATCTATGATGTCAGATAACCAACGATATGAAGGCTATAAACAAGCGATAGTTGAACAATAGTACGTGTGTTTTTCCGCGCATGGCATTTCCGCGAATCGATTCTTTAGAACAATTCGTTTTAAAGAACCGGTTAAAATGATTCAGTGATTCCTTTACTTCACAACAGAACAGCGTCAGCACGTGGTCACTGATGGCATTTCGGCGTGGCAAAGGCTATATACTCTCAAATATTCTAACAAAGACATGTGATGTGTGCAACACATGTAGCTATTTATAACTTTTTGATTAATAATGGTTGATTGGTTTCGTCTTCATTCAGTTTGTTGCATTTATGATTAATCCAAGCCAGTTAGAACTTAAATGGCAATTTGCATTTAAACATAAGCCTACTTGTATACATTTACACCACTGGACTTTATTCATTTTAATCAGATTCTCTAAAACTTTCTCAGGGCTTTAACTTGACTGGTGTCCACCTTGAGACAAAACAAAGGCATTGATATATATTAAGATCAATCAGTGCAATCTAAAACAGCTTAGACTTACATTTTAGTCTGGGACTAGGCTTAAAACTTGTTTGTGAAACTGTCATCTGCTTGATTTATTATTACTAATGTAAATAATAATCATTGAATCGGATGACTAGCGAACTGCTCGGACCGGTAATGAGAACCAGTTTAAATGAGTACTGTGAAAGATCCGACTCAAAAGAACCATTCGCCCACGAATCGGACACAGCACACAAATAACAGGTAATGTAAACAAATGTGTCTGCATCTGGGATCCGAGCAAGCCTCTTATTAAACATTTTGAAGGGTAAAATAATAACAAAAATCCTCCTAAACTATACTCTTAGCATTAATAAGATTGAAAATTGCAGTAAAACAACAAAATAATTGTTCATTTCCCTTAATCACACTGTCAAAGTGCAAATGAGGTTTACTGAGAAGCAAAATATTGAATAAGTGGTGAATAAAATGGAAGGGAAAATCAATCCTAATTAAGATTTTTTTTTTCCTTGTCAGTAATCAAGAGGGATAGCTGGTCAGACATTCTGCTTATCCTGCAAGGATTAATAAGCCCAGAGCAGGATTCCTAATTATTTTATGTAGAAATACTAAAGGTCATCAATTAGACTCATTAGCTCCACTGGTTTAAGGCAAGAAGCCTGATTGTAGTGTTGCATTCACTGATCTATAATAGAGAACATATATAGATCAGTGGTTGCATTGCTTAAGGGTGCTATGCAGATGCACATACATAATATTGACTTGAATAAAATAATTGTGATGAACCACTCTATTGTCTAGGCAGGGGCAATGTGTTCTATAAAGATGTGATGTTTGCTTCCAGACAAAGGCTAAATATTCAGCCACCGCAATTATAAATCTTGTCATGGAGGGATGCTTATCTCGATCCATAATAGCAATGTAATTTAAATCTCTAATAAAATCTAAACAGTTTTAATGAACTCTGCTGATTAAAACAGAAACCAATATAGTGCATAACTTGTATGATAAATTCATCTTTAGCCTAATGTCTTTTAGGTTTTTGGCACAAGCTCAGTTTGATCATCGTGCTGGTTGTAGTAGTCCGTCAGCTGGAGGGAGTTATATATTTCATGGATGGCTTGTCATCTGCTGTATAAATCAACCGACAGTGCTGGAAAATGCATTATCTCCTGTAGAGATTATGACAAGGCCAATTCATAACTGTGAATTGATTTTCTTAAATGCTGGCTGCAATATGGCAGTGTATTCAGAGCATGTATTGTGGTGGTTAGCATAATCGAGGGTTTAGGTTCCTAAATTAGTAATCACAAAATATAATCAGCAAATCAGAAAGACCTCAGTATATTGAATAGAACACATTTTGCTCCAGGTAAAGAGTCAGCTCTTAACAAAATAGGTTCATGCAATATCACTAAAGGTATATATTAATTATATATTTTGATGAAATGTTATTATTATAGGTGGTGGATGTGGATGTATATTACTAAGATAGTTATAATGGTTGTGGCATAGCTTGTAAAATCACAGCATAAATAACCTTAATCATAGCACCAGTAAAAAATAAATAAAAGTTCTTAAATGGTATTAAAGGATTAGTTCACCCGAAAGTTGAAGAGTTTGTTTGTTCATTGGAGAAATTTAGCATTACATCACTTTCTCACCAATGAATCCTCTGCAGTGAATGGGTGCTGTCAAACAGCTGATAAAACATCACAATTATTCACAAGAAGTGAGAAACTTTGTGAGAAACAAGTCTTTCCATAATATTGCTTTCTCCATTGAAAAAGTATTCTCATATGAATCAGGAGAGAAACATGCATATATTATTGTTTACAAGCAAAAACTGCTGCTACTTTTTCACTTTACCTTTTTTTACTCTCATTGAGGTAAGTTGGAAAATAAACTGGACAGATCTAATTGTACATTAAAAGGAAAGACTTGGTTTGAGTTGCAGAAGGCATTGCATGACATTTCTGTTGACGTTCTCAGGAAATATATGAGAGACTTACTTTAGAAAGACTTACAAAGACTTACTTTATCTGATATTTGTTGTGCAGAACAAACATCTGCATGTTTCATGGACATTATGAAATTAAATCATGTTTTGGAGGCAAAAAAGTTCAATATTTTATTTATATATATATATATATATATATATATATATATTTTTACAATTTTGGCCACCACTGTATGGTTCAGAATAAGATTTATTTTGCCAGATATTGCCATGAGTAATTAAAATATGGTCCATAAAGGGCATAAATTAGATGCTACAGTAAATAAAGTTGCCTTATGTACAGCTAAACTGCATCTAGCTGTAGTTAATGCAGTTCCCCTGTGCCCTCAAATCTACAGCTGACCAAAGCCTGTCTTTAAAATGCCTTGAGCTCATTAAGCACCAGGAACATCTTTATTAATTGACAAGACAATCGTTTAATTAAAAACCCAGAGCCCTGTCATTGTGCCAGGCTGAGAGGACATTTGAGCAGGATGCTTGTGACTGGTGACTGAGAGGTTAACCGTGGCAGCAGCCTGGCAGCCGTATTGACTTCTAGGTAATTATACTTAAGTGGTGACTAGAGGAGGCAAATGGCAGTAACAGATTATCTGTTTTGAGGGGATGCATTCTTAGAATCAATAAGAGTCCATTTGTGGAAATAGGGCAATTTAGGGGAAAATACACCCCTGTTCTTGGTCCTAACAGAAGTCATTTGCCCCTGCTACCATACTGAGGTCTTGATTTTTTTTTTTTTCAAATCTCTCATAGTTAAATTAGGAAATAAAACAGAGGGATAAACAGAGAAAACAGTAGACATCAACAGCCTCTCTAAACATCAGTTTTACATTTGTAATTAATATAAGGTTTGTTTTCCTGTGTCCGAAAACAACATATTAAAATTGAGGACGAGAAATGATTTTAACAGGACATACACTACCATTCAAAATGTTTGGGTCAGTAATTTTTGTAATCTTTTAAATCATTAACATTTTTGAAATAATTAAATCATAAAATTGACAGCAAAGGCATTTATAATGTTGCTAAATATTTCTAAAATGTATGCTGTTCTTTTGGACTTTCTATTCATTAAAGTTTCCACAAAAATATTAGGAAGCACAGTTGTTCTCGAGCACCATATCAGCATATTAGAATAACTTCTGAAGAATTATATGACACTGTGGGCGGCAGTGGCTTAGTGGTTCATGTAGGTTGCCTACAAACTGGAAGGTTGGTGGTTCAATCCCTGGCTCCACCTGACCAAGTGTCGAGGTGTCCTTGAGCAAGACACCTAACCCCAGCTGCTCCCGACGAGCTGGATGCCACCTTGAATGGCTGACACCGCAGTCGGTGTATGAATGAGTGGGTGAATGTGAGGCAGCGCTTTGGATGGCCATGTGGTCTGTTGAAAGCGCTATATAAATGCAGTCCATTTACCATTTACTGAAGATTAGAGTAATGTCTGCTGAAAATGCAGCTTTGCCATCACAGAAATTCTAATAATATTTCACAATATTACAGTATTTTTAATTAAATAAATGCAGCCATGATTAGCATTAAAATAATTTTTTTTCAAAACCACACACAAAAAAGGGCCAAATATTTTAAGTGTATGAACATTTTAACTGCTATTACACTGCTATTTTTTATTTGCATGCTTTCATGTGTTAGCCTACAGGCATGCTGCCCTTCTGGCTCACACAGTAATAACTGATTACATTAATTCTGGTACAAGCATCCAGTCACCAGCTGATGTCAGCCCACGGAGCCAATGCTTTTTGGGACAGGGACGCTGTTGGGGAAGTCAATGACCTCTCTAAGTGATGAGAGAGAGCAAAAAGAGATTGCACCCCGGGTCTCAGAGGGGTCATAAATAGATTTGCTTGTTAAAGCTGTACTTTTCCCTGGCTGATTTTACCGAACTTACACTTTCCTTAAGCCCTTCCTACTCTGATTCTTTGCTCAATTTGCACACAAACACCCTAAAAGATGAAGGAACAGAAGCAATTTCTTGTGACGGATGGGGAAGACTCTTCTCAAATATAGCTGAAACTCGGCTTGCCGATATACAGGGCCAAATCACTTAGACGAACTCTTACAGTCAATCAATTGCATTTACATCTACTGCGACTCGGCCAACCAGACTCTCCCTACGAGACAGCCATTAATTGGCTTGTGCAGCGGTATGGACCGCTGATCAATCCCAATCAACCCATGTGAAATGTTCATAATAGAGCACTAATACTTATGCAAGCCTAGCCAAACTCACACTCACAATATCCCAGAAGTGAATTATAGCAAAAGATGATACGGGTCAATTATCAGTTGGGCTGGATATATGAGTTATTGGAGATGAAAGCATATGCGTATAGATTTGAACACAGAGATTCTTAAATGGATCCCAGGCACTCTCTCTCTTTAATGTTCCCTTAATCTCACATTGCCAAACCGTAGGCTTTAATCCAATCAGCAAAGAGCTTGTTCTCATTTACCCAGAAGGCTTGAGGGGCTCAACATACATCTGTGGTGGGGTGAGCCATGACAGGATGGTGTCTTTCCCCCTCTACATGTCATTTTTCACAGCATGAGTTTTCCCTCTTGCCCTCTTTAGAGACCTCCATTTGAAGGAACCTAGAAGGAAAGATAATGAAATAAGTCAATACCAGCTATCAATGGATTTTTCTGTTTTAAGACACTAAAGCAATCTACATTTTATGATTGCTCAGAAATAATCCATTCAGGATTAATTCAATTAAAATCAAGCTTATTTTTAGGTACAGTAATGCTCAGTGGAACCAAATGCGCTTTGAGATTTAATAACCCATTGACACGTCGTTTCCAACTAGCTTGTACTCTTGACAATAAGAGTATATGCTAATAGGGAAATATGTTCATTGGGTCAAAGTTCATAGGTCAGGTCATCCTAAGGTGGCACAAATGAACAGTACAAGTGTTTTGTACTGCTAGTCAGATTTCCAATAGAGTTCCAAATCAGCAGCATCTTAAAAATGTGTCAGTATCTCAGGCTGGGGTCTCAGAATGGTAAAAGTGTCACAAAAACCATGAATACATTTAAAGCCAATCTCTTAAAAAGGGTCGCAGCATCTGTTGACACAAAGCAATAACATTAGACTTCTTTGGATCCACCTCTTTTCGCAGGAAAGCACAGTTCAATCCTTTAATGTGAACCATGCGTGCCCTAAACCTGATGCCACTGATTACTTCAGGGCAATTAAGCTTACTGATAGAATGAACTCAGTGTGACTTGGATGCTTGATCTGAAAAGAAGACAAGACAGAGAGGGGGAGAAACAGTGAGCAGCAGATGATGAGAGCGGAGAGTTATGTGATGTTCTGGCAGAGCTTGCAGACTGGGCCCATTGTCCAGGCTTGCAAAATCAGCACTACCCCATTTCTCTGGTCCAGTTAAGATGTTTTTCTGCAAGCTTGCCGGTGGTGCACTCAGCTTTTTAGTTTTTCGTGATTGCCTGACATTTCTTTTCTCTTCTCTGCTTCCGGTGCTTCCTGCCAGATCTTCTTAATACATTGGCTGACAAGGGTCCTAGTAATAACGCAGCTGCCTTTTTATTGATAATGTGTCACAGAATATCTTGGTGTCGTTATCGAACACTTTAGGAGCGGAATGGCATTTTCAGTGGGAAATAAGTAATCGATAGGGAACAGCAAATTAAGTAATAGCATTTTTGCGTCGATGCATATTACAGCTCAGTTAACAGCCTTCAGGTCGGAAAGGCTCTGCGCTTCTGGATGAACAGATCAATCCACGCACAGAGCTGACGTCTCGCTTTGACAACATAATTAGTTATCATACAGAGAAACGTGTTTGAGGACAATATGAAAACCTCCCTCGGATATTCAACTCATGGATCAGAACCATGAAGAGGCGGTCAGGGAAACCATGTGATCCTCTATGAAGAAAACAACTTTGTAAAAGTAAAGCGAGTTAAATAACTGAGATGAAGGGTGTCAGCTGAGAAGAGATGATTTTGTTAATGGGAGGTCTGACAGGAAACAGGATATATCTATTTATGTGTTCACATAATTTTGCTGTCAATCCTAATTCACTTTGTTTTGTTTCTAAAACAGGAATTTAATTATTTTATGGTACTTTAGATTTAAATACAATTGAATACTCCATTCTGATTGGTCAACTGAAGCATTCTGTATTCATTATAAAATAGCCAAAATAAGATGGTTATTATTGCAAAATAAACCCCCAAAAGGGTCATTAAGGCTCAGTGTAAAGAATATCTACTGACTGGCTGAATTTGCATCATCCTTTATCTTCACTTGTATACAGGTGCATCATACAAATGCATCTCAGAAAATTAGAATATCATGGAAAAGGTCTTTATTTTTTGTAATTTAATTAAAAAAAGCAAACTTTCTTACATTCTAGATTAATTTTCTGTTTTCTGTAACCATCATTCTGATGGTTACGATTTACAGCTTAGGAAAATAAAAAAAATCAGTATCAAAAAACAAAAAACAAAATGAAAATTCCATTTTGAGCTTGATTAGTTTGATTAATTTTGATTATAAATACTGGGTACCTCTTGGGCTAGTTTAGAACATGCAACCACAATTATGGAAAAACTACTGACTTGACGGTTGCCCAGAAGACAATCATCAACACCCTTCACAAGGAAGGTAAGCCACAGAATGTCACTGCTGAAGGGGCCGACTGTTCAGAGAGTGCTGTTTTAAATATATTCATAGAAAGTCGACTGGAAGGAAAAGCTGTGGTAGGGAAAGGTGCACAGGGATGTCCACAGTCTTGGGAAGAATGTCAGGAAAAGCTGATTCAAGAACTTGGAGAGCTTCACAAGGAGTGGATTGAAACTGGAGTCAGTTCATCAAGAGTCACCACACTCAGATTTCTCCAGGAAAAGGGCTACAGCATTTCATTTAGAAATCAATGTCTGGAGTCTGGAGGAAGACTGGAGAGGCACAGAATCCAAAGTCCAGTGTGAAATTTCCAAAGTGAGTCATGATTTGGGGTGCTGTGATGTCTGCTGGTGTTGGTCCATTGTGTTTTATCAAGTCCAGAGTCAATGCAGCCTTCTGCTAGGAGATTTTGGAGCACTTTATGCTTACATCTGCTGACAAGCTTTATGGAGATTTTGATTTCCTTTTCTAGCAGGACTTTAGGACCTGCCCACAGTGCCAAAACCACTTCCAAGTGGTTTGATGACCATGATATTACTGTGCTTGATTGGCCAGCCAACTCACCTGACCTGAACCTCACAGAGAACCTATGGGGTATTGTGAAGAGGAAGATAAGTAACATCTGACAAACAATACAGAGGAGCTGAAGGTCGCTATCAAAGCAACCTGGGCTTCAATAACACCTCAGCAGTGCCACAGACTGATCACCGCATGCCACGCCGCATTGAAGCAGTAATTTTTGCAAAAGGAGCCTCAACCAATTATCGAGTGCATAATTAAACCTGCTTCGGAGATCTTGAACATTTCAGTTTTGTAACTCTTTTTTTGATTGATCTTTGAGAAAATATTCACCTTTTTTTTGAGATACTGAATTTTTAATTTTCCTAAGCTGTAAGTCATAACCATCAGAATTAAAACAAAAAAACTCTTGAAATATTTCAGTTTGTGTGCAATGAATCTAGAATATAGGAAAGTTTGCTTTTTCATTTTTTATTAAATTACAAAGATAACTTTTCCATGATATTCAAAAAAAAAAAATAAGATGCACCTGTAAATGTGATATTGTTATGAAAGTTGTTGACCATCCAGACCTACATTAAACTTACACCAGGATCAGTTGAGATATAATAATTTGGCTGCGTCTTTCTGGTTCCCTAAATTGGATGCATATTATTCAAGGGTGTTTTCACCTCAACCATTGACCCAATCACGCTTAAATCATTTTATACACTAAAACTATGTGTTTGTGACTTGCCCCATCATCCACCTTATAACTGGAGAACGCGTGTCGACCCTGAGACGAGTTTCATTTAATAAAGGAGGTGATGAACATCTGCGCCCTGTCCGATTACCTGCAATAAAGCCCAGCCAGCCACGCGCCCGTGAGTGGAGGCGCGTGTCTCTCTCTCTCTCTCTCTCTCTCTCTCTCTCTCCCTCCAGAATTCAGAGGCGCTTTTCAGAGTGTCAAACCAGCTCGGTGGAAATCATGTCTTTGAACACTATGAAGAAGAGACTCTTCCAATAAACGTTAAAAAGGCGCCTGACTGGAACAACTCTGTTTGAAGTTCACACCATCATACTCGAGAAACACGCGAGGATGCGCGCGGCAGTTGGAATCCTTTGTGCTTTGACGTTCCTTGTCTCGTGCATCCATGGCGCGAGAGTTGTGAGTGGTAAGTTTTAGTTCATTTAGTATGACGCTATTTTCATTCATATAGCCTAATTTATTTCAGAATTTAAACCAGTGAGAAAATATTCCGTTATTTGTGGTAAAATTTTGCTCGAAAGATAGCTATTAGTCGAGTTTAAAGGGTAGTTCAGACAAAAATATTATTTAATAATCTTCAGATTGTCTCAAACCTGAATGCAGAATGACATCCTCAGTCACCATTCACTTTCACTATTGAAAATGTGTGTAAAGATGGTGACCAAAACTGCAATTCTCCATAAATTAATTATAAATAAATTAACGTTTGTGTTCCACTGAACAAAGACATATATGTTTGAAACAAGGATCAGGATGAGTAAATGATGACATTTTCATTTTGTATGAACTGTCCCTTTGAGTATTATTTTCAACCCACTGTCACACCACAGTCTGTATTAGAAGTATTAGTGGTTTTTAAATTATATTTACATAGCTTTCTCTTCCCCAGCTTTGTTCTCAAACTGATTTTCTGTGGGGCAGCTTCAAAATTCCGTAATTTTTCATAATGCTTTTGAGTGCTCATTCCTATTCACCTCTACTACTTTATTTTATAATTTAAGTATCTCTCAAAAACGTTATGATTCTTTTATATAATCTTACACATCAGCTCATAGCTTTCTCTTCCCCAAAGTTGATTTGTCTTGAAGATCATTCTTGAAGCTTGTCTCCAACTTGTCTTAAAGCGATGGGATGAAAAAGAAAATTATTATGAAAGAAAAACTAGAGAGATTGTTAGAGATAAAATAGATTTGTCATATGCGTGGTAACTAAAAGCATGCACAATCTGGAATTGAAATTGAGTAGTTCTTTGAGATGAGATTGGGGTTTAACAAAAAGTGACAAGAAAGAGGAAATTTTGAAGAACGGACCTGCCAGAACATTCCATGCTGGAAGGAGTGAAACTGTGCTACACAGAAAGGAATTGTGGAGGAAAGCTAAGGAAATTGGTAGAGAAAATGCTGAGTCCAGGTTTCCCCCAGTTAAACCCGGCCCATTACTAGGCTAAGATTGATGATATAGCAGATCTGGACCAAGCAATTATTTAAAGTACCTCCCGGGCAGAGAGCTAATGTTATTATTAGACTTTTAACAGTCTGTGTATTAATCACAGTTCTCTTTGCTGGGCCTATTAGTGCATCTTAAGTGTTCTCTATAATAGAAGTGCTTTGTTTATGATTTAATAATAATTCCATGCATTTTCCTCTTAGCTGAGCCTTTAAATGAGCATCCTTTAAACATCCCAATCTCTATCTATCTATCTATCTATCTATCTATCTATCTATCTATCTATCTATCTATCTATCTATCTATCTGTCTGTCTGTCTGTCTGTCTGTCTGTCTGTCTGTCTGTCTGTCTGTCTGTCTATCTATCTATCTATCTATCTATCTATCTATCTATCATCTATCTATCTATCTATCTATCTATCTATCTATCTATCTATCTATCTATCTATCTATCTATCCTCTACTGGAGCAAATGTTATGCAGAACAAGTCGTTAAAAATACTTTATTCATTTTGTGTCTTCAGGTCAGACAGTGTGTCAGGGCACTTCCGAGCATCCGTGCTATAAAATCGCTTACTTCAGGGATGTGTCGAGTCGCGTTGCATTCTGGGAGGCTAAGCATGCATGTGACATGGATGGCGGTTCATTGCTGAGCATTGAGAACACTGCGGAGCAGAAGCACATTGAACATCTTCTGCAGGAACTCAGCGTCTCCACTTCCACCGGTGCTTCCAGCGGGTCGGGCGTCACAGACGGAGACTTCTGGATCGGGCTGACACGGGTGGAGGACGAGACCGCACAGGAGCATGGCAGCTTCGCCTCGTGTCCTGACCTGTATAGGTGGACAGATGGAAGTGTCTCACAGTTTAGGTGAGATGTGACTGATCTTTTCAAAGCAGAAATTTACCTCAGGTAAACAGTCATTATAATGAGCACTTCTTTTGACCAGAAACTGGTATGCTGATGAACCATCATGTGGAGGAGAAGCTTGCGTGGTGATGTATCACCAGCCTACAGCTCTCGCTGGGCCTGGTGGGCCGTATCTTTATCAGTGGAATGATGATAGGTGCAATATGAAGCACAATTTCATCTGCAAGTATGAACCAGGTTGGTGATTTGCATTGTGAATTTTTTTATATGACTGTCAAAAGTGACCTGATTAAACTCAATTCATCCTACTAAAGTGGTTTAGCTTACAATGTCTTTTTTATTCTGAGCAGAAAGTTACCTGGTAAAAGTTCAGAGTGACACGCCTGGAGGCCCTGATGTTGGTAAGCAGCTAGGTGTCAAATCTGTCATCATTTGACTTAAAGAGTTACGGATGTGTTGATACTTATCTGGTAATGTGCCCTCCAGGTCTTAACTCAGAAGAACAAGAGGAAGGGAGAACACCTCCCGTTGATCAGGATGAGAACCCTCTACTTATAATGCCAGGGCCCTCAAGTAACATTAGATTTTAAATTATTTAAATGAATATTCAGTACAAAAAAAAAAAAAATGAAAATGATTGAGTCAAGATTATATTTTTGCAGTAGTCAACATTAAACCACAAATGCTGTCTATTGAGTTTCACTCATATTGAACCCAGAATTCAACTAAAAATAAATGCCTGTATGAATATGGAAGCCAAAGTGTGTTTTTGTTTTCTTTCCCAGGTATGCTGCTAATATATGTGATTATCCCTACCATCCCTCTCCTCTTGCTGATCCTGGTGGCTTCAGGAACGTGCTGTTTCCAGATGTTGAGCAAGAGGTGAGCCATTAAGATCAAATCACTGTAAGCTCTGTCAGACGGATGCTAATGCGCTGTCCTATTATGCACAGTATCATCCAAAAACTGCGACACATCAGGAAGTCAGTGTCTCACTAACAGCCTTTGCGTCTTGATTAATCAGGTTTTCAGCTCACTAGCCGAGATCTGACACCATCCTCCGTTTTTCTCTCTAACCCAGAGGTTTTACCGTGATTAATTAGATTCAGCTGTTTATAACTGTGCCTGCCAAAACAGCTCAGCCCAAACTAATCACCATCAACACTGTTATTATAGTGCACATTTGGCATAAAGGGGGAGGTGTTTGCCTGACACATTACGTCACACTACCTAAGAGACAGAGTCCAACTTGACTTCTATTCCCATCAATATCTGGCTCTGCAGGGAACTGCTGAAGCAAGCCATTCCCGTCCTCTGCCCCCCTCTCCTCAACACAAAACATGAAACACAGTTCATCTCCCTTTAACCCTCGGTCCGTGCTTGACAGGACATTATATAGTAGCTTATTTGTGTAATTTATTATGTTTATATGGCTGACGCCCCACAGAGTGATGTCTTTTTAACATATTTCCGATCACTGTAGCAGACTCGGGGATCCTCAGACAATGCATTTAATCACTGGCAATGACTGAGTGCGCTCTGTACGATAAAAGGCTTCCTGGAGTGAGTTCAAAGCTTTTGGATGAACGTTTTAACTCCTTAACAGATGATGCTTCTGTTTTATGATGTTTGCCACTTGTTCTCATGATTAAATACCATCATAAGACCTGGAGGAGTCACATATCAGCTGCTTTGCTGTGTGTTTCTTATAGTGTGTACCTTTAAATGTCTGGTCTTCCATGCATTGTGCTATTAAACTTTAGAAACATAGAGTTTCACGTGGGGAAATCGACCTGATTCACAATGCACAGACAAACAATCCATGTCAAATATTAACAGATTACAGTATAACAGTATATATAAACAGATCTACCCATAGAGGGGTGCATGTTAGGGTGCATATTTCATAATTTTTTTTTTTTAACAGTAAACCACGGACCAAAACGAGTGTTAACCAATCAACTCTCTGGATCTCCAAGACGCCAAAGATAGACAGTGGCATGGAGGTTTAAAGAATCATCTCCATGATTCAAACAGCTCCATTTTTCTGGCTCGATCAGCAACATTCTCGTCTGGTGGCTAGTTTAGTGTATGATTTAACAATACTAGCTAAAAGTTAGATACATATTTGCATTTCTGTACAAATGTTGTGCTCTCACAAATTTCTTAAGTCTACAAGTTTCCTGCTTATTCCCATAACCTTCTTCTCCATTTCATTTTTCTTCAGAGAACCACAACCACAAAAAAAGAGGAATAAAGAGTTTGTTGTGACTGCGAATAGGGACACACAAACTGAAAAGAAATTAATCTCCAAAAGAGCATAAAAAGACAGCATCATAGGTTTTTGGAGAATTAGAGTAATGTGTCTCATTCAAGAAATGAGAGGCCTATTTAATCCCCAAAATGTATCATGCATTGCCAATAATGGCACAATATCATGTATAGTTATGTGCATACGATTAATAATTTGGTAGCAAAAAAACATCTGCACTCATTCTTTAAATGAACAGAATCATTGGCTTATAAAGTGACTGTTCTGCTCTGCAGCCTATGAGGATGTTGTCATAAAGAAAAAAGATGAATTCATAAAAATGTACATATTTTTTGTATGATGTGACTGCAAAGCTGCCACTATTATATATGCAGTTTTTTGCATGTGAATATTTTATCACCCCCTTTTACAATACTGCATATAGAAAATATCAAAGCTAAAACGTATTAAACTGGTTAGCATAAGTGATATTGTATCAGATACCGAAATTAGTCAGTTAGTGAGCGTGAGTAACATTGTGTGTTTGAATTTAAAATGTGCTGTTAATACTTTTGTATATTTTGAATTGGACGTGTACAAACGGATTAAAAATATTGAATTGCGAAGATGTTTCAGTATGTTTTTATGGCTCTAAAGTCATGCCACGTAAATGCTTAATCACAAACAAAAACTCAACATGTTTTTAGATACTGGATTTATTTTTAAATCTGTTTTGTGATTCATCACGGACCAAAAAAGGTTCTTATCGATAAACAGCTCTTAATGTGATTAGCAGATATTGAATATTAATAGCATTATCTTGTATTCACATACAAAGAATTAATATCCTTATCTCTGCTCCTCAAACACTTTTGCAAGTTTCTTTTGCCAGAAAAAATACCTTACACACAGATCCAAGCTCATTTCTACAGATTTCCCCCTGGCAATTACACCATTTGTTTATGTGAAACACAGTAGTGGCCATGAATTTAAATAGACATGGCGATCACAAAGCTTTCAGGGGGTCCAGCTGGAAGGCAGAGTTAGAGCCAGACATAAGACAAATGAACTGGACCGCATTAACACCAAAAAGATGTGGTACTTTGTATGCGATTTACCCTGGCCTGCAATTAGTGACAGCATAGACTTTAAAGCACACTGCCAATTACGGAGCCAATTAAACTAATCAGTCCTCTGCTTCGACAGGAGAACTCGCGTCACACACTCAGGATCTGGTAATTATAGATATGACTGTAATCACTACTCTGGAGGCACAGGGTAGAATTAAAGAAACAAACCCTTTCCCATCTGGAGAGGGGGGTGATTTTAGCCTATTAGAGATACAACACAAGCATCTCATTCTCCACCCGAACAAGATCCAAACAGCTCTTCACATGGCTTTATAAGAACTGGAATAAAGGAGGCGATGAAAATTCATTAATTAATTTAATGTTAAAGAGTGTAGAAATGCTATGGTCAAAAATAATAATAATAATAAAAATGTTTAATAAATACTTATTAATTACAATTTCACAGTAAAATTGTAAAATTGTTAAATTTAGTTTTTGGATGTGAAAATAAAGTCATCTTGATTTATGGTGAAAAACCATTCTGTTTGGTTATGTACATTATGGGTTTATGTACATATTATGCTGCTAAATTAATATTAATATTGCATTTTGGTGTTGTGCTACCAATACGATGTTATGTATTTGTGTGCATGTCATGTCACTTGCATTGCATATTATATTCTCAGGATAACACTTTGAGTCAAAAATTAAACTGGAAGATTAATAATACATTAACAATAATTAGTACACTGTAAAAATGATTTTTCATTATAAATAAAACAGATTTTTTGAGTACCCTTTACAAGAAAAAAAGCCTATTTTAATCTTTTTTTACTTACAAATGTCATATTTAACTCAATGTGTTATTTTGTAAATTTTGCCTTTATTTTTTTTTATTTTTTTTTACAGTGATATGGATGTGTTCATATAGTTGTATTTAATTCACCTGAAATTGCATAGAAAACACATAATGAGCATAGACATTGAGGGAGACGTGTCCAATATTAAGAATACTGTTCAATCAATTTGTGTTTTCAAATTTACTGATTATTCCATTTTTAATAAAAGCAGCCCTCTGCTACTATCTACTAGTATCAAACAAACTATCTGTCATAATTTGCTGCTGCATAAGCTTTAGCCAAATGTGAGATTGAAAAGCACTGCAAAGCACAAATGATTAACAATTTGGGAAGATGTTTTAATATACATCTCAAGATCAAGGTCACAAATGGTAATAATGACAATGTCTTTTAGATTTAAAAGTCACATCAACCAAGAGTTTAAATGCATTAGTACATAATCTGAAAGCATTATAGATAATTAGATAGATAATCTCCTGCAGGCAATCAAGGCCTTATGAGTGCTCTTCACAACCTTTCACCCAGCGTGACATCTTACGCCCCTTACAGTAACTATCCCAGGTGTCCCTGCAGACACAAAGATCAACATTACCATTATGTCAAAAGCACAAATGCACAACAGATCAATACACTGGATGTAATGCAGTGGTAGACATAGCTTGAGGCCAAATTTCTAAAGGGACAAGCGACCTTTGTTAATCAGACAAATAAGCTTTGTCAGTTGTGCCTAAAGATATATGCAGTGAATACTTGCCATGACTTCAGTCCTTCTGTTTTCACAATGAGCTTTGCACATTTAACTGAAGCCTTCAGGTCATCCTGAAGCAAATCTATCAAATGGTAAACATGTATAAACAAAAATGTAATATCAAAGTTTAAAACACAGATACGGTGGAGTCAAAAATCCGTTTTACTTTTTTCATGATTTTTGTATTTTTGACTAGAAATTTCTGGGTGAAAACTGTTTCTGCACTAATTGTTTTGTGAGAATAACTTCTGAAGCAAATATTTATACAATACAATTAATTGTATCAATTTATTTTATTCTAAATACAATTTTGAATCAGATTTTTCAGACCCCCACTGTATTTCAGGCAGCAACATCCAAATAATTCTCGTAAATTTTTAACTAGTCCACTTAAATACAAGTAGTGTCACATGAAATCTATTTAAAGGTAATAAAGTACCTAAACAGGGAACTTTGCATTGGTTCTTTCCACCTGGAGTGCCATCTTCGCACCATTTGAAACTGTTAATCTGGAAGATCCCATAGTCTTTTCCAACATCAGCTGAACGCACTCTGTGGGTCTTATACCTGCTTTCCCAGTAGGCCATGCACACGTCTGTTGAAATTAAGTTCAAAACCAAAGGGAATAAAATATATTATGACCAGTTTTATAATCCATTTTATGTTTATTGAAGATTTAGTTAATACAATCAGATATGCCAAACACTGCAAGTCAGTACTGATAATCACAAAAACAAAAGTACCCACAGTTGCCAAGCGAGAATCCCTCAAATCCATCAAGTCCCTCTTTCTTGAAGATACGGACAACCTCACAGCGACCCAGCGTGCGGCTCTCACACGAGCACAGCCACATCAGACACAAGACCGCAATCGCCACCCTCATATCTGCACTGCTGCTCAGAAAACCAGTCAATATCTGCTATCTGAAGAGGAGTTCAGGTGGAGGGTGGAAGCTGTAGAGTGGGATTATTTATAAGTCAAGTGAAAGGTTTGTGTCGCAACCAATTTTTCACAAGTGCATGGAGATTGCAGATGCTTCAGATATGGCTGCTGAGGCAATAACTGACTTTGGGCTGTTCTATTTTTACTTCTATAAACAAAAACATCTATTTTATGTGCAGAGAAACTGTGTAAAAGACTTGGATCAAACAAGATTGAACATAAGACAATATGCAATACTGGGGAAACCCAGTCATGATGTAGCTATAAAGAAAGCAGCATATATGTACACACACACACACACACATATACAGTACAGACCAAAAGTTTGGACACACCTTCTCATTCAAAGAGTTTTCTTTATTTTCATGACTATGAAAATTGTAGATTCACACTGAAGGCATCAAGACTATGAATTAACACATGTGGAATTATATATGTATAACACATAAATATACACATACATACATACATACATATATATATATATGTACATGCGTTTACACACACACACACACACACACACACACATATACATATATATATATACATACATACATACATATACACACACACACATATATATATACATATACACACACACACACACACACACATATATATATATATATATACACACACACATATGTATATATATACATACACACACACACACACACACACACACACACACACATATATATATATATATATATATATATACACACACACACACACACATATATGCACTGCTCTATAAATTAAATATACATTGCTTTTATATTTTTTTATTCAGAAATTTCCATACAAGTTGTAATATGTCTTAAAAGACAAACATCCGGAAATCTTGAGGAAAGATGCGGAGAGAGTTACAATGTGGAAAACTGTTGTGTAAAAAACGGCTCCTTCGTGCAACCTAATGTGCAATTAACTGACAACAACAGCAAAGGAAATGGAGAAGATGAGAATGTGTCAACAAACAGCTCAAACGGCCGCTGTGCATAACCACAAACAGCCCTTAGAAGGGAAGACCTGCTGCTTGCTTACATATCATTTATCATACTGCAGGTGTGACATATTCTACTTCTTGTAAAACACTAGCAAAAGAGTATCAAAGGTGTCAAAAATATCAAACTTGATCTGCCATCAGCTGAAAGATAAGTGATAGCCCTTTATAAACAGCACAGATATATAAGGTATCTTGAAACTCATGTTTGTAAACATTATAAACTGGCAAGTTTGTGTGCTTAAGCAAGACATTAAACTTTTTATTATTATTATTTTAACTAGGTGGCAAAAACATTATTGTAATAAATTAATAAACATTTTACTGTATTACAATTAAATTATCAAATTAAATAGATTATTAATATTGTAAAATATTAAATGGAAAATACAAATACAAAAAAACACCCACAATCTGCTTGAATATTTCAAAATCTGTTTGTGTATCACTTGTTACTTTTTTTAATGTAATCATTTATTCAGTTTAATATGTCCAAAACCTTCATTAATTAACGTGTGAATAAACTGTGCTTCAGATAACCTAATGCATGATGTAAAATGAATATCTTAAATATTTAGTCAATAAGAAATAAGTACATAATAACAGAATAATAGTTGGATGAAAGAGCAAGGTCCCGTCTCACTGACTGAACAGCGGCCCCTGCTGGAGGAGAGTGGAAGGGGCGTCAAAGTTCACAGCTTGTCCCTTATTCAAAACCAGCACCCTGAAGGAGAAACAAAAGGTCATAAATACCGAACTGGAATACTTGATATTTAATGACAGGATGAGTCACTTGTTACATAAGGATTGTTGCTCCTGACCTGTCAGTGTGCATGACAGTGAGCGGATTCTGAGTGAGCCACAGTACAGTGCAGTGTTTAAACTCAGTGTGGATCAACTGCTGGACCAGGTCCTCTGTTTCTAGGTCCACACAAGGAAGGGCCTCTTCCACAAGCAGGATTCTGACCCTTGCAAGCAAGGCTCTGGCCGAACAGAGCAGCCTCCTCTGGCCAAAGCTTTCACAACACAAAAACAGAAAAATATTTAACCCATAACAACCACTTGTTTGTTGTGCCGGTACACAAAGGTTGCCATAGAGAAAACTATATTGTTTCATGAGGTAATAAAACTGTCCAGCCACTGTCCAGATCATAGACAGTAAAAGAAATGGACACAGCGACCCCATTGGAACTCAATTGAGAAAAGTGAAGCCCATTTTTAGTGATTTTTAGCACTTCCGTTTCTGACGCGCAGACTCAAACTAAGCTTGATGACATCAGCAACCTGTCTAACAGATGTAAATCTTTTAAGTGGCTGTGCGTGCAAACTGCCATCGTTAATCTTGCAGAGACAGGGAGCTTGAGCGGGGAGTTCTTTGGCGTGAGTGAGCAGGAGTAAGTATTCTGATTAATTATTTTGTATAGTATTTTAAAATGTAACGCCAGGGCTTGTATCTATGGGCTTCTCTCTTGACGTCTCACCGATTACCTGCGAGCTTCTCCTCCTGTCTGTACGGTAATTTCTCTACTATGCGACAGAGAGTCGAGTGGTTATGATGCAATCGTTAGCCTATTTTTACAAAAACTGTTTCTACGGGGCCATAATGTAACATAGAAGTTAATGGAGCCCTTTATACATTGTCGTGTATCTTTAGAAATAAATAATGGACAAATGGAGTCTTTAAACGCCTCAGATGTAAAGTTATTCGCTGTCAAAGTGACGCCAAAATGAATGGGAGTCAATGGAATGCTAACGCAAGTGAAGTTCTGCTACAAGATGGCGATACGCGGCCGACTTCAACTTCCGGTCGACTTCCTGCCCGCCTGGTCCAGATCTGGACTCATGATTGATTCCAGCCGGAACGTGAATCATTTCACGCTGCAGTTCTTCTCCATGCAAAGCAAGCAGCCTTTATTACCAATTGCGGCTCAATTATTTATGTTAACAAAATTCACTTAATAGAACTTTTTAATAATAAAATGAGAAACTTATAAAGTGTGATTCAGTTTTTTTAATTGATTTAGTGTTTTACTGATTTTTATTTGTATGAAAAGTATAAATAAAATATTTTTTATATTTAACAGATTATTTAATATTTAACTTTTTTTTTTTTTTTACGGTTGAAAACATTTTTATTTACTTGTTTATTAACTGACCAGGACTTGACCCAGATTGGTCACAATTTTTAACACACAATAAGCAGCCTTAAAATCAAATGATAGGAAACAATGAATCAGCTCAATGACAAATTTGCCCAGTCTGCAAATTTAAATTAATATATCGTATTTATTTTATAGTCAAATAAGAAACTTGTTTTTTTTCCAGTTATTTGTTATCCTGTTCCTTGATTGTATTAATTAAATGTTTTATTTAATTTTTGTTTTCCATATATATATATATACACATATATATATATATAATATATTCAATTTCGTACTTTCACAAATTATTGTGGTACCCAACTTGCAATTTCTAATGCATATTTTTGACATTTTATATCAAATAAATGTTACGATTAAGTAAAATAAATAAATAGACTACCTGGACCTTGAGTTGAATATCTACAATAGGTTACTATATTTTCTACATCAGCCATTTATATAACTATATGAAGATGGACTATATTCTGGTATATAAACATGTAAAATTGGCCCGAGGGATCCAAAGATTGTTTTCCCACACACCTGAAAGCAAGGGAGGTCCTCTGTACAGGGTGCAGCAGCTGAGCAGGCATTAGTCGAACACGCTCCTTCAGATGGCAGAGCTCCAGAGCCAACCACACCTGTGCGTCAGTATGCTGAGCAAACGGGTCCAGGTTAGCCCTCAGGGTACCAGAGAACAGTACTGGAACCTGTAACACACAGAACACCATAACTCATTAGTGACTTCAATAATTAGATAATGCTTATTACTGGTGGAGCCTGGGTAAAGCTAGTTTTACATTACATACAATATTGGAGAGCATTCCTTCTACCTCACCCAGTGAAATAGTTCTGTTACCTGTCAACACTCCTTCGCCTCCAGTCTTTGCTGTGGCTGGATTGAGCTAGATCGACATCCATTCTCTTCTATGCAAATGTAAAATTGTTTGACTAACCTGAGAAATGATTTGCAGATGGCTACGAAGGTCAAATAGACCCATGCGGGCGATGTTTATATCATCAATCAGCACAGCGCCTCTCCTGGCCTCCACTGACCGGAACAGACTGCTAACCAAAGCATCGGTGTCGCTCTTCCCCCTGCTCACAACCCCAATCTATAACAAACAAAAACCACCCTGAGGTTTAAATACGGATATATTCAATGGGGAAAATAAAATAAATACATAAGTATAATCAACGAATTTTAAATAAATTATTTAAAATGAATACATTGTCCAATAGAAATGTAAATCTAATAACAATGATAGTAAAATATTAGTAAAAGTATTATTATTAAATCATAAATTAACAAATATAAATTAATGATTAAAATAATATAATTGATTTATTTTTACATTTGAGATTAACATAAATAATAATAAAAAATAAAAATGTTGAATAAAAATACATAAAGATATTGATTATTATCTGTATAAATAAAATTAAATGATGATATTAATTAGTAACTAATTTACTTATTAGGCTTATAAATAAATAAATATTAATATAAATAAATTAACTTATTTATTATCAGTACAGTATGGAAGTCTTTGGCTTATAAATAACATTAATTAATTATTTTCAGTATGTAAATCTTTGGCAAGAAAACAAACAAATATTCAAAGTACCTTTTCCCCTTTTAGAATGGTGAGATTGATTCCTCTAAGAGCTGGTGATTCATTAGAGGAGGCTTCAGACTCGTAGTTCCTGAACTTCACCTCTCCATGCTGGGGCCAGTCACTGGGTGGTCTGTAGGATTTTTCCCATGCTGCCTAAGGTATAATGGGGCAGTTGGCTCAGTCCATTTCCATGGAGAGGAAATGACAACCAGTGACACTTAAAGGTGACAAGGCATCCTCTTTGGGATTTAGTACACAATGAATCTGACCATGTAAGGTTAGGTGTGAGCTGGCAAGCACAAAGAGAAGTATTTACTTGTTAAGTAAGTATTATTTTATCCTGTACCTCCTTCTCCACTTTGGCAAATTCACAAAGGTTTTGCATGCTCAGCATGTCCATGTTGATATCAGAGGCAGCCTGAGGGTATTGGTGAACCGCTTTTTTAATCTGTAACAAAATGTTTTCATAATCATCATGAATAAATCATACAAAACTTAGGTTAGGGATCAGAACAGATGAACTTACATTGAAGGCACAGATCAATGCCAGAACCACAAGCCCCGAGTCCGTTTCAGTCTCCAGCAGAATCAGACTGACCAGGAACAGCAAAATCCCAGCAATACCATCTAACCGCAACGCAGCCCGACTGCACACAGGTCATAAATCAAACTAATCATAGCTGCAGCTGAAGTTGCAACAATTTTTTTAATATAAAGTTATTTATATAAAAATATGTACAATATTTAATTGGCTTGAAAATACAAGACAACTCCAGTTGCAAAAGCAATAATAAAAATCAATCACAGATGTGTATTACACTTGAATGGCGCCCCCTGGTGTACTGCTGTTCAGGAGGCAGGCCAAAACAAAACTTGCAGAGCACCAAATCTCTTACCTCGTTTTCAGCAACAAACCTTTTTAGTTTGTGTACAAACATCAGTGTCAATAATTTTGCTTTAAAAGATTCATGTAATTTATTAGCTATAAGAAGCTGGCAGAAATACAGACACACACACACACACACACACACACATACTTTGGGAGTTACGTTATTGGAATGAGACAATAGAAGGTTAATCATTAAATTCACTGATGATTTACTAGGTGCTTAATTTCAAATGTTGAAAGTCAAACTTTTTTTTCATTTTTAATTTTTTTAATCAGTTCACAACAAGCGGAACTCTCAGAATCCTTCACATATTGAGCATATATAAATAATACACATACACATACATACACAAACACATATATATATAACACATATATAAACATTTTTGACCTTTCTGTGTTGATTTTGTTGTACTTGACCAGCAGGTTTTGATTTAAGGCTTGGAGGCAGTGTGTCAGACACACCTCCCTATGTTTTGGCCCAGAAAGTGGAGCTTCAACACACTGTGTCACACACTCCATAGAAGCAACTGGGTTTGTCTCCATGTGTCTGATATGACTCTGGGCTGAAGCAAAGCGTGACTGAAAGAAGAAAAAAGAAATACCTGTATAATATCCATTTGTAAATACTTCCTGATGCTAAATGTTGATTTGCTTATGTATAAAGCTTCAGGTCAATATATTCTGGGAAAACTGATGTACCTGAATACGGAGGAAGAGGATTAGCAGTGGGAAGACAGCTAGGCTGAAAACCGGCATGATGAAGCTGATCAGAGTGATGGTGCTCAATATGTCCAAAAGACTCTTCAAGCAGCTTTGCAAATGTTTGGGCAGCTCTTCATCAATCACCTGCATATCCTAATCCAACATGAGATCACAATGTTTGGTTTTGTTAAAACGGGATTAAGGAAGATCTATCTTGGTTTTATATCATATTTACTTGTATATGTTATATAATATATACTTCCTCAAGGGCACAACAGTGATGACCTGCTACATGTAGGAATCAAACAGGCCTTTTACAGTTCACTTGTTTTGAACTATGCTCCACACCGCCTCCTGGGGGACAACACTCACCTGAGTGAATGCTTGCAGTAGCCGTCTCATGTCAGTCTGGGAATGCATAGGCATGTGAAGAACATCTGACAGAAGCTTTGAGTGCAGTGTATAAGAAGCCCTGAGAGAGGCGCAGGTCAGACAGTAGGCAGCACAGCACACAAGGAAAGCTGCGATACAAAAGCATATACAGTAAGTTAACAAATACACATTCTCAAATACAAAGTCAAAGGTTGATAATAACCTTGCAGGAGTCCGAGCAATGCGTACGCAGACAGTCGTGAGTTTCTGAGCTCTCTCCACCCTTCCAGGCCTTGAACTTCTTTGGCTTCACCCGTCCACACACTCAGGATCCCATCTTGTGCTAAACTAACAGCACACACAGACAGGTAGACAAGCGAAGAAACTGCCAGCCAGTGCCAGCCGAAAGCCCTCAAATACAGCGTGCAGGACTTTCCACTGCCCTAAAATTACAAAACCACATCATTATATACATATACATTTCATATTATTCTTAAAGATTTTGAAAGATGACAATTATAATTTTGATATATATATATAAAAATATTAAAAAAGTTAAATAATTTTTGGTACATACTTTTTGGGATAGACAGTGATCACTTTTCTCATCAGAATGACTGTGCTTATCTTTACACCTGTAAAAATCAATACATCAAAATTATTTCGACTATTTGAGGTAAAACTGCAGTGCAAGCATCAGAAGAATAGCAGGTTGGAGAAACATCAGCTCATTAATGTGGGATAAAAAGAAAACTTTGGCAGCCCTGTTCAGTTTTTCCCATGAGATTTTACTGGTCCCCATCACCCTGTGACCAGCAATCC
The DNA here is from genome assembly GCF_963082965.1 of Carassius carassius. NCBI lineage: Eukaryota > Metazoa > Chordata > Actinopteri > Cypriniformes > Cyprinidae > Carassius > Carassius carassius. The sequence continues at coordinate 18,773,630 of NC_081789.1, forward strand.
CTGTGATTCTGTACATATCTTCCTTTCTTAACCTGCACTAAGCTTCATGACTAAACCACAAAGGCCTCTCTAGTACATAGAACACAGTGTAAGAAAAGCATGATACATTCTCTCAGGGGGATCAGAAAGATATTAAAATCAGAAGCACTGCTAATGCTCTTAAATGCAATGATGTTTGTTCTTGGATTAAAGCAAATGTAATATATTAATTCTGGATCTGTACTGGACAACCAAGACCGAAGGGTCAGGTCACGCACTGTGCTTTACCCAATGTTCTGGAGTCTGCCTAATCAAATGTCAGAGGATAACGTAACATGCACACAAACATTTGTATTTCTATTATGCTGGCTGAAATTTCAGATTTGATAACAGAAATAAGTTATATTTTAAAAATATATTGAAATTGAAAACAGTTATTTTAAATTGTAATAATATTTCATAACAAGATTGGTTTACTGTTTTGAGCATATGAGACTTCTTTAAAACAGGAACATTTCTTAGCAGACTAAGTGTTTACATGAGTAGTGTTCAATAGATTAATTCCAATACATTATAAAACAATAAATATACATGTTCTAAAATACAAATAAACAAGTACAAACTTACCTGTCACATGGCTGTTGGAAGCCATCAGATAGAAGCTCTTCTGTAACACATGACCAGGTAACACTTTACAGCTTTACAGCCAAAAAAAAAAAAAAAAAAAAATTGTTTCACCAAGCATCAGTGAGTTGTCATATATGGTGATGTTACCTTTTGAAGTAACTGATTGAGTGGTGTCCAAGTCTTTTCTAAGAAAGATCTTCTCCAGATGGCAAAGAGACTGCTGTGCCTGCATAAATCATGCTGAGATTAATTCATTAGAACAAAAATATGAATAAAATACTAAGAAACTTTAGATTTAAAACCTTCAATAAAGTTTGTTTTGATGTCATGTCACATGCATGCTACCTGCTTGAGCGCAGAGAAGAGCCCAAGGAGCTCCAGCAGAGGTGGGCGGAGCAATCTGAAGAAACAGAGGGATGTAAAGATCTGAGATGGTGTGAGAACATTCCCATCATCCACCAGCACAAACACACCAATACTAGAGAAACCAACCTGCACAGAAAGTTAAAGAATATGGGAAATATGGGTCAAAGAAGATATTAATTTCATCTGTCCAGTGACAGGGCACGTCCATTCTGATGAAAGCGTGGAATGATGGGGACCAAAATGTTCTGACCTCAGGTTGTAATCTATAATAGACTTTGATTTGGGTTTTAATCTCAGAGCTCTGTGGATTTGTTTACTTAGTAAGCCCCTGTGCATCTGGAGAACAGAGACAAGGTAATTTGAAGTCAAAGTCACAGAGGGCAGTTTAGCAGAAGTAAAATAAAAAATAAAAAAAAACTTAATTTTAGTAAGGATATGGAATATCTCTAAACACGAACCAACAAGGTTTCTTGACTACATTATATAGTAAAATAACTAGTAGCACTAGAAAAAAAACCAGCTGATGAACTTGCTGATGAACCTGCTGAAGCTGTGTCAGTCTGTTTTTCATGAAGGCATTTGTCCTGAATATCAAGCACTCACCAGGAAAGGCATACAGATGGAGTTGAGCATAGAGAATGCGGTCAGATATCCCAGAATTCTCAGTATCTCCAGCTCCCTAGCCCGTGACTCTGAAACTCTTTGATGGAACCAAGACTCCCATGTGAGAAACTTCAGTGCCTACACAAAGACAGATTAAAGTCGGGATGGTTCACTTTAAAATTCACCTAAATGCATGTTATTAATCTTTTTGTAAACATATCTGTCTGCATCCAATCAACAACTGATGGACTGAACCAAGTCCACATCCTACATTTTTTTTTTTTTTTTTTGACAAGGTTTCATTGGTTTCAAACACTTCTGTTTTTGCTGTAATATATAACATGGCATGTTATTTGAAAGACATTAACATTTTCATAATTAAATATAATACAAAATAAAATAATTTTCTATGATTTCTAATTAGGCATTGAATAAAGTATGCATAAAAAAGCCTTGTATGTGGACAGCCAACATGGAACTTTACATTGAACATGTGAAATAAAAAAATTTAACCATTACTGTGAAAGAGATGCTATTGTTTTGTTTTTAAAAGCACCACAAAACGCAAGCTGCAAATGTCTTTTTTTTTTTACCTATACTGACATCCAAGCACAACGGCTTCTCAAGCGAGAAAAAGTGCGGAGCAGGACTTGATTTTGTCCATCGGGAATTGATTGGAATGCTGCGGTTTGATAATTGCGGAGATGATTAAAAATGAGTCATTCAAGTAAGAACTGAGCTTGATATTTTTTGGTCCTTTAGGCAGGAAATATTCCTCCAACCTAGATCATCTCATGCTCAGGTACGTGCCTGAGCCATCCTAAGAGTGAAATCCTAGAATCACCCCTGATTGGGAATGAAACAAATTCAGTCGAGTTAGGACTATAAATGTCAGGATCACGTGAGAGGATTAGGAACAGAAAAGACCTGGAATTTATGCAACATTTCCTTGATGAGTTGTTCACTCCTTTCCATGATGATCAGCTGAGCTCTCTGAGGAACAAAAGACAAAGATTATAAAACGTATCAGCATCAGAACATTTACAGAAACACACTGAACATGCTTCATCTATTATTTTTCACATGCAATCTCCCAAGGAATTCTTGAACAGACCTGCCTTACTAACCTGAAGCTGTTTGGCTTTGCGCTCTACTGCAGAGTTGACAGGGATGAGGACCAGTAGTAATGCCACCCCCACTAGAACACCTGGGCCCAGTTCTCCCCACAGTAAGCCCAGACAGAGAGCGACTCTCAGGGGAGTGGACCAAAGACAAGCTAATGTGACCACTAGCTCTGTAACATTTTCAACCTCCCTTAACAAATCTGTCCCCTGAGTGGTGTTGGATTGCTGCTCAGAACTATGGGAAAAAGACAATGTCTTAAATGTATTGGGGGCGGGGGGGTGGAATGGAGGGAACATGAACCATGGAATAAAGAAGAAATCCTTTCAGTAAATAAAGAAATGGATATACTTTCAGAGTGACATGACAAAACATTTGTGAAAAATAGTTGCAGACTGTATTTTGTTTGGACCGTTAATAAGACCTTTACCTTCCTGTAGAGGAAGCCAGCTAGAACCGCTTGTGCATTGGCTGCAATTATCCTACTATGTTTCTCAAAGTGATGCTGAGAAACAGCACAGCAACAAACTGCTCCCATCACCACCAGAGAATATGTGTATCCAGCCCAGTCAAACACAGCCTGCCTCTCACAGAACAGGATAACCCACCTGAGGTTAAAAAACATGTACAAAAACAGATCAGAGAATTTCAGTAGCCAATACTCCAGTCTTCAATGTCACATGATCATTGATTTGGTGAATTCATCCATTATTATTGGTGCTTTAATACTGAAAGTATTTTGTTCTGGAACGTGATATTTAAAAAGAAAACTGTTGTTTTATATTGTATTAATATTTAACAATATAAAGTTTTAACTGTATTTATGAACAACTTATCTAGCCCTGGCTTGAAATAAGAATCAGAGTCATACCTGAGAGTCAAAGGAACTAAAATGCTAAAAATATCAGTTGACAGTCTCAGAAGCGCAACTTTGACTAAAGCTGGACGGAATGTCACCCATACTGCATAAAGGAGAGAGTAACCAGTATTGGGTTTTCTGGAGACCATCAGTGACTCTCTTCCAGAATCCTCTTCTAAGTCCAACCTCTGTATGAATAAAATATTAACAATACATCTCAGTCAGAGCATGCTTTTAACAATGAAAACAAGTACAACCGAGGTGTTTGTCCCTGGCTATTGTTCACAGTTACCTCAGTGTAATTCTGTTGTTTTTCCCATTCGTGCTCAAACACAGAGGATAGGGTGTGGACAGACTCCTCATTATACAGCTTGCAAAGGTCAGACAACTGCAGCAGTCCCCTGCGTCCCATTACAACCATCCTGAATACAGAAAAAAAAACGGTTAAAGCTTGCTGTGGTTTATAACATCATAGAATACCTCCCCAGTTATAGGCTCAGGCTTACCTGTTTATCCAAAAGAGGTTCATATGGATAAGACTCCCTTTTGACTGTGTGCAAAAATCATAATGCAGAGACAGTAGTCTTCTTAGTCAGTTGTGGGAGATAATATGCATTTATTAAATATCGCAGTGAATCAATAGATTCATCAATATAAAAACGATTAAAAAGAACAATATTGTTTTGGGAATACAAAAGAAAAATAAATGTGTATTTCTGAAGAAAACGGTTTCAAAACAAAAATAATTTAATCTTATTTAACGTTAAGTGTTTGAAATATCAATTCTTGGCTACAATAATGTGAACTTCTCTGCTGGCGTTCTCTTGACAGTCTAAAAATAAGAGAGATTCAGTTCATGCAGTGGGAAAAAAGATCAATAAAAGTTGTACTTACCTCATTTCGGTGGCAGCGTCTGAAAACAATATAATGTCTACCGGCGTGTAAATAACTGCATCTGCGTCTCATACAGCTGGAACAAAGGCATCTTACAGGAAAACAAATAAAGTAGCCTAAATTTCACGTTATTTACAATTGTCGACGATATTTAGGTTTAAATCATCTCTGACATGTTTTGGGATAATTAAAGGACGCTCTCCGTGCGGAATAAAACCGAGTATAAACAGAGGAGCGTGCAGCGTGTGCACATGTCCAATGAGAGCGCGCTTTCGGTTGTGGGCGTGGTTCACTTTGCTGGGTAAAGCTTTTCAGTCTTTTTCGAGAGCTTTTTTTCTAATTTAATACACACACAAAGTATATTAAATAAAAAAAAGAACTCGAAAAAGACTGAATATATATATATATATATATATATATATATATATATATATATATATATGCTGTAGATAAATTGTATTTTTCATTATTGGGAAATATCTGTAAATATGTATTAAGCAGCTTCTTCAGGGCACTAAAATACTTATAATAGTATTATTTTGTTATCTATCTATCTATCTATCTATCTATCTATCTATCTATCTATCTATCTATCTATCTATCTATCTATCTATCTATCTATCTATCTATCTATCTATCTATCTATCTCTCTATATATATATATATATATGACAGTTTTTTTCAGGTTTAAAATACATTTTCTAGTTCTTAAAATAAATATTAACTGGACTAATTATTTTATTCATTAATACAAGATATAAATATAAAATATATATATTCTTAATTATATTCCGTATATTCAAATACATTATGCACCTGAACATGAAGAAAAAACAGTTGTTCATAGAACGTGTAAACAAAAAGAGGATATAATGATGATATATGATAAGGCCTCATTCAAAGTAATCGACTTTCAGGTTTAGCATGAGCTCAGTTTTGTTGCTTAGAGACATGCCATGCAAAGTTCCATATTGTGTTGTGTGTGAAAATGGGCGGTCGTGGAAAAAGGGAACATATTTAAATCACCTTAAATATCTCACTGAAACTATATTTCATCAGTCCAGCAGAAAACTAAAACTGCTAACCATGTCTATAGCTCTGTCTTCTCCGAGCGAGATGTCCAGGAACAAAATTGAACCTGTAAATGATGAGAGTGACACAAAAGTCATACTGCAGTCAGGTTTGCCGGGCTTCTATTTCTTGCTCATTTTTTAAAATAATATATTTGTTCAGATCATTTTGATGCCATTGAGACTAACCTCTTTTTTTGCGTTTTGTGTTTAATCAGACAGTGATCAATCCAGAAGCTCTGGGTTCTGTGGATACCTCCTTACCTTCCTCTCCTTCCTCCTTGTCTTTCTTACTTTCCCTGTCTCGGTCTGGTTTTGTATGAAGGTAAGAAAAAAATTACCTAATTTAAAACCTACTTAAATGTTTTTATTATTATTATTATTATTATCAAACAATAAAATCTGACATAAACATTAAGGTCATCAAATTAATTAAAAATGACTCATAACTTCTTTATTATTTATATATACCAATCCCTAATCTAAATTCCTTTTTGTCAAAAGATTGTCCAGGAATATGAAAGAGCAGTTATTTTCCGATTGGGGCAACTCCTAGGCGGTGCTAAAGGACCTGGTTATTAATTACTATTCTTAAAATCAATATACATTTTTTTTTGCTTAGCTCAGTTGTAACTAGCAGTTTTCCTTATGGATTGTTTTAAAGGTTTGTTCTGGATTATTCCATGTGTGGACACATTTAGAAAGGTTGATTTAAGAACAGTGTCTTTTGACATCCCTCCACAAGAGGTGAGTGATTAAACTGAAAATGTTTAATCATTGTTTTTTCAATTAATACATATTATGAGTTAAATATCATATTGTGTTAAACTTAATATGTATCACATTTTCTCCCAAGGTGCTGACCAAAGACTCAGTGACAATCATGGTGGACGCGGTGGTCTACTATCGTGTCTTTAACCCCACTGTCTCTATTACCAAAGTGGAGAATGCAAATCATGCCACAAAGATGCTTGCACAGACTACATTACGAAACATGCTGGGAACTAAGAGTCTGGCAGACATCTTAAAAGACCGTGAGGAGATGTCTGAACAGATGGAGGTAAGATAACCCTTCCTGAAAACAACTAAATCTTTAGTTGTTAACTCCTTATTGGCATGTATAGGTCAATGAAGAACCTTTAACATTTATGGTATATTTCCATTTTCACAAAAGGTTTTAGGGAAACTCAAAATGTTTCTTCAATTACATAGCATCACTGCGGAAACCTTACTTTTGAAATCTTTATTTTTAAAGTATATTAAAAATTTCTTCTGGATAGTATCATATAAATGCCTTAAATAAAAACAGTTCATTTCATCTTTTGCCTGACAGGCTGTGCTGTATGCTGCATCCAAGAACTGGGGTATCAAAGTGGAACGGGTCGAGCTTAAAGACGTCAAACTGCCCACCACTTTGCAGAGAGCCATGGCAGCTGAGGCCGAGGCCACCAGAGACGCCAGAGCCAAGGTGGGTGTCTGAGCACTGAAAGATTGTTACATGCTTCACACACAAACACACGCTATTCTGTCTGTTCCGCTAAGCCTGCCAAGTTTAGTCTTATCAGCTTTGCAGCTTTGTGTTCAGTCTGTCTGGGGAGACACACTGTTCTCCGATTGGTGGGTGAACACCTGCAGCCCCTCACATATGGTCAGAAGTATAAATGAACTGTAACCCCCTAAAGCCAATAAAATTCCAAAACAAGACCTACAAACCAGTAAAGCACTTGCCGGTCAAGATATTAGCCTCATTTTATTGCTATTTGTGATGACTGACCACTTACAATAGACTCTTACAGAATCTGCAATATATGTTTATATTTTGTGACTGTTAATGTGGTTATTTTATCTTGTGGATATGTGTGTATGTGTGTGTGTGTGTGTGTGCACACAGAAGAATTAATAGATTTATATTTCTATTAGATTCTAATATATTATGATAATTTTAATATAATTAGAATTCATAAATTAATAAAATGTAAAATAGTAGTTACATTAATTTAATTTGTGATATATATATATATATATATATATATATATATTATATATATGTATATATATATATAAAATGTGTGTAAATATTTTTTTTTCTTGTGAAATACAGTATATGTAAATATCTATTATGCAGCTATTATTATATCTATTAGTCATCATCTCTCATTTATCATTATCTCTTGAGTTATGTAAACATATGAACTTAATTATATATTAAAAGAAAAGTGTCATACATTGTTTATTCATCCACCATTTATCTTTTTTTATATTAATTTAACCATCCATCCATTCACAATAGTTCAGTGATGCTAACCTGACCTCCCCTTAAAATACAGCAGGAGCTCTCTCAATAAACACTACAATAATGCGAGTCATATTGTTGCCTGGAAACCTGAGTCTTTATGTCATAACACTATGGCACAGTACAGCGGAAAAACAAACCGGATTTGCTCAATGGAAATTTCTGAGTAATTAAAGGTGTGTGCCAGAGGCCAGACTGTGAATTGGGATTGTGTTTATCATGGTGAAGTGCTTGACCCCTTAAGTGTTGCCTTTGTTAAATGAACATATTTGTGTTCTAATCTATCATGAACAGGTGATCGCAGCAGAGGGAGAAATGAAAGCCTCTCGTGCGCTGAAGGAAGCAGCAGACGTGATGTCACAGTCTCCGTCTGCGCTTCAGCTGCGCTACATGCAGACGCTGACGGAGATTGCCTCAGAAAGGAACTCAACTATTGTCTTTCCTCTTCCTATTGACTTCATCTCTAATTTCATGAAAAGGTGACCTTATATAGGCATGATCTATTAATGTTCAGTTATCAATTGTACAGTACAATGTTTCTCTTTGTTTTAAATATAGGCAAAACATATTCTGGTTATATTATAGATATTTTGCACTTTGCATCTTTTCTTACATATTTTTTATTACATGAATATTATAATCATAAATGATCAAACATTTATGGCTAAACTTTGTTCTGATCCGATCTGCTTTATTTAATTATCTAATTATTTTGTATGCATTTAACTAATCCTTTATGTATGAGAATAAAATTGATTTAAATCTCATTGTGTATGCCTACAGCCTATGTTAACAACAAGTACACACACACAGAGAACATGATCATATGACAGAATGACTGTTTAACCCTTGATGCTGTCATAAGAAAAGACTAATGGTTAATACGTCATCCTGATGCAGAAAAAATGGGTACAATGAGCCCTGATCGGTGAGTCACATAATAGGATTGACTACATCAGATGCAGGAATGGATGGACAGTTTAGTAGTTACTGTAATCTGCCATCTAATCTGTTTCAACTTCACATAGACAAAACAGCTTCTGGTCTGACCCTGAACCCTAATGACACACTGTCATTATGCTCTCATTTCTGCTGTCTCCAGTATATATGCTGATGATTATACATACTGATGAAGAATTTAAAAGAAACATACTTCTGTACTATGTCGCTACTGTACAGTCACATAAACAGGACCTGCAGGGAATGCAAAGATGTTGTGAAGTAGGTTATTGAGGCTACAAGATATAGGATAGTGCTAATTTCATGCATAACATCATTTTAGGAGAAAACAAGTTTTATGGCACCCAGCAGGGAAGCAATGTAAATGCATTCTGGGTCATTGCTTCTCTCTGGAGACTATTACAATAGCAATGCTCTATATAGATGCAATATGAAAATGACATGTGTATTTGCTGACAGGGTATCCTCTATGAATATCTGTGCTGAGGTGGCTCTTTTACTAGAGTTTGGAAGGAGAACCACTTTATTGTGACCTTGTGCCCTTTAATGCAGAACAAAACAGGAGGGCAGAATATGCCTGACAAGAAGCAGCAGCAACTGGAAGTGTCCAAAAAAATGTTGGACTTGATCACTCAAAAATGTAAGCTTTGTCATATGTTCACATTTATTTGCTCTTGTGTCATTTCAAACCTGTATGACTTTCGCTATGTGGAGCTTTCCTGTTACCACCCCCCATCTATACTGTCCTGTCAAGGAAAAATGCAAAAATGCCACAAAGAATAAAAAGTTAGACATGTTTGAAACAACATGAGGGTGAGTAAATGACAGAATTTTCCTTTTTTGGATGAACTATCCCTGTAAAGTCACCAAATGCTGATTGTCATGTTCTGTACTCTTCTGGAAGTCCTAAGATGGCCTGTTGACTTATCACACTGTCCATTGAGCACAGTGTGTGATCTCATTCAATCTCCTTCGCTCCGCCCACAACCCCTCCTACATTGGATCTTTCCTTTACTACAGATACTCCGATGTTGTTTCTTAGTTTTCTTGATATTCCTTGTGTCTACCTCTGTCACATCTTGTGGTGCGAATGTCACTGTGGCGTTTCCTGATTTTGCCGAGCATCTTTATGCTTTGTAAAGGTAAGATACAGGACAATATTCAATTTAATTTGGCTAACAGTTTGTTCCGCTGACTCTTATCATCTGGGCATTAGGAAACTTTTTATTTTTTTATTCTTTAGAGAAGGATTCAGCCATTTCTTTTCTAAAATTTCTGTCATATTTAATCTGGGAAGTTTTTCATTTCTGATTCAGCATTCTGTATTTGAACTTATATACTCATTTATATATATATATATATATATATATATATATATATATATATATATATATATATATATATATATATCAGGCTCTTATGAATATAACATTGGACATTTTTGGAAATAAGTCATTCAATAACTGATTAATAACCATTTCATTAACATTAAAGTTAATTTCCTTAACCTTAACATAAGAGCCTGATAAAAATGTGTAATGAGTAATGCTTGCAGATGGCAGACATAACAGATCAGTGTGAAAGAGGGTTAAATACAACAAACCCTCATGGAGCTCATGTGACTGACACCTGTAATCATCTCAGATCTTTCTACTGGGAGAAGAGGAGGGGGCAGGGGAACATGTGGAAGGAGAAGTGGGATGATCTGCTTTTTTATAGAAGCATGATCCAATTGTGACTTGCGTGCAGGCTAATTACAGAGCACAGATTACCTCTTGGGTCGGAAATCTACATGGAAAACCTGAGAGGTTGCGTGGCTTAAATATGAGGTGGACAAATTTATGGTTTAAGAATCTGCAGGTTGATCAAAAGGATATTTTGTAGGTTGATGGTAAAGAGAAATAGAAGCATCAAATGTGATGTGTGTAGTGGAGATTATGCACAGCGAGATGAATGGGAACTGGGCCGTTAAAATCCAGCCTTACTTTACTTGTGGATCAGTCTGTGTCAATATTGTGAAAAAATAAGAATAGAGATAAAATTGACCTTTGTGATCCCCCCCCCCCCCAAATGTACAGAACAAAATTATCACCAGTTAAAAAAAAAACAGGAATATTTGTAAATGATCAACTACGGCAGATTCTAGAATTATTCACAGAACTACCTACACTTTTCTGAGTCCTTTTTGACCTTTTCTTCACATTTTAAAAAACTAATTGATGCCTGTAAAAAAATAGTGTATTTTGATATTATTTTAACTAATCAAAAAAGCCAACTGGTACTATGCTAAGCTAGATGGCTAAGCTGCGGCTAAGCTTGGTGACCGAAGGCTAAATGAGAAACACAAAAAAAAGAAAATGTTTAATAACATTTTGGCTCTGGTAATAATTTGTGATATGCAGGCATTATTTAACATTTTCATGTTTATATAAATTACATTTACAATTACAAAAAATAAATTACAATTACATTTTCATGTAATTATAAAAAAAAAAATAATTTTTTTTTTTCTATGTGCATCTGCAATGTCATTAGTTTCTTTAAATATTCCTATAGAGCTTTAATTAATTTCACTTTTAGTAATTTTAGTACTTAATCTAGCCACAGCAACATTTCGAAATTTCGTTTATGTGTACTTTTTTATCTGAAACAAAACTAGCTAGAAACAAAAAGGTATAACGAGCCATGACAATGATTCAGTTCAATAGTTTACAACAACATCTCTTTCACACAAACACATACAGCAAAATACAGACCAGTAAACCAGTATTTTCTGTCATTAGGTGAAGACAGTGATTGCGACAACTTCACCGATTTGGATTTCCATGAGTCTTTTATGGGGACCTATCTCTACGTGCGCCTGCTGCTCTACACCCGTGCAAACCTCGAGTGTGGTCAGGAGCTCCTGCACCACAACTTCACTCATGAACCCCTGTTTAATGTAAGCAGACCCACTACCTTTGTCATACATGGGTACCGGCCCACGGGGGCACCGCCTATCTGGATCAACCACATTGTGCACTTATTAGCAGCACAGAAGGACATGAACATCCTGGTAGTGGATTGGAACAGAGGGGCGGCAAATCTCAATTACTTTGCGGCTGTGGCCAACACACGGGGTACGGCTGTGAACATCACTGGCTTCATAGAGAGTATGGAGGTAGGGTCAGTAGTCTTTCAATAGCGTTTCAGCTCTGAAATAGCTTTAGCCAGTAATGTCTGCCAATTTAATCAATAATATGGTGTTACTTTCAGAAGGAGGGAGCATCTCTTGACTCCATCCATCTGATCGGAGTCAGTCTGGGTGCACATGTGGCTGGATTCATTGGTGCAATGCTGGGAGGAAGGGTGGGCAGAATCACAGGTGACATTCAGGAAATCCAATAAAACAAAACCGGCTGTTCCAGTCCAATAAATATTGTTTACTAAATGTTTCACCTGGTCAACTCTAGGTCTAGACCCAGCAGGACCAATGTTTGCCAGCGCTCCCCCTGAGGAACGCCTTGATCCAACTGATGCCCAGTTTGTAGATGTGCTGCACACAGATATGAATTGTAAGTATAATAAATTTAAGGACATGCTACTGAAATCACAGAATAAAAAAAAAAAAAAAAAGATACATTTTTGTTGTATATTTCACATTTTTGCATCTGTGGAAGGTCATTCAAGTATTCCATGCATACTGAAAATTTGCACACTGTGGACAGTATAATCTACTAAAATAGTATTACATAGTGTGCCAAACATAGCCTAAAAATCCCACGCTCAAACATTGTTTCCTGTGGCAGCTTTTGGCCTTAGAGGAACCCATGGCCATATTGATTTCTATGCCAATGGAGGATTAGATCAGCCTGGATGTCCCAAGACCATCTTCTCAGGTCAGTAAATTAAGATTAACATTTGGGAAAGGTCAGGGTTGAAATCTGATGTAATGATATATCTCATACAGAATGTTATAAACCCCAGATAAACCTAAAAATGCAAAAAGCTGGCTGTTTAATTAATATTGTCATAATTAAATTATGCAATCCTCACAACAGGATTGAGTTAATTACAAGGTTGTGCTAATAGGGCTAAAATGTAATCTCATTCCATCTCTTCTCCAGGGAAATCGTATTTTGTGTGTGATCATCAGAGGTCTGTTTTCCTGTACCTGTGCACTCTGAATCACACCTGTAAACTTATGGCATATCCGTGTTCCTCATACAGCGACTTCCTCAGTGGTCAATGTTTACAGTGTGAGACCTTCAAGCCTGCTTCCTGTCCTGTTCTGGGTAAAAGCAATACATTTTGTAATTAACCACAATAAATGAAAATATGAATACTGAGAAAACACTCCAAGTGTGATATAAACAACAGTTCAATAAAGAAATGAATATACAGGGTTACTTACATTTTAGACACAACATTGCCAGGTACTGCCAGCCTGTTCCTAACAAACTGCACTGAAAAAATATAATTCAGTGTTTTTTTTTTTTTAAAGAATCAGTTGAATGTTAAAAAAAGTCACTTAGGCTGATGATACACTGGACAATGCTGACATCATTGGACAACCAAATGGACACAGAGCTGATGACCGATCTAAAAAAATCTAGATAGAAATTTAACCGTTCTCTATGGAAAAGTTCCCAAGAATTATTGCTCAAAAAAGTTGCTCCGTGTATCAATCAGCCTAATCAGCCGCTTGTCCCCACCTACTGTTGCAATCACAGAGCAATTAAAAAAAAAAAATTAATACTTTTATTTAGAAAATATGCATTATTAGATCAAAAGACACAGTACTTTTATGTTACAAAAGATTTTTATTTAAACTGTTCTTTTCTACTTTCTATTAAAAAAAACGTATCATGGTTTCAATAAAAAAATATTAAACAGCATAACCATTTTCAACACTGATAATAAGAAATGGGTCTTGAGCTTCAGAAATGCTGAAAAAGCATTCAGAAATGCTTTCTGAACGATTATGTAACAAAACAGATAAAAAAAAAATTCTTTTTTGAGCCAACAATCACAACCAAACAGACAAAGGAAGCAATACAAAAAAATAAAATAAAATTCACAGTGCTGTTACGCTATCAAGAGTGTTTATAATGTAAGATTAACTTTTAGGTTATGACATGAGCCAGTGGAGGGATACACTCTTGAGGTTGGGGCAAACAAGAGCATATTTCTCAACTACGGCTGAGCTCCCCTACAACAGTGAGTTTTAGCAGCTCTAGAATGGCTCATTGCAAAAGCTGTTTTCTCAAAAGGGGTTTGTGCAATATTCTGATTTCTCATTTTAACAGAGACAAGTTACAGAGTGGACCTAGTTACCTGGAACCAGTTTCTGCGCTGGGGGGTGGTCATTCTCCGACTGTACAATGGCAAAAATGTAATAGAGTCCCAGATGGATACGTACGTAAACTGTAATGAGATTCTATAAATCCATTCATCTTTGACTTATCATCATGTAATGGTTGTTTTGTATGTTTTTGTTAGTAAGCTGTTGAGGTTTGAGCAGTATACATCCACTCGAATACTGGCACAGTTTGATGAGGATTTATATCCAATTCAGAAAATCTCTTTACGGATTGTCACTGGGAATATGATTGGACCTCGATACAAGATAAGGCTGCTTCGTATTCGGATAACCCCACTTGAAAATCCAAACAGGTGAGTAACTACAAATACTTTTCTGAGTAATACATGCTCAACAAAAAAGGCATTTAATTATGGTGTGTGCTTCTTCGCCCAACAGGCCACTAATGTGTCGATATGACATTATTTTGGAGGAGAATGCTGAGGTGTCTTTTAAACCGTTGCCTTGTGATTAATGTCATCTGTAGAATATTACATTGAAACACTTATTTGAGCTAAAACAGGCATTTAATTATGGTGAGTGCTCCTTTACCCAACATGCCACCAATGTGTTGATATGACAATATTTTGGAGGAGAATGCTGAGGTGTTTTTCAAACTGTTGCCCTGTAATTAATTTCATCTGTAGAAAATCACATTGAAACACCTGAACTATTACAGACATTTCAAAGCATCTAAACAGTTAAAAACTTTTAGTGCCTTTTCTGTGATTGTACTAGTATAAAATTGTTATACTGTATGAACCAAATAATCTACTGTAAAGATGTTTTACATGTACAGCTTTTGCATTCTTTTGTAAAATAAATGATGTGGACTGAAAACAGCTGAAGCTTCATTTGAGAACAATTTTCAACAAATAGATTTTATTTTCTACTTCAAGTTTACACAGCAGGATACATCAGATTTTGTCATATGTAGGTAAGACTGTGTTTTAGTATAAAAGCAAAACTATCCATGTGTTGTGTACTGCTATGAAATGGCAATTGAATTTCAAAATTCAATTAGCAATTCAATTTACATACTGTATAAATTGTAAATATTGTGGAATATCAAATCAAAAACAAAACTGAAGTTACTCCACTGATAATGTAGAATAGCATTATTTCAGGATGAGAGCAGGGCAAGGTGATACTTAAGCTTTATCACTTTAACTTGCCCAATGAGGTGCCCCATTTATATTTGTTTCCATCTTCGAATCAAATAATCTTTACAAGCAATTTCCTTAAATCAAACAAATGGTAACGGGTGAATTAAAAATGGATGAAAAAGATCCACCAAATGTGGAGAAGCAGTGGACCTTGAATCAAGGTCTTAGTGGTTCTTATATTATTATAAAAAAAAATAAATAAATAAAAATCAAACAGAAACAACAAAAACACAGGTGCGCACAAGTGACCTCAGGGTTGAATTGATGACTTTCTTCTCATGCACTGCCACCTGCAGGTAACAGACAAAATAAAATAGAGAGGTCAGAAAAATAAAGAAGCAAATCTTAACTACATCAAATACTTGTGTTTGAAATTCAGAGAAATAATGTATAAATATATTAGTCCAAAAAGTTATAAATACATATTTATCTAAACATACATAATCAATGTAATTAAATACACACATTTTCCTCACCACTTATTTCAAGTCCTCCGTCCCCGTGGTCTGCTTTTCCGACTGAAATTCCCCAGCGGATTGAGGTTCTGTCTTTTAGGTACTGGCATTCTTTGATGGGGAACATCCTGAAGGACCAAAATGAGTCATGGTATGAACAATTATACTCTTAAAAATAGACATGTTTCACATCAACAACAACTCACCCACTGCCTTTGACGCTCGTGGTTTTGTTCCGACCACCCAAAGTTCTCATTCGCTTCTTCAGGATCATCTCTCACATAGAGAGGCTCACTCTCTTGACTTTGGAAAGACAACAGCAATAGAAAATTGCTAATTGAACTATGGCCTAATCCTGGCTTAGGCTAAGCCCTGTACAGTATGTGGAACCAGACCATAATTTTGTAAATCAAAAATATTGGCATGGCACCTGAATGTATAGCAATAATATTAAAAGTTGGTCTGAAGACAGCTAACAGGAACACTTCACAGTCCATACCCCTTAGGAGCCAATGGAGCAAAGTTTCCCCCAGCAATGGTGATCTTCACACCCTCCATTCGCTGTTGTCTTCTTCGCTCCAGGTCATATCTGAGGTCGCCAGGGTCGGGGACAAGCTGTCGTCTCTGAAGCTAGCAAAACATTTCAAATTTGTACCAACATACATTCAATATTTTATTTGATATTGATGGACCTACACAAAGGGCAACTTACTGGATCCGGCCCTATATTGCAGAAGATCTGAGTTTCTGATGAAGGCATTCTGTGTTGCCTGAAATAAAATAACAGAATTTTCATGCTTGTATCGCAAATGGTGTGGAGAAAATTTCCAATTTAGGATTGGGGGTGATTAAATCTTTAATCATAAATAAAAACATTAACCCTAAATATAAATAAAAGTGATGCTTACCATTGCAAGCCCCACTAATTAAAAACAAAAACTTAACTAGCCAATGTACCTATTCATAACTGGTCTCACGTTTCCCATCTCCTCCTCCTGTTCTTCTTCTGCCTCTTTAAAGCCATCTTGGAGTGAATAATACTGTTTGGTTGCAAAACGTTCATTAAGTGTGATGCCTTGGCCCCTAAAGTAGTTTTCTGCAAAACAAATAAGCAAACACTTCACCAAAATCAACTCTTTGCTACGTAAGATAAGCTCATTCTAAGATACACAATATACTGCCAAGCTAATCCATTGGTTACTGACCTTTAACTTGGTGCACAAGGGTAATGATCTCTTGGGCAAATGTCCCAGAATGCACTGCTGATTCCCTGTAAGTTCCAGAATGCTCCAGCATGGGAAGGAAATCAAGGCGTTGTCGACCCACATTGACCAAGTCAAGTGATAACTGCCTATCTGAAGAATATCCTAAATGACTGAACGAGAGGTCACATGATATACAGAGATATAAGGTCCCATTCCATTAAAATGATCCTTTTTAACACATTAATCAGATGACAACACTTATGAATGAATATAAATTGGAATAGCAAAGTACAAAGTTCTGGTACAAAAGTTCAGTAAGAAAGTTGGAGATTATGCATAAACACTGCAATATTTATTTTTAATGCAAAACACTTGGCCCTTTACCTGTCATGTAATCCCTTTTATCTAGAAATTTACCAGCACTACTTCTATTAATCTAAGACGTCTCTTGCCATGAAGTTAAAATTGTTCTCTTTTTTTCAGAAAATTTAAACTGAATTGTACTTCGTGTCAATTCACTGTGACCCAGTAAATAAAAAGTAGGTGCAAACTATTCAGATAGAAGTTTTAGCAATTCATAATTTTTGTTCACTCAAGGTCTATATGAATTTGATAAAGTTATTTCATTCATAAACAGTGACTGATAGCGCAAGCCCCTTTTCTAGGTAATTAAAGCGGAGACGGTGAGTGCATGAAGTTTGTCTAACATTCCACTTTTTCTTTTTGAAATTTTCAGTGTGAACACAACCCACACTATTTAAACTACAAAACGTCATAAAAAAATGCATAAGTATGCCATTTGGGACAAATCTAAAATTTGGGTTGGCTCAACCTTCATTTAAATACCATATCACTAAATAAATAATTGAATAACGCATAATAAAAATTTCAGGTCATAATAAATATGGCAAGTTCATGCCTCTCCTCTCACTGTCATTGCGTGTTTCCATTCAGAGGATCCTTCAATAAACTCATTTGTTTCATAGTGCCAACACATGGCGAACAATAGAACCGGTCAAAAAAAATGTTCTTGCAGTGCAATATCTTGATTGGTGAGCTTGAGTAACCTTAGACAAGTATTAGATACTTAGATCTTCAATTATGGGAGCGATGGCATCAACTTTAGGCAACTTCTAGAAGAGAGTTTTGAAGATCTCCGGTTAAGTTGGTGTCTTCACAGATCCTTCTTCTTGCTGAATAAAATTAAACACCCTCCAATTTCAGCAATGATTGCATATTTTTCCTTGGCATATGTCAAATCATTTCTATGTAAATCTCATAAGCAAATCTTGCTGCTTGACTGTCTTGGGGAAGAAATTAAATGTCTGTTGGCAGTTGCTTCAATCAAGTTTATCTGGAAGCAGGCATTATTTTTGAATTTGCAGTTGCCACTTTGGGTCTTCAATTTTCTGCATTGCCAAATGCTTGTTAAAAATACCCTTAACATAATGGATACATATTTAGGAAACTTGGCAAAAATTTCTTAATCTTGCAAATAGCCATGCCTACCGAGTTCTCTTCACTTACTGATACAACGGGATGACTTTCTAATCCAAAATCTAAATATGGAAACAAAATGCAGAAGGAGGTCCAGTAGATCATCTGATAATGTATGGTGCTAGCAATGCCAAGGTCATGGGTTGTTTGGCAAGGAACACAAAATGTCGATCTTGAAGGCACGGTTTACATAAATCTCTGGATAGAGGTGTCTTCCAAATGAGTAAATACAAAAAGGCTTCAAAATGTTCCTGTTGCAATGTCCATGAATAGAATATTCTTTTGTTTTGTTTTTTTCATTGTGAATTGATAGCTGTGGATTCTATGCAATGGAAACATCATGTCTTCTTCAACCCAAGCATCTTTGCTCCATCCACATGTTCCTGTACTCACTCAATGCAGAATGGGTGATTGTTGAATGAGAGTCATCATCAAATGCAGGTTAGTGATCACAAAATCTGTGTTTTTCGTCTCAAACATGGCCATACTTGTTCCCCCACAAGGAAATCAATCTGAAGCCGCAAACAGTTTGAATGATGTAGACATCTGGAAAACTTGGGCATACCTACTCAACTTCAATTCGATTGTATGGTTGCTGACTTACCTGTAGTCAATACCGCTTTAAAAGTAGAAGAGCTCAAACCCTGTAGGCCACTGGTATTTTGGTGGAGACACGTTATTGAACAGCCGAAATGGGAATGAAAAAAGGTGGACTGATTTTCTTTTGCCTGGGCTAACTGGTGGAGAACATCACCCTTAACCAATGGTCCATAACCAAATCAAGCTGAGATCCATGTAATTCCAGTCTAGTACTTCAGCCATCTGATGAACCATTAATTTGAAGGAATTAACAGCAGAAAGATGTGTTTTCAACAGGATTTATACCCAACCTGGTGATTTGGTCCTGTGACTTCCATTTAAATGAAGAGTGAAGATGAAAGGTAATCCAAATCACATCTTCTCCATAGAACAAACATTCACATGTTAAGACACTCAAAAAAATAGCACACTGCAATATCTTGAATATTGCATCTTTTTATGCAATCTGGGATTTGTACAGAGTTTGGAATTTCTCCATATATGTAACCCTTTTCTTGTGAATGATCACCAGTAGTGTCCTTCTCCTGTTGGTCCCATTTTAGGATGCATCAGCCACGTCAGGGCCTTGAAGTAGTCCATTTTCCCTATTACTGATGTTGAGTAGCTTTCACATCCGAACATCTGCTTGAACAAGACATTAATTTGTGTGCCAACACAAAAGTACCAGATGAATACTTCAGAAATGTTAGAGCAATCCTTGATACATTCCATTACTCCCTGATTTGAATAAGATGGCTTAATCACAAGAGATATGACTGAACTTCAGGGGACACATCCAAATATCCTTAAAATCCTTTCCTTTTTTAAAGCTTTTCATAGGGCTGCCCTGGATATCCTGGGAAGCTTGATTGAAGATTATTCTTGCAGTGATCATATTTTAGTATGATCTTCAATACCCATGTACACGATGATAAGACACAAAACAGCCCATTAATGGGTTTTCTGGTTGCAACTCCACACTTTCCATTGATTCTTCCTTAGGTTCACAATCTGTAGATTGTTGTTCTTCACGTCTTCATGGTGTGGGGACAGTGGACATAGAAAAGAGGCATGAACTTTTGACCATAACCAAAAGTGGTACGACAATGATACTATACCTGCTTGGCCCAACGGGGCGACTCATGTCCACCTTGATCTTGAGGGTCTCCTGTTCACTGAAATCCATTCTAGGTGCAGGACCAACATTAGTGTTTGGCTTCTTGTGATACGGAGCTCTTTGGCGAACCACTCCTTGCCCCATCATCCTTCCATGATTACTTTGCGATCTCTCTTCCTCCCAATCGGGGGTAGGTTCTCTTTCTCTTTTCCTCAAATCAACATCCATCACATCCCTTAAATCCATTTCCCTCCGTGCTTCTGAGTCTCTTGAATGTGACTCCATTCTAGGTTGATCCATGTGTCTTGAGCGCTCTCTTCCTTGAGTTTCTCTTCCATAAGAGGAGTAGTTCTTTCTTGATTCCTCTTTGGGATTACTATTTGGTTGTCCGCCATGTCTATCTTGTAAGGTACGTGTATGATAGGCTTGGTCTCTTCTATCTCGATCACGATTCCTCTGGGTTTCACTTGTCCTAGGTGGGTCTCTGCTCCACAGATTGCCACTCGTTTTGGGGGGATCGCGGTTCCTTGAAACCTGTTTTGCAATTCCATGATCGTGTTCCACAATGACAGGTGCACGAAGGGGGCTGAAGCCCCTGTGATGCTCAACAAACTCATCCTGCAGACCAAAATCTGCAAGTCCTTCAGAAGGAGGTTGATGCTCCCTATAATCTGACTTTGATGACCTGTATTAAGAAAGCAAGTAACATTTGTCTAAGATTAGAATTAAATTACAATAATAAAGTTACTAGCAAGGTTTTAACGAACAGTACAATTAACTGGATCTATATATTCCAATTGATGATAATGAGAGTTAAACTAATCTCAAAAAACAAAAGTTAAAAATAAAAAAATACATTTATTAAATACATTACTGACTAAAATGTAAGATTAAAGAGATTAAATATAACAGATGTAATTAGAAAAACATTTATTTATCAAATGAAGTGACAGAATCCTTTCTTCTTTTCTTCGTTCCTCTCCATCCACGTCAGACGTATGAATCGAGGAAAGAAATGCTTTCTTGTACCTTGCTGAAATGGAGCCCCTTTCTTGATATTGACCGCCATATTCTTCATTATGATATCCATAATCCATCCTGTCCTGTCTTCTTCCTTCAGGATGTCTTGGATAAGACCTTTCCCTCGACTCTCTGTGGTTATGTTGTGAACTGAGCTCCTTATCAACGCCTTCATTCTTGTTCCAGCCTGGTGATGGCTTCCTGTAGCGCTCTTCAACACCAAAATGTGTGTGATCGGGGGAAGGTAACCTTTCCCTAGGCATCCTCCTTGGAGAATTGGGTGGCCTTTCTTCATCTCCCTGCATGTGGTATCTGGTCATAGGTGAAGCCCCTCTTTTTTGAGCATGCTCTATCGCATCAATTAAATTGGCCCAGTGGTCAACATGTTGCTCTCCTTGATAGGAATCTTTGTTCCAATGTGTGCTACTTTCTACTTTGTTACCATATTCAGGTTTTCTCCACGCATCAGACTGTACCGATGAATGTATCTGGTTATCATATAATCCTTCTGCTCTCCTCCCATGAATAGTTGGGATTCTGTTAATATTCGAGAGGTTCAAGAAGCTGTTAATAACCAGCAATGCAACAACAACAAGTTTTTTGTAACACCGACTTTAGATTAAATACCTTGAATACAAGGGAGATCTCGAACGCGGACGTGACATTGTTTCCTTGAAAAACAAGAAACTGTTAGCCATGAGACCAAATTTATGCAACCGAGGTCTCCATTCTGAGAATTTACCGATGTTTTAACATAGTTGTTTTTCATCAAAATACAACAGCACAAAATGGCGTATTATATATATATATATATATATATATACATATATATATAAACACCCTTTTTAAAATCCCTCTTTTGTGTGTTAAATATAAAACTCAAGTTTATATGAATTATAAACCTGAAATACGCACTGAATGTGGTCATAAGAAGTTTAAACAAACTTATCTGTAAAGTATTTTGACGTTTCGGCACATTATGACCAGGCAGTAAATATGCATGATTTTCTATAATTTTTTCTGGTCACTAATGATTGCTTTTAAGATTTTGTTTTATTATTTTTATTATTATTATTTGTTTTAATATAGATATTTATGAGACAATTTTCCATTTTTGTCAATTTGTAAAATTAATACATTTAAATTATTATACTTATTAGCACCTAAATCATGCTTTCAGTGGAACAAAAGCCTGGAATTCATATAAAAATTTTAATATTACCAGGTTTCAATGACAGGAACCCCACCCCCCTCCCATTTTTTCCCCTAACAATTTATGCAGGTATTTTTTCTTTACCCTTCGAATCGTTTCGTTAACACTGCAAAATTAAATACAAAAAATACATTTATAAAAATACAGGGGTTAAAGTGGAAAAAAAATCCTGAGCCTGAACTTTTTTTGGGGGGTGGGGGGGGGGGGGGGGGGTGTTTGGAGAGAAACTCCACAGACAGACTTAATTCAAATATTGACGATAGTAACAAAAATACAGTAACAAGAGCTTAAAGTGCTTAGAAAATGGTAAACAGACTGAGATAGACATGAATCTCTTCAATGATTATGTTTGGCACCATTTATTTAAAAGTACTATGTCAAATAAAGTGTTTTCTTCTAAACAATAACAAGTGCTTAAATAATTAAGTGCTCAAAGTGCTAAAGAACTGAACTGCTAAACTGAAGATTAGAAGTGAAATCAAGGCTATTATCACTTTTTTTCTGGGATGTAACTCGCATGTTGATTTGAAACCAACAGGCTAGTGAACGCTTTTTTTGTCTTCTGCCAGTTTTCTACACAGGGTGACCAGTGGCTGCGAAATTCTGAATGACAAATCATTTTCTGCTATAAATGTGCACACACGTATTTTTTAATCGCAGACATGGTCAGTCATAGACAACGGTGTGTCAGCTAATAGTTGCTCCCGGCTAGAGACCTGCACTCCCGCGGGAGTACCGTGGGACCCAGCGCCACCGAGCGCGGCGCGGGACAATATTTGATGGCTGAATGCGGACGCGGGCGGCAACATATTATTGTGTGCGGGTTGCGGGAAAATGAAATTATTTGCGGGACAAATAAAAGACAAAATAACAAAACAAAAGAACTAGAAACAAATAGACCTTTGTTTATAATAAAATTAAATAGACTTTGCGGAATGGGAGGATGCGGTGCATAGACAGTGACGTGTAATTCGATTCCGTAATAGCGATATATTTAAATGTCAAATTGGATGGATTAGAAGCACATAGACCAGCCAGATGATGTCCTCCAGTGGTGGAAAAGACGAATTTCCGAGATTAAGCAAACACGCCATGTACTTTGTATTCCCGCTAGCGCACCATCGGAGAGGGCTTTCAGTATTTGCGGTCGCATACTGGAGCAGAGAAGGATTAAACTGAAGCTCTCAACAGAGAAGAGAGCTTCAGAGACATGATATTCCTGCATGGGCACATTAAGTAGTCGTACAGTTTTTTTAGTCAATTCAGTTTATTTTTATTTAGCTTAATATTTCAAATTGATCTATTTTGTTATAGAGGAATAAGGATATTTTTGTTAAATATTTGAATTGCTCAGGCCCCATAAGATACTTTTCCTTTGAAACTGAAATAAATCCAGGTTTATTATTATTATATAATTTATAAGGCTATATAGCCTAATTATTATAGGTAGGCCTATATATATATTTTTATTTACATTTCTTACTTTTTTTACTGTATATGTTCTAAGTTCCTTGTTCATGTTCATACTTTTAATTAAACGCAAATAAAACGAAACATTTGTTTATTTTCCGTTTCTTTTTAAATTTATATTCAACAGGGGAGCAAGTGAAAAAATAAGAGTAGCAGGCAGAATATGCAATGTATTAAAAAAAAAGAAAAACTACTGTAGGCTATACGTTTACCCGCGGGATTTTGCGGGCGGGAGCGGGACGAAACTTTATTGTTTGCGGACGGGAGCGGGAGAAAATAACATTTTTGCTGGAGCGGGACGGAAAAATCCCTCCCGCGCAGGTCTCTACTCCCAGCAACGTCGTGGTAAGTTTGAGTGCACGGGCAGCGGCTCTATGACCGGAGTCTGGTGCAGGTTTTAGCTCGCAAGTCACTATTTCAAATCACGACTAACGACTTTTGACTTCTGAGCGCAGGGAAATTTAGCTAGATTATTAATTTTATTGCAACGTTACACTGTCCTAAAATCTATTTTTCAACGTGTACCACTTGCATAAACACTGGCTGTTGTTTCACAGGTTAAGGTTGGAAAACACGGGTTTCCTGGAACGCGACATAAATCATAACGAGCAAGCACTTTCTTACCGCTGCTGGCATACAGTAATTCCTCGAGTAAATCATGCAGAAACAAGCCCCGGGCTCTCTCAGTTTCTTGCACCAACTGCCAAAAAGCGCCATTTATTTTTGAGTCCTTTATCTATTGCTAGGAGTCTAGGACATCATCCCAAGGCTTCATAAACTTGCGCTCCATTTTTGTTTTCTCCGACAACGCTAACGTGACATTGATGCATGGGCGTCAATCATCCTTCACGCCCTTCTCTGCTTCTGATAGGCTTGTAACGTTAGTTAAAGCTGCGTTCCTCTCATATGATTGGTATAAGAAATAAATTGGCTCGAAAATATTAAACTGCATGCGCAGGCTCTCAAATATTATATATTTTTTCCCCTCACGGCCACACGCCGGAGATCCGGCACGGTGCCGGAATACTTTAAGCCCTGAAAATACCATATCGACTGCAGTAGGCGTTACTGAAGTAAAACCATCGCAAAATGACTTAAGGGCTAAACTATAAAAACTCTATTATAAGCAACAGAAATACTGCCACTTAATGCTCGTACATAATGAAAAGAGATTGCAAAAGCACTCCAAATGAAACAGTAACTCATTCCACTAACTAACACTACGTTAATAATTAATATTCCTCAACATTTTTCAGATGAACCATTTAATAGTCCTACGCAGCACAAAATGACCTTAGATCGACGGTGATACTACAGTATGGCATAAAGCACATTTATAGAGAAACACGTTTTAAAATGAACATAATTTATAGAATAAAATACCAGAAAGTAATGTTATAGTACGTTACTTATTGTTAGCCTCACATACCCCGCGAAACGGCTTCCACGCACTGCTAGACGATGCGTCCACCAAAATACCAGTTTCTCGCGAAAGAAAGGAACAAACTGTCGCACAGTGAATTACATCACAGCATGAAGAGCTATGAGAATCAGAACGATGACTCAAATATTGGTGAATTGTTGATATATCTGTTTTTTTTTCACACGACCATCTTGACCCATACACAAGATTGACCCGGAAGAGAATCAGTGACTGCCTCGTTTTCAGCAGCAGCTCACAGTGAACGACACTGGCCCCTACAGACACTTTTGTAGATTGTCACCCACATGTAAAAATCAAAATAAAATAAAATAAAAAGAAATAAAAAAAAAACACATTTTGACCGTTCACAGGAATATCCGCCTGATCAAATATTTATAATATCATCATATAATTCAACTTATAATTCGTCACGTTGGCACGTGTTTTAAATGTTGTCTATGACTTTTTAAATTATATTTTATATGTAATTTAATTGAATGTGTATATAAAAATGTAAAAACATCCATCTATCTATCAGGAAACAAAACGATTCATTAAAGAGAGAAAATATAAGGTGATTCACAAAAAACGCAAACAATTGTTTTGGATATTAATTATATTGTTACATTATATATATCTTTATATTATATTATACTATACACTGTAACAACATGTCCCGCTATTGGTAATCAAACTTGTAATAAACTGTATCCAGTACAGTATATCCCTATATCCTATATATATATATATATATATACACACACATATATATGTATATATATATATACACACACACACATATATATATATATATATATATATCCAGTACAGTATATCCCTATATCCTATATATACATATATATATATACACATACACATATATATATACATACATATATATATATACATAGATATATAAATATACATACATATATATACGTACATACATATATATATATATATATATATATATAATGTCGCTGCATGTGCTCGATATAATAATGCAAGCAAATACATATTGCAAACCAGTACAACTATATAAATTGTAAATAAGGAAAGATCACGGTGTGATACATGTTTTATTGTAATGTCATTATCTCAAGGTTCAGCAAATTCTAAGCAGCGGATTCATGCACCTTTTCTCAAATGTCATTTTGAAGTGCTGAATTACAGTATTAACCCATCACTCTCTGTATAATCAAAAATGTAATCAACATCCCAAGTTCAGACAGATAGATAGATAGACAGATAGATAGAAACTTCCATCTTTCAAGAAATGTGTTTCTTATTGGTCCTGAAGCAATCCAGCGCATCTGAAGTTTTACACTATAGCATCATGACATCACCACCAAACATCAAAAGAACTAAACTCACGTGCAAAGCTCACTAGCAACCTGAGTATACAAGATGGTAAACAGAGTATTTTAAGCAACATACTCAGGAAGTTCAGATCTTTGAATTAGTTTGATTTGTGTTGCTCTTGGTTGCTTGGTTTTCTTGATCTGCATAGAGCTGTGTGCAATGATGTCATATAACAAAACAATACAGAAAACGTCTATGAAGAATTAAAAGCACTATGCTATTTATCACAATGAAACTGTGCACTTTTAATTCCCTTTTTAAACTTTTACACAATAAATTGCATTAGAAGTACACTTTTTTTCTGTATATGTCCCCATAACGTCTAACTGCTGTTGACTAATAATACATTAATGCCAGTTTAACAGTGTTATGGTGGAATAATATCACACTTTACATCTATTCATATCCACTTTCAGACTACAAAGCTTGGATTGCAGAGACGATGCGGAGAAGTCATGGATTTACACAATATACTGTTTGCAAACCCCAGCCATACAGTACAGCACAATTAGCAGAAGCAGCACATAACTGCTCGGTTTGCTGGTCATTTATGCAATCCAAAATAAAACAAATTACACAATGGAGCTGCTACAATTGTCACGATGCATCACTCTTCAAAGCTACAGGTGTATAACAAGAATAAGAAGATCACTAGGACTGCCCTAATACAGTTGCGTTGTTTGGTGATACTTAGCTGAAATGATGTGAAATATAATATACATGAGGATCAGGTGAACCTTATTTTATGTGTGGGGGAATCAACTGTCAGGTTGTCCCTTCTTTGCTATTAACACATTATTTGACGTTAAGTCCTTGTTCTTCTGTTTAGAGGATATTCAGGAAGCTGCTGAGGCACAAAGGCCTGGTCTCATCTTTCAGCTCAACTCCAATTCATTAGTTCACTCCAGACCCATGCTTCAATAGTGTCTAAAACAGAAAAGACAACAAATATGAGATGGTTAAGCTAAAGGGATAGCTTACCCACAAAATTAATATTCTGCCCTGTTTCTCACTATCATTTTGGTTTCAAACCTGAGTTTCTTTAAACAATGAAAATGGCCAATTAGTGAATGAGTTGTTCTTTTGAGTCATGAATGAATCAGCTGCTTAGGTTCACAAAACTAGTCTGAATGATTCATTCAAGAATCAGACTTCGCTACTGATCTCATTAACATGTCATTTTGTGATCCACAGAATAATAAACAAGTCATACAGGTTTGAAATAACATGGTGGCGAGTAAATGACAGAACTTCAGTTTTGAGGTGAACTGTCCATTTAAGGCAACACTACAGGCAAAAATATTTGGTCAGTTTTGAGATTTTGGGGTATTTGGCTTTTCATAGCATGTTGTTTCAGACTAGTGAAAAGAAAACAACCACAATACATTTTTAAGTATTACTTTTAATGTACTTTATTTATTTGGATCTCTAGATTTCATTTACAATATATATTTTAAAGGGCTGTTTTCTTAATTTAGTTTTTTTCATGCACCAAGTCAGAAATCTCCACTTCACTTCACTTATAAAACATTCTATTCCCAAAAATCTGGAAAAAAATCTGGCTGCTGACAGAATATTCTGACTCATGGAGTGATAAAAAGAAATCCAAAATCACCTCATGAAAAAGCAATCACCTTTGCATTAGATGTTGAGCTTGTCTGAGGTGGGTCTAAGACTCTGGAAAAGTGACGAGTCAATAGCAGCGCTACTGCAATCCTGGATCAGGTTCTTGTTGCAGTCACCAAAAGCTGGAGCAGCAGACACTTTGGGATGTGACACCTGTCCTGTCAGAACGTGGATATCGCCCAAAGCCACAGAAGTCATGCTGTTCTGTGAGATCTCGCTGATGGGGGAATATTCTGAAACGAGATCGTCTCTGGACACTGGACTGCAATGACAAGTATTTTGGTTTATTACATGAACTGGCAATATTTGATCAATGTGGTTATAAAACCTATTTATTCTGAAATAACGTGGCATGGCTTTGTTGGAGCTAACCTGACATCCATGGACTGAACCCCATCTGAGAGATCATCTACCCCGCAGCTCTTTGCTTCCAGTGGCTCAAGACATATGATTGGGGACTCAGATTTTACCTTTGGTGGACTAATAATTGCTGTGTTACCTGTTGTGTGAGATTAATGTAGTTTAATCAAAAAAAAAAAAAAATCAAGAGCATTTTACCAGATTGTCAAGATTCTATTTTGAGATGACAAACTAATTTCAGTCGTAATTACACCACTTGATGGCGCTATTTTTTTTCTAGAGACAATAGATTTCCACATGCTGAGTCACTCAGCAACAAGAAAAAGACTTATGAGTCTGTGTGTTTAAATGAATTAATACACTGAAAGGGAGGGTTAAACACATGCTCACTATAGATCTGTATAATGATACAGGTCATATCAATACCTTCAGTTTCCAAAGCAGACAGTGAGATGGACTGGGAAACAGAAATTGGGGATGGGACTTCCATCTGCACCTCTTCTTTCTATCCAAACACATGACATGCAATATTATTTGCTACAGTCAGTAAATATTTTTCATCTGATAATTTAATTGGCCTGCAGAGAATTTATTAACCTTTTCCCCATCCGGTTTCCTTGTCCTTTTCATAATCTCCTCAATGCGCTGCCAAAATCAAAGATGCAAACATCAACATCATAAGCTTTAATTAAAACATAATCTCAACGCAACAAAGTAAGTAGTTGCGGATGTTGTTTTGATTATTTTTTTCAACACTTACCACAAACCAGACAATGTAAAATACACCTAATCATTTCCAAATAAATAACGTATCATATAAAATCAAGTAGAATATCTTGTTTGCCATGAAAGGATTTAAATTACAAATGGGTTGCAAACACCATTTCTCGTTGACTTTACATGCAGCCAGATACAGCTGCTCTGTTGCACACTCTATAAAGTTTAAATTAAGTTTTAATTGGGAAATAAATCTATGCATAGATTAGTAGCCCTCAGGGATTACAACTTCATAATTACCACTAAACTTCTCTCATTATAATGCACTTTACATTGCATAATCTTTTTAATAGAGTCAATGTGAACACATTTTCAATGTATTGCTTGATTCTAAACGTAAACACAAAGAAAAGAAAAGAACCTTCTTCCTTTGAAGTCTTTCCTGCTCCTCTTGAATTTTCAGAAGCTCTCGCTCCTGTCTCTTCCGTTCAGCCTCTCTATGAACGCGCTGCACTGCTTCCTCCCTCTGCCAAACATCATGACACATCACATCTCCAACTATATCACATTCACCCCTACAGATATTCACAGCTACAGAAGACAGATTGTGGCTGCATGTGACTGGGTGGATGAGTATTCTGAATGTGTCTCGATGAGTTGTTATTTATGTTTGTTTTTGTGGTCTTTTTTTGTATTTATGTATACTACTTCGATTTTTTTTAAATTTTTTATTATTAATTTGTGTTTGTTGAAATCTGAGACCACTGCTGACAATATAATATATTTCGAATTATAAATATAATTTATAATAAAAAATAAAACATCAAATCAATCTAAAATATACATCTAATAAATGTATTTTATAATATATAATATCACTTCAGCAGTGGTCTCAGAGTTTTGAGTTCCAGTGTTTAAACAACTATTATAATGAATCAGGACAGATTGGTGCTGCACGTGTTTGAGTCAGTGACCTAATGGATGAGTATGCTGCATGTGTCTTGATGAGTCAGTTTTATTTTTGTGCATTTTCCTTGTTCCTTATGTATTTATGTAATAATTATGTAGATTTTTTATTTTTATTTTGTTTGTTAAAACAGTGAGGTACAAAATTCTAAGACCACTACTGAAACTGTAATAGATCTTGCATTATAGTATTAATGTAATTATTTAAAAAAAATTATTAAATAAATGAAAATGTATAACATTTTCATCAGTCTGAGACGTTTAGTTTCGACCGTTTGAAAAACGAATCTAATTGATTGTATTTTAATGTAATTGATTGTATAATCCCTCTGACCTGTCTCTCCAGATCATCCTGGAGCTCCTTCCAGCGTTGTTCCTTTTGTTGCCTGTCTTCCAGTTCTCTTTGACAGCGCTCTTCCTCCTGTCTCTGTCTTTTCTCCTCTGCCTCTCGAGCTGCCTGTTCCTGCCGCTGTCTCTCCTCTTCCTGCTGCCTCTGGAGCTCCTCAGCCCTGAGCCTGAGATTCATGAAGAAGATGATATATAATACGGAAGCAAACACAAAAATGTGACACACAGACACTAGAGGCACACAATATTTCAACCTTTCATCTTCTAGGCGTTGCTTTTCTTCCTGCTCCTTCTGTACTCTTGCCAAGCGTCGTCTTTCCGCTAGCAGCCTGGAGGCCTCCTCTGCATCATTGGTACCTGCTTTCCCAGTGGGAGTTACTGGAGACTCTGAAACACAAGACAGGAGGCACTTAGAGAACCCACTGGCACAGTTTCATATTAAATGATGAAAGAATGAGTATTCTTAATGTTAACGGAAATAATAAAACTAAAACTATTAAAATTGTATAACTGAAAGCTAAAATAATATAAAAATGAGAAAACTTTCACTTGCCTTGCCAAATAAACTAATAAAAATGACAAAGTTACTATTATTTTAACTTGATCTAAAATTAAACCTGAAAATATAAAATTAACAGCATGTTCAAAATAATAATAAATGCTATAACAGTATATAAAGGTAAAAAATTGTCTTAAAAAAACAAAAACAATACCAGCATTATGTCCAAATTCCTTGCTTGTAGATTTTGAGATTTTTTCTGCTTTGGAGGTCTTTCTATCTAGAGTGCTGCAGCCTTTAATCTCCATGGACCCTTTCTCCTCTCCCTCCCACCTCTTGTTTTCTAAACTTGGCGTTATGGCTCTATGCCTCAGTGGGGAAGGGGGGTATTGACCCGGGGAGGCTGGGGACTGGATGCGGCTCTTACAGGACTTGGATCTAATTACAAATGAGAAAAAACAAATATACACTCAGTAAAGTCTTTAAATAAATAAATGACAAAAAGTAATAATATATGATAATATCATAAAATACAAAACCTTTTCGGTGTGCTGGGGTTCTTGTTTGTAGAAGAACTTCGGGTGGGTGTTGTTGGAGACTCAGGTTTTTTTGTAGATGAGTCAGCTAACGTTTGAGTGATGCTCTTTTCAGGTCTCTCAGTCTAAACATCCAAAACAGATATCAGAATTATGCATTTGTCCAATTCACTGTTCTAACAAAGCCATAAAACTACAAATACCTGAACAATAGTCTCTCAGCCAAACTCAGACTAAATTGAATAAATGCAGCAGAAGTATTGTTCATTCATAAAGACTAATGCATTAAGTGATCGTATAACCAAGAATTAAAATTCTGATTTACTGATTTTCTCCAGTGTTTTTTTTAGTATTACTAATATACTATTATGGTGCTATTATTTGTCATTTTGAATTTAATTAAATTTTAATATTTTCTGCTTTCAATTAAATTTTAGTTAAATCGTTTAGGAATTTTTTGTCCAGTGCATTTGTAATTTTTGTATAAGTTTTTGTTGTTTCAAATGTGACCGTGTTGTATAGTTTTTATTAATTGAATTTAAAAATTTTAGTACATGAAGTTATACTAAACGAAAATAAGAAATGCTGTCTTGTAAACTAACTAAAATAAAATAAGTTCCTCTTCAGGAACTCGAGCTGCATCGAGAACGTTTGGGGAACGCGTCCAGCGTGACGTCTCTGAATAATGTGTATAATCAGTCCAAAGGAAGGGCGAGACGTCATAGGCGGGTGACGTCAGAGACCAGAAAGCATAAAAGCATGAGCGGCGAAGCCGGTAATCAGCCTTGTGTCTTCAGTAAGCACTCTGTGTGTGTGTCAGTTGCTATCTGTTTGTGAGTCTTATTTAGTGTCGTTTGTCTACTGATAAACTCCATTGTCAAAGCTTCAATCAAGAGAAGTTTTGGGCGAGAGCAGGCAGCATTCAGGCTGTGCGTTTTCCCTGCCAAAAAAAAAAAAAAAAAGGTGGCGACACACGCAGCTCGTGTGTTGTCTGCTTGAGAGTGAAGCGCGCAGTGTCAGCTCTCGAGGGAGTTGAGGAGAGAGCTTTCACTGGTGTTTCTCGCGGTGCCAGCCCCACTTTCGCCGAGGCGGAACGGTGGCTGTGCTTGCGGGATTCGCTTTCGGATCTGCTGGAAGGAATGAAAGACGGGCAAGTCCCTATCTTCTTTCTTAGCCACCAGATCCGGCGCCCGCTCTCGGTGGTCGGAAGCCCGCGTTTGCGGTACTTTCTCCCCGATGAGAGGGCGCGACGCGCTGCCTGTCTTTCTCTGAGGAGATTGATGTGGAAAGGCGTCGATGAGCTCGCCAGTTGCACAAGCACCAGTCACACAAGCATATTAATATTAACATAAGCAGCATTAATGAAGAGTGGAGCTCGTGCAGTCAGCTCTCGGGGGGCTGATTGTGCTTTTCTCGCTGTTAAGCGCTCCGCTCTCGCCGGGCATGCTCCAAGGAGTGTGTCCGTGCATGCGATCTTGCGGTTGCGGTTTCGCTGGTGCTGAGGCATTACGGCGACCACGATAGCGGGAATCGCACATGATCTGGCGAACGGGTTGGAGACGGCTCGTCCTATCTCCACCCGTGTTCACTAGATCTAGAGCTCGTTCTCGAAGCTTGGAAACCAGCGCTGCGGTTTCTCGCTGCCACATCCATCTTTCTCTGAGGAGATTGATGTTGTTTGTGTGACTGAGTAGCATAAAAGAAAAAATATCTATCTATCTATATCTATATCTATATCTATATATATATATATATATATATATATATATATATATATATATATATTAAAAAAAAGACATGAGCGCTGCCGAGGCAATGCGTGTATTACATTGTTTTATTTTTATGTGAGTTATTTCTACACCAGACCGTGTTGACTAGTCTGGTTGCTGACTACATTTAATTCTAAGGAATAAAATGACATATTTATCTGACTATGTGAAGTTAGATGTACAGGGGCTCTAGGGATGTGATTTCTTGTGTGAGAACACGTGTGTACCGCTCTTCCTCTGAGGAGGTTGAGGCGGTCAGGGGCTGCTGGGCGGAGCAGTCCTAACCGTGTTCCAGCCCCACGTGCTGGGGGTGTCACTTTTGTACTCCGCAGACGCTAGAGTCAAAGTGGCGCTCCCGGGCCGAAGGCTTCTAGTGGAAAGCCGTTGTTTTCGCTGGATAGCCTTCATCATAACGTCCTGACGCCTAGACCTAGGACGTTTTGGGGGCCAGCTCCCTCTGTGGAAGAGTGGTGTACACCGCATTACACGGTGCCCGTCTCTCCTCAGTGCCCTCAGGAGATCGTTCTGCCAACCCTGCCGTTGTTCCAGGGAGCAGCGATCTCCGGCGAGCGATTCTCTCAGTTACCGCCCGGAAACGTAGCGGTGCTGAGAGGCTCGCTACCTCTACGGGGGTCTCTAGAGCAGCTAGTACGGTCGTCCTCTGCCGGTGCATCGCTTCAGGGCACCGAGCTAGTGGCTCTAGGCGCACCAGAGGCCAGTCTCGCAGAGATCAGTCTTGAGAGGCTGATTCCCTTAGTAGACTATATTGCAGCGTGAAAACTACTGCCAAATGTGCCTCAGTGGGTCCTGCACACTGTAGTGAGAGGCCACAGAATCCAGTTCTGGTGGGCCCCAAGCAGGCTCTGGTAAGGGAACAGAAGTAGACTCTCTCTGAGGATGGAGACCATCGAGGTGGTCCCTCCTTGGGTTGCAGAGTCCGGGTCCTACAGCCGGTACATCACTGTTCCGAGGAAGGATGAGGTGTTGTGTCCTTTTCTAGATCTGTGCTTTTTAACCTCTCAGTCATGGGACTGAAGTTTAGAACGCCTGCACAGGCCAAGTCCGAGGACTGGTGCGTCACGATCTATCAAAAGATGCACTTATCTCCATCCTTCTTCATCGGAGGTTCCTGAGGCTTGCTTTTGGGGGCAAAAGCCTACCAATACAGATCTTCCACTGGCCTTGCACTCTCACCCCACACTTTCACGACTCAACCACATTGACGATTAGTTGATATCAGCTCAATCTGAGCAGATGACGGTTCGGCAACAAGGTGTCGTTCTCGCTCATGAAAGAGCTGGGGTTAAGACTTAACGCCAAGAAAAGTGTGCTTTCTCCAGTTCAGAGAACCACTTATCTGGGCATGGTGTGGGATTTGACCACGATGCAGGCACGTATGTCACCTGCTCGGATCGAGTCGATCCTCACTGCAGTCATGAGAGTGAGAGAAGGCCGGTCACTCACTGTCAAGCAGTCACAGAGATTGCTGGGTCTGATGGCAGCTGCGTCCAACGTGAATACTATTGGCCTGCTGTACATGAGACCCCTACAGTGGTGGCTCAAGACCAAGGGGTTCTCCCTGAGGGGAAACCCACTTCGCATGCTAAAGGTCACGTGGCGCTGCCTACGTGCCTTGGATATGTGGAGGAAGCCTTGGTTCTTGTCCCAGGGCCCGGTGCTGGGAGCTCCTTGTCGCCGCATGATGCTAGCGACGGACGCGTCCCTCACCGGCTGGGGTGCGGTCATGAGTGGCCACCCTGCCCGTGGTCTGTGGAGTGGTCGCCATTTGACATGGCACTTCAACTGCCTGGAGATGCTGGCCGTGCTTCGTGCACTTCGTTATTTTCTCCCAGACCTAAGAGGTCACCATGTGTTGGTGCGCACCGACAGCAACAGCGGTGGTCTCTTACATCAACCACCAAGGAGGTTTGCACTCACGCCGTTTATACAACTAGCGTACCAGATCCTTGTGTGGGCCCAGGACGAATTCCTCTCGCTCAGAGCAGTTCACATTCCTGGGCATCTTAATATGGGAGCAGACATCCTGTTGAGGCAGGGGCCGAGGCCCGGGGAATGGCGGCTTCACACTGAGGTGATGAAGCAGAGTTAGAGATGTTTGCCAGACTCGGGTGGATCTGTTTGCGACTCGAGAGACATCGCACTGTCCCCTCTGGCTTCCTCTGACTTATCCAGCTCCACTGGGGCTGGACGCCATGGTACAGACATGGCCGAGGCTTCATCTGTACATTTTTCCCCCGATTGCTCTGCTCTCGGGAGTTCTGGAGAGAGTGCGCCGGGACGGAGTCCGGCTGCTGTTAGTAGCCCCGTTCTGGACGGGCCAGGTATGGTTCCTGGGCCTGATTTCTCTTTTTGACGGCACTCCATGGGAGGTTCCCGTCAGGAGAGATCTCCTCTCGCAGGCGGAGGGTCCGCCCCCGCATGGAGCTTAGAGGCTGTAGGTGCTGTCTCTGAGGAGGCACAACTCTACAACCGAGGTTGTAAGACCGTTCTCCAATCCAGAGCTCCCTAAATGAGGAAACTGTATGCCTTGAAGTGGAAGCTTTTCACTTCTTGGTGCGGAGACCGCCAGCTCGACCCAGTTAACTGCCCGTATGGCACAGTGCTGGAGTTCCTGCAGGCTCTCCGCAGGGTTGACCCACTCCACCCTGAAGGTCTACGTGGTGGCCATGGTGGCCTACCGCGCCCCTCTCGGTGGCCAGTCAGTGGGCAGAAACCCTCTGGTTACATGTTTCCTCCATGGTGCGCTGAGGCTGAGGCAATCCGGCCAGAAGAAGCTTATGTTAAGCGGTGATCAGGATGTTATCCTAAGCCTCGAGTCCTCTGATCTACCCTCTCCTGGGGGTCAAGACTCACTCCTTCTGAAGTTTGGCCATTGGACGGGTTGTCCACGAGTTCTGTCAGGCTCCTTCTCTTGCTTTAGCTGTGCTCTTCCACACTAGGCAGAGATTTGAAAGTCTGGCGGCGTGGGCATTCTCGTTCCCCAAACGTTCTCGACGCAGCTCAAGTTCCTGAAGAGGAACGTCTAAGGTTACGTATGTAACCCTGGTTCCTTGAAGGAACGAGAAGCTGCGTCGCAGTGCCACACTTCCGGCATCTCTGGCCGGCGCTTGCTTCATCCTTTGAGACTGATTACCGGCTTCGCCGCTCATGCTTTTATGCTTCCTGGTCTCTGACGTCTCGCCTATGACGTCTCGCCCTTCCTTTGGACTGATTATACACATTATTCAGAGATGTTCTCGACGCAGTGTCTCGTTCCTTTGAGGAACCAGGGTTACATACATAATCTTAGACGTTTACGTTATTTATATTGCATTTGATTTTAGTTAACAATTAGTTTATTTAAAAAATTTTCATTGTTTTAAATGTAATTGTATTTAACTATAATGAAACTGTGTTGCTCAGGTCTTTTGACTTAATTTCTTCTGTGGATCATAAAATAAGTTATTTTGGGAAATGTTTCTCAACTATATAACAATTATTTTTATTTCACAGAAGAAAGTCAGTCACACAGGTTTGGAATAAAATGTAAGATGAATTATCTCTTTAAATAATATTAGATTTGAATTTTCACCAATATCAACATGTTCACCTTCTAGAATGTTCAAGATATGTAATGTATACATTTTAGAAATACATTCTGAAGTATACAAAAAAATTATATATGTCTCTTACTGTATCTGTCAAAAGACCCCCTGCAGGACATTCAGAACCCCCTGTACAAAAATCTATGGCTATAAATCCACAACTGAAACTGGACATACACAGATCTGTGAAATGCAGTTGCTAGGAGACCAGCTCCTCTGTGGGTTGTGTCCCATTGTGCTTTGCACCAAATATAAATATCTGACAAAATGTTGGTCACATCCATGCAGATCAGACCTGAGGGCTTTTTGGGATTGTGGCTGCTTTTAAGTCATCCAGCTGTCCGTAGGACGATGTGCTAACCTTCTTCCGCTCGGCTCTAATGGGTGAAGCCCTGTAAGGAGACCTGTGAGGGCTGGAGGAGGCTATTCGGGAACAAAGACAAGACACTGAGGGGCCAGAGGTCACAGGAAGACAAAGGAGAAAATAGGGGTGGGGCAAAAATTGCAATGAATTAAATTTTAGCGAAAGCTAATGCAAAAACACTTGCCTTTCTCTGACACATTGGTTAAAGTAGTGGAGGAGGAGGAGAGATGCCTGCTCAGGACAGAGTCTGGGGACTCGGGTGGAATCATAAAATCTTGGACTGCAGTGAAACATATTACGAAAGGTTTCAGGGAGGAAGAGAACACAGGCACAGGCGATCAGACACAAGCATAATGATATCCATTCACTCAGAGACTTACAAATACAAGATCATTCGGAAGATATATGCCAGAGGCTTTCTTCTGATTAATAATTGGTGGCCATTTGGGTATGAATATTTACACTAATCAAAGACTTTCATGAACAGCAGGCTCATTTTCATATGAGGTTGATTTCTGAGTTTATGTAGATCATGTGTTATGTTGCAGGGGAGCTTGCTAAGCTGGCCTGCATTTAAAATGAGTTGACAGATGAGACCCCCTGTGCATTCTTTAGGGGGTGCAATGCAGCTGTAGGTGGATCCGGATCCCTTACTAGGCGAGGAACAATATGACAGACTCCAAATCTGATGGTTGTAACCTCTATGTCCTGTTATGTTTTGCTTCCTCATTGATACAATGTTTACATTCAACTTGGAAAGAAAGACACTGACAGTATAAAAACTACTCCAAAATACAAACACAAAAATGATAGGTGCTTGTCCATGCAAAACTTGATTATAGGGTGTGTTACCAGGGCGCTGCAGCATGAATATAGCTTACAATTGCGTATAAACATACACTTCAAACAATATAATGATAATTACAACTAGACTTGTACATTTTGTGAAGAAAATGTGAGTGGTGCTCGACCTTGCAAAAAAAAGTAACCTCCATTTTGTAGAAGTTTGATGGGGGCACTTTTTTTTTTAAACACTGCATAAATAATTTTTTA
Source organism: Carassius carassius (assembly GCF_963082965.1). Taxonomy (NCBI): domain Eukaryota; kingdom Metazoa; phylum Chordata; class Actinopteri; order Cypriniformes; family Cyprinidae; genus Carassius; species Carassius carassius. The sequence continues at coordinate 18,812,094 of NC_081789.1, forward strand.
CATTATGATAGCATTTTTCAGATAATATTTAAATAATTTAATTTGGCTTTTTTACAATAACAATATAAACGGTTTATCAAAACAATAATTAACAACTATATAAAAGCCAATTATTTATATGCAAATATTTTACCATATTGCTATGTGGATGTTAAGGGGTTTAAAGTAGATTTCAGCAGACCGTTGAGGTGTTTTGAGTGGTTTCTCACTGACCAGAGTCCAAAATTCATACCCACTGTTATTCTGGTCCCTAATTCAAAATAAGTCGAAATGTTTTTTTCCTGTTTATCATCTGTCAGGCAGATATTATAAGTTTTTCACTTAGAAATGATGATTTAAGTGGAAAACGTCTAGCAATATTTGCCTTAGCAAGCACAATTATAAACAAACATCACCACTGAAATAAGACAACAGAGCATTAAAAACCACGATTAATAAAACCAATATACACTAACGTTCAAAAGTTTTGGGTCAATAATGTTTTTAAAGAAATTAATACTTTTATTCAGCAAGGACACATTCAATTGATCGAAAGTGATTATTTAGATTTTCTATTTTAAATAAATGCTGCTCTTTTAAACTTTCTATTTATCAAAGAAATCAGTTTCCACGAACATATTACGCAGCATAACAATTCTGAACATTCCTTCCTATAATCGCAAAGCTGATTTTTTGCAACCATTACCCGAGTCATTCAAATATAGTAAAAAATATTAAAACATCTTAAATTGTAATAATATTTGATTAAATGATTGTTTGCTTAAAATAATTGCTTCATTCACATTAAACCTAAAAAATAACATCAAAAATTATGACCAACCCCAAACTTTTGAACGGTAGTATAAATCTTTGCACACATATAATATACCTATGTAAAATCTCATGCACATGCAAACCATGACAGCAACAACAACATCAGAATCACTGTGACTGAAACTTTAGAAAACTGGACGAGGATGACACGTTAAGCAGCAGGAAGTCAGTACCGTTCCTAGATTTGCTGGCAGAAGGGTGAGCAGCGGGGTCATTGGTTAAGGAGGTTGAAGCAGGAGAGGGCGGGGCGATCTTAGGATCACCTGTGCAGCAGGTGATGCAAAGCAGAAAAAGTACAGGTGCATGAGCACAGAGTATTTCACAAGATCACAGTGAATATTATGAGAGGTCATAACAGCGTGTCCCTGTGAAATACTGATACACCCCGTCAGCAGTTTTTTCCACTGACGGGAAGCTGCATAATATCCAACAGGACGTTTTTCTTTGTTAAAAAAGAAGAAAAAAAGAAAGTAATTTCGCTAATAAAAGCAGGATGGTAATATGAACCACTGCAAGATGAAATAACCCAGAGCACAGCATGCAGCTGATGCGATGATATCAGGTTATCAGAGAGCCTAATGTTTTTCAAGGAGGACCATAAACTCATTCTCAATCATTCGCCCTTATCCACAAAGCAAAACAGACGCTACATTCATGTTGTCTAGATATATTATCAGACTGACTCAGGATCAGGCTTAAGGCTTTGCTCTTGAACGGTGTAAATAATTGATGTAGTTATGAATGCACCACAGATTCAGGGTGGTGCTTTCACATCTGGCTTGAAAGCAGCATTATTTCCAGTGTTGATATACTGTAGGAGTTGGTGTAAAAACAATTTGAGCTCAGAAATCACTAGTAAATTTCACCATATCAAAGAAACAGCAAGTAAAATAAATATTATACTGAGCATAAGACTTTGAAGTAGACTGAAGACTGAAATATCATTTGTAAAACATACTCCAATAAACAGTTTCAGCGTAGGCTTGTGTAATTGAAATGTTCAGGGACAAAAAAGGCATTATTTAAAGTCAGAATGAGGCAGTGACAGAGCAAAAAGCTTTCGGCTGTGTAGTCACAGTGACAGCACAGTTTACTTGTTCTCTATCTAAAACAGCCCAAATTGCCTCTTGCCCCCAGGCAGCTATTGCACAGATGATTTATAATGCCTACGAGTCTGTGATCGGTCGCTGACACTCTGAGACAGAGTGTTTTCATACGACTGGGGCGACACCCCTAGATCAAAAACAGCTCGATGTCTCAGTGTGACACTGCAGCTCACTCATAAAACAACTGCATTTTCATCTCACAGCTGCTGTATTAGTCAATATCCCAGTCGGTTTTAAAACAAAAGGGCTGCAGTGCAGTTCCCACACCCTGTTTTCCTATCTCTCCATCCATTCCCGCTTCCCACGGCCCTGAGAGGAGTTCACACAAGGGACCCTCCACGCCCTCGCAAGTGCACACACACACACACACACACTCACCCTCACAGAATCCTGGAGGTCCGCCCCAGGTCCAGCGTTTGGGCCTCTGGTCCGCCTGCAGGTTCCGCTCGATAGAACGTCGCATCAGGGCCTCCAGTCGCTCCTGTTCGTTGCGTTCCAAAACAGGAAAGAAAAGAGACTCTTTGACAGAGCTCTCGCTGCGGCGGCGAGTGGATGGGGATGAGGCTGGCTGCTCCATGGCACACACCTCTCCTAACCGTCTCTGACTCTCCCTCTCTCCCTGCTCTTCCTCCTCGTATGCGTACGTGGAAAATGATGAGGGCCTTGCCTTCTGTTTCGTCCTCTCTCTCCCTTGTACTCAGTGACTCTCTCTTCGTATCTCTCTCCTCCCAGGTGACTGTGTGTCTAAGAGAGCGTACAGCCAGGCGGAGGAGAGGACGGCCATAACTCCACCCACACCCTTCCCCCTCAGCGGCTGACATAAACGGTGAGCACAAGCACAACGAGTGAGTGTTATAATGACACAGGTTGCATCAGGGAAAATACGGAAACCTATATGTATTTTCCTGAATTTCTCTCTCTCTATCCCACCCCACTATCGACATTTCCTCTAACCAGTACAACCTTGTTTCTCCCTCTGATTTTAACATTTTGATTGATTTTGTATACTCATAACCCTTCCTAAAGCACTGATGTTTACACATATAAAATACACAACTAAACAACTCCCCAGATTCAAGGAAACAACACATAACCTAGTCAGATGAGGAATAAAATCATAAGAGTGAAATAACATGACTCTCTTAAGAACTTCATTCTCACTGATCAACAATGCCTTCAAATATATTTGTATATTGACCATTATACTATATATAGTATAAGTTTATCTCGTCACTCTGTAGCGTCTTAGTTTATGATTAAAAACATTTCCATTTACAAATGGATTTCTTGTTAATATATTATAAAAAACTGTACTTGTAAATAATACAATATTAAAGAAATTACATAAAAATGTCTGCTTCCCAACTAAATTAAAAGTTTTACTTCAACATACATACTGAATCAGTTTTAATAGTCTTTTGTCATGTTCTTAAGCCATATTTTGATGTGTTGAGTAACAAAGCACATGTAAAATACTTGATTATAATTTTAAACTGTAATGCTTTATTCAATAAAGGTTTCAATAGAGATTACATTAGTGTAATTTGGTTTACCAGAAATCCTTGTTAATATATTCAGCAATTCAGTTTAACCATATTTCAGAGCTATTCAAATCAATTATTAAATTACATATAAAGATGTACTGAAGTCCTACATGAGTCAATAAAGTGCTAATTCAACTAATCGCATATGTTAAATTAAACAAACAATACATTTTTATTTATAGTTAAGTGGCTGAAAACATTACATTCAACTTGTACTTAATATGTTTAAAGTATATTATAGTTTATTCTGTAATAGGTGCTCTGTTTAAAATTGTACTTCTTTTTCACAAGAGACAGTTCACCCAAAATCAACATTCTGTCATCACTTACTTACAGAGAACATCCTTGTTGCTCTTTTCACAAAACAAAATGAAATGGACTAGGACTGTCAAGATTTAAAATCACAAACAACCACCATAAAAGTATCATAAAAGCAGTTCCCATGACTTGTGAGATATTTCAAGACGTACGCTTGCTTTGTGTGGAGAAACGATTAAAATTCAAACATCAGTGTTCCTCACAAAGAAACACTGTTAGTGTACATTTTGTATCCATCATACTTACAATACTTTTATAGTGCTTCTTTGTCATTTTGTAGCTTCAAAGCAGCAGATCCAAACCCTATTCACTTTAATTATAAGGAAAAGCACAAGGCAGGCTATTCTTTAAAAAATCACCTTTTTTTCCACAGAAGTCAACATAAGGGTAAGTAAACTATGACAGACTCATCATAATTTAGCATGTAATGAGCAACAATGTAGTCATTATCACAAAATAAACCCATCAAGGTGATACAAAACCCTTCATGCATCTTGCATTCTCCTCTCACATCTCATTATTTTTTCACTTGATTAATCTAATGAAGACTAATGACAAAAAAAGGCTATCAATGGCTTTGAGCAGACATAAAACTAGGTGGCTCATGCAGCATATTGTCTGCAGGTGGATGTAAGGAGGCCAGGCTACTGCAAAAGATTTGACACCACTGCAGATGCTGAAGAGCCAGAATTAATTTAAATCCAAACGCTGGTCAAGATCAGAGTAGTCTGAGGTAAGACACATCACTACCATACCCTTACACACAAACCACACCCTGCACACAATGATCCAGTGACTGCAGTCTCTCTTAGTAGGCATCTTAATCACAGTGTACAGTATTTTCCTTTTAGCTTCTTCAAACAGACCCTTACTATGACACACCATGTTTTAAAGAAATTTGATTTGTACATGTCAGTTAAGATGAATATCGGGAACAGTGAGGTCATTTGATCACTCCAAAGAGAGTCACCAATCATTGCAGCATCTGACTGGGGGGGGGGGGGGGGGGGCTAGTTTTCAATCAATAAAAACAAAGACTTCACTCTTCTGTTAAGACAAAGCTCAATGTCACAAAAGGTGGGAACTCTAGGAGGTTAAATTCAACAGGAATAGAGACTTAATTACACACAGATTACATAAACTATTCTTGTTTTAAAATCTAACTGGAGCCCAATAAAAATGTCAACATGTGTGAAGTCACCATAACAAATTGGACATCTTGAGCTAACATAGCTACAGCGATTTAATTATATATATTTTTTTTTTCATATTTTCAACTCAAATCTGTTTATTTCCACCAATGAGGGATGTTTGACTACAATATATTGGCTTTTATATTACCATATGAAAAATATTGGAATGACTTCCTACAGTACACATCAAAAAATAACATTTTTGTTCTGGCTTAAAGATGATGTGTGTAATTTTCGCGCTATCAGCAAGAATGCAAAGGTAATAACTGTTTCCAAACAGATTTCTTAAATGTACCCTAGATCTTCCATTGTTTGGACAAAAAGGTAGTCCAGCCCCAAAATCACACTTTTTGTTGAGTGTTTGTTGTTGTCTTGAGATCAAAGGGGTCAATGTTAAGCATAGATATAGATTATAATATAATGAAATACTAGCGATATACAATACCTTTGAAAAGTTTGGGCCAGTAAGAGATTATCACTTTTTTTTTTAAGTATTTTTAAGTATCCTATGCTCAACAAGGTGGCTTTTATTACATATTAAACAGTAAAAAAATTGAATATTGTGTAACATTATTAAAGGGATCATATGATGCATATGATATTTTCCTTTCTCTTTGGAGTGTTACAAGCTCCTGGTGCATAAAGAAAATCTGTAAAGATGCAAAGACTAAAGTCTCAAATCCAGAGAGATATTCTTTATAAACGTTGTTAAGAGTCAACCACGCCCTCCCAAAACAGCTCGTTCTAACACGCCCCCACATGTCTACGTCACTGTTTGGAAAGATTTGCATAACGCCGCACAAAAGTTCTTGCCAAGAAAGAAGGCATAACTTCTCTTCTCGCTGTAGCTGACAGCGCCATGTTGTGGAGAAGCTGTGTTTCATTGTGAAAGCGAAAACTTCTTTGTTTGGCATTCCAAAAGAGAAGGATATTTGCTTCGTCATGCCTAGCGCTGTTCCGTGCTTGTCGCTGCGGAAATATATCAACATCGCGCATAGATTCGCTGGATCGGCCTTCACCGTGGACGAGTCCAGCCCGGGGTCGTCAAATGTGGTTGTCTGCCCGTTGTGCCATTCTCAAGGGGGGAGGCAGCCGACTCATCACAATCCCCACTTGTTGCAACAAATGCTTTTTTTAATGGGTTTTATTGGTTTTGCCTGCCATGCCAGAAGACGGCATCACTGTATGGTGATAGCAACATCATATGACCCCTTTAAATTAACTCTTTTCTATTTGAAAATATTTACAATTGTCATTTATTCCTGTTATGGCAAAGCTGAATTTTCATCATCATTACTCCAGTGTTTAGTTTCACATGATGCTTTAGAAATAATTGCATAACTTTTTTTGCAACTTTTGTAAACTGCGATTCAGGCATCTTAGGTGAAGGTTATGATGAAGAGAAATAGTAAAATTTGTAAAGACAAATGTCTGTCTTTTGATCAGTTTTATGCAACCATGCTAAATAAATGTATTAACTGTTTCATATATATATATATATATATATATATATATACATACATACACACACACACAATGTGTTTTAATTTCTTTAAATAAAAAAGAAAAACAAATGAAAAATCTTACTGACCTCAAACTTTCACTTGTATTGCATATTACTTATATTTTCCCTATCTGATGCATTTGTTTGGACTCTGTATTTAAGTATTTTAATAGCTACAAATTACACACACCACACCAAATATTAAACAAGTTAAACTATGCATAACCAAGCATAACTATGCATAATACAAAACATAATTTATCATAATATTACACAAAACAAATCCAAAAATAAAAGAATTCACAGATAAGAAGGTGTATGAGAAAAATACTTCATTTCGGTCCTATAAGTGTATATCACAAAGAGAATAAAGTTTGGCTGTAAACCCTGACCTTTTCCTCCTCCATGCATTGCTTCCTTTTCTCCTCCACGGCGGAACGACGGAGCATCTCCTTTTGCCGCTGCTCCTCCAGACGCCTTCCTCGCTCCACCAGCGAGCGTTCATACTGCTGCTGTGTGCGCTGCTCCTTCTCCAAGAGAGCTTGCTCCCGCACAGCTACACACACGGTGAGGGTGGACACGGGTAAGTCTATAGATTGCCCTGATACGGGAAAGGCCAAGCCTCTCCCTACCTGCTGACAATACTGATTCATTTGTGCTAAGCACTTAGTGGTATTATCAGAAGTCTTCCACCATCGGATTTAGTGATGAATGGAGCGGTAGTCTGTTGCCCTGGAATAACCCTCTGCTTTAACTTATCAACAAGATTGTCATGAAATCCATTTAGGAATTAAACATGGTTCTAAAGCAGGCCAATGTTTTAGACAACTTTAAAAGGAACATATCATTTTGTTGTTGACGGTAATAACCGAATAAAAGACTTGCAGCTCACCTTGGCTCTTATTTTTCTCCTCTCTTCTTTCTTTGGCCAGTCGAATTCTGTCCTTCTTCGAGCCTCCATCTTAGCATGAGAAAAGAAACAAATGTTAAACTGCACATATAGAGTGAACACAACTTTAGGAGTCTGTGCAATCTTTTTCTTGTCCAACCAAATATTCAAGCCCCTGAATGTATATCGTGGTTATGGTCCTGTTACAAGCTGGCGGAAAACCTTCGCTTTAATTGTGTAATGGTATGCAAATATATGCAACGTCAACATGCTCAAAGGGAACACAAATGCGATTTTTCGTGAAGTGAACTTTCACGATTCACAGCAGAGCCTGTGGCACAGTCTGTCAGATTCCTGTTAAGCTTCATATCTAAAGCACATTTGACAAAGCACTTTTTTTTGCTTTGTTTTTAAAGGAAAAGGCATTTATATCATACTGTGTGCATTGTTAAATCATTATTGGAGTCTTTCAATAAACAGAATCTAATAAATAAACCCGATATCAAACTAATTTATTCTGATGTGTCTGTTAAAATATAGCTATAAATAGCTTGCAGTGCAAACTAGGGCTAGTTGTCACAGAGTGTATATTTGTAACTACAGTGTAAGATTTTGAGTGCAATTAAGTGCGTTTTCTACAGCAGAGATTTTGTATCTTAGATGTTAGTTTCAAATATTTCTGTTAATTTTCTTAATTCAGAACTTCTGGCCTGTTTTAAATGCTAAACAATTTATTCATTTGTCAGCTAAAACAGGTTTGATAATTTTGCTGTTTCTTTACTGTTTTATGCTTCATGATCGTTTTACTTTGTAAATTTAGCTGAAAAGCCTGTAATAGGCATAATGATTCAAGATGGCAAGTACAAATTTGCGCCATGTAATGTTAATGTAGTCTAACAACATGCCCTGCCACAAAAGATCAACGTGTTTTAACAACCCGCATCTTTCTTTCTAATAACAGAGGAAATGTGAAATATGATTTTTTTTGTAGTAGTAGTAGTTTAAGGTATGTATAGGATTAAAAATTTAACCAACTCTTGAGAAGAATTTACTGGCATAAACAGTGCGCCAACTAGCCCCGGTGTTGTGCCCAATTCTGACCCCCTGCCGGTCTTCCTTCCCCATATGATAGTCACACATCTTTAATAATACTAATAATAATTCAAACATATTTAAAAATACTTTGCAAAAACGTATATTCCCTTTTCATAATGGTCACGCACTCTTTACCTGAACAGGTCAGTCTTCCTCCTCTCACCTCAGCAGCCTGTTTCCATGACAACAGCTCGCTTTCCCAGTTATCGTTCCTCAGTCTGTCAAATCTGGGTGAGGCTTCTTTATAAAGAACGAAAATATAACACAACATAACGTACCTGTCAGGTTTTCCACGATGGTAGCCATCTTCAGTTGATGTATGCGAGTTTTCCAACGATCAAAATCCAGATGACATTCCGTCTCATTACATGTATTTATCAATCAATCACTATTTAAGTTGAGAAAAATCTAAACGCAACGAAAAACTAAACACAGTTTCACCTCAGGTTTGATTCATCCGAACACTATCGCGGACTTCGACTAGATATTACTAGCGAAGGCTGAAGGGAGAGCCACAAGCGCGCGAGGTTCTAATAAATAACACGCTCGACCAACTGCCGCGTGCCGAGCGCACGCGCGCGTGCGTAAGCAATGCACACACGAGCAACGCATTACGTCATAGTTTACATAGCGCTATATATATATGGAAAGCTCAGCAGCTGTGCACAGGGCAGAAACTCTCATTGATTTTTTCCTAGAGACGTTTAATTAAACGTGCCTGGAAATATATAACCATAGCCTACTTCAGTGATCACAAAGGGAAACACAGGATGCCATTTATCTACTTAAAATGGCATTTTCATAATGAGAGGGACTGCTCAAATATGCAAATATCTGCCTGGATTATATGTCTGGACTAGATATATGCATGCAAAATGTGAACAATTAGATCCTCTAAAGACTATTTCTAGTGCAGACATCCAGTTAGAGAAGTGTGTGATTAAATTTTTTAGTAACAATTTTAACCACAAACCAAATATGATATTATGGAACATATAGGCTATTTTCACACTACAGTATTGAACTCCAAGTCTGTGTTAACATCTGTCTGAGCATGTAGATGCATGTGCTATAGGCTAACTTTGTTTTTCACACTGCAACACACGTGACGGGGTGAAACACAGTGACTAATATCACTCAAGCCTACGGCTAGACACACACTTACTATAAATATACTGCATTTTTTATATCCAAAACACTTGCAACAAAGACAATATATTACAAGATTGTTCTTTAAATAAATACTGGAGGTTAAAAAAAATCCCACAAAATGAAGAAACCTGGTGGAAGATAAATAATAAAAAAAATAGGACAATGATATTTAAAAGGCTTAAAATACACATTTCTAGGATTTTGAATGTTCTTGCATTTTATTTCAAAATAACAGGTTTTCTGATCAAAAGCAGCAGAGGACAAAAAGCAACCATCATAAGCTCATCAAAACAATACACCTAAAATTAACAAGTTATAACCAACAAGCATCATGCTCATCCAAAAGGGCAAATCTGCAAGAACACAATCAATAAACTCTCATAATCCTTGCATTGATTCGCCTATTTGCACTTTGCATACAAAAATACTTCCTTATTCTGGTTATCTGCTTTGTGAGCTATCATTTTAGAAAGTAACAAATAAAAGGTGTCCGTTTTCATCTTACAAATATTTCAGTTGCTGATGTTTTCTGTAGTTTAGTATCAAGCAATTACGTTGTAACTACTGTGAAGTAACAACTGGAAAGTAATACATAGAGCTTCAAGATTAGTTAATTTAATAAATTCAGCAACCCTGCAAAATAAGTATTCAATCATTATCATCTGAAGTAGAAAAAAATAAACAAGAAAATTAAGATGGGTTAAAACAAAGAGCTAATCAGATAGGCTTTCTGAATAAATGCATCGTCCAATGCATCACTGTGTGACCAGTAAATCATAAGAGACTTCAAAAACATTCAAAAAGACAAGAGGCGTTCTTAGATATCAGCTTTTACCAAAAGAGTTTCACTCACCTTTACAGAGCTTTTAAACATGTCTATTAGGATACAGACTGCAAGACCAAACATAAAATTGGTTATCTTTTTATTGCGAATCCATAGATTCCGTACTGTAACTAAATTCCACTTGATGTGAAATCAATATAAATACATTAAAAGATAACAAAATGGATTGAAGGTGAAAATGCAGTCATGTGTTTAGTCAGAGAATCCTAAAACTTGAGCCTCCGTGTACATAATGATGGAGGGGCTACTTCAAGGGGGGATGTGAGGATGTTGTCGCTTCGGGGTTGAGAAACATTCACTTCCCAGCGTTTTCCTCTTAGATCTGGGGAAGGAACATGGTATTGTAAGAAAAAAAAAAAAAATCATGTCTCCATTTCAATTAATCAAAACATTGAGTTTTTTAATTAATCTTAAACATCAGATGAATGTAAGAGTGTTTTAGTACTTACATCATCAATGTCCTCATCGTCATCACCAATATCATCGAACTGAATCTCGTCGTCATCACCAGGCCCAAAGGTATCAGTTTCGTTGATTTTGGCTGCAAGGCACCAACAGTAAAAATTTAATGACAAGGCATTTAATACAGTGCAGCAAAAAGATCAGCATACTGTAAGCCAAGAACCTCCATTAATCAAGAACCAGGTTTTTCAGATTAAATATACTCACCGTGTTCTGGAAGCTCTCCATAGGCTTTCAGACTCCGAGCCTCATCAGCATTATACTTCAAAATGACATCCGCTTTATTATCCTGAAAAGATGTTTCAGAATTTAGAACGTCAGATATTCACTTCATAAAAAGCCTGTGCATAAGAGAACTGTAGTCTCATTAGCAGCATGAATCTTATTTTTAAGTTGAAAGACTAAAGCTTTTAAATGGCAAAATACTGTAAACTAATTTCTTTCCAGGGAAACAAATGACATTTATATGGAATTCCTAATACATTTATATTTAAATATATTACAATCATAAAATATGATTATTGGCTTTGTATACAGCTATATTACTATAATTAATTATATTAAATTATATATACATATAATTATTATATATACACTCCTTAATCCAATGAGTATAACAATTCTATTTTTATTAAAATTTCAAAATAGTATTTTGAAAATACAACATTTCTCTTTTTAACTCCATGCAAGCATCAAGGCTATTTTCATTGCGATCTCTAAATAAATTATACAAGGTATACAATTAACAAAATGTTACAATACATAATTATATTAAATATTAAACATACCTGTCAGTCAATTATTATAGTAAAAAGTGTTTTTAATATTAAATCATATTTAATTATATTATAGCTATATTATGTATAATATTACATAAAATATTTAAAAATATTTAACAAACCTGGTAGTCCCTTAATCCAATGAGAATAATGTCTGATGTGTTAATCCACACCTAAATTAAAAAAGATGAAGACATAAGACCTCAAGTAACACACATTTTAGGATTTAATGAAAAACCGCTAAAACAACAACAATTCATTTCATGACATTTTGTCCTCTGCTGAAATTTTCCACAGTTAAAATGAGTTACATTACTTAGGTTCATCGAACAATATTGACTGAGGTCTAAACATTTCTGTCAGTCCACAAAGCCAATCTCATTCACAAAGTGATGGAAATGCTGAATCTGCATTCAGTCTGAAGTGTCACAGACTGGATCTGTAAAGTGCACCTTTTTCCGGAGCTTTCCTCGGATGTGACAAAGCCGCTTGACTCCATCAAAACACATGGCCTCCAATCTCCCATTTCCCAACATCTTGATGACCTGAGCATATTCTAGAAGACAGAAGCAGCTTTTTTTTGGAAAATAAAAGGATACAGCCAAAAGCAGATCATGTTTTGAAGAGAAGGCAAAGATCATTATACACAAGAGTATTACAACACACCTTGTCCATCCTCTTTAAACACCAGCTCCCTTTTCTCTGATTCATTCTCATTCTTACCACGTCGCCGATTCTTTCCTCCCTTTCCTGGATACAGAAAAATTAAATGTGCTCAGATACCATCAAAAACTTGGAAAAATGCCATCTTATTAACACAATACAGAGTCCTATGATAACAACGAAGTGTTGCCTAATGACTGAGCAAAGTACACAAACTCAACACCCATTACGATGACATCTTAATTTCACGTTTATTTATTTAACTTTAGCGTGTATGATCACTTTTACAAATATTAGCGCATTAAACGTATATTAAACGTAATGATTTATAAGCATGTAAAGATCAAAATACGTTAAACAGGTCCACTATCCATAAGTAACGTTAACGTTACCTGACTAACACAACACATGGAGGCCAAACGCATCCTTAATTACTTGACAAGCAGCTTTTATTTTACATTATGAACCAAAACGCAAATCAAATACAGAAGCAAAAACTAATTCAACTGCCACAATTAAACATCAAACACTGGCAATAAACTGCGACATTCAATATCACACGTTACCTTCCTTGTGTGCTAAATTCAATGCTAACACCTCACACGGGTATCTTGACATACCACCTTACCTTTATTTTTCGGCATGTTCTTTAAACGACGTCGAAGGCTCTAGTATAATAATCAGAAACGTTATGGAATGCTAACAGTATTTTACTTATTTTTTTACTATTTCAAACGTGCTGTTGTGAACAGATCAGCGCCGCTAGCGAGAGAAGCTGACAACGACGCATGCGCAGATCGCCTCATTCAACAGCGCAAAACTTTATTCAGAACCGCCACCAGCTCAGGAGCTGATACTGATAGAATATGAATTTTTATGGTAGTGGGCTAAATAAAATGTATTATTATCTGAAACGATATGATATGATAATAATATATGAAATTAATATGATAAATAATTAAATCAATAATTGTTTAAGAGAAAAGAAAAAAGAACATATATATTATGTAAAGCTAAAGGTATAGATGTTAACACGGATAAAAATACAGTGGAAAAGAAAGAAGCGCTTAATAAAAATAAATCTAAGATTAAAAAACAAACTAATCGCAAGAAATGTACTTGTCCTCCTATCCGGTAGGTGGCGATAGTTTCCTCATCAAAATGTGGCATCAGAAGAAACAGCATTGCGCCTTGGGTTGAACGCCTTTTCACTATTTAAAAGGTCTCAAAGTGGAATTTTCTACTATGATCAATTGATCGTATGCAATCTAGATGCAATTAACAGCTTAGTCTAAACATTCCATATTGAGGCTCAAACCAGTTGCGTTTTAAACATGCTGCATAAATGTGTGGTAGGTGGTTGTCCGAACCGATCGGACACCATTATTCATTACATGTTACCCGAGGATCCGAAAAGACGCAGTCTGTGGTTGAAGTTTATCGAAGACAGTAAAGGTAAAGACCCAACCTCTTCATGCCGAGTGTGCGGGCAACATTTCTCCGAGGAGAACTACTTCAAAATGGATCTGGGTTACACCACATGCATGATACTAAGCGTGGATGCTGTTCCTACAGTACAAACTCTTAATCGATCACCCGAGTCAGAAAGGGTAATACAGGTAAGATCTTCATTTTATTTATTATATATGATTTATAAACTTAATATATAATTACACTTAAAGTACAGTTACATTTAATTATGTTATGTAATTTAAATGTAAACACATCTACCGATGTATAATAATATGTAATACTATACTGTGTCATATTGTATCTGACAGGAAGCAGAAGATGAGAGTTTGGCAGATGACACATGTAAGATCACCATTTCTGAGGCTGTTTCACTTGCTTGTGTCAAAGAGGAGCCTCTTGAATATGAGCTGAGCTCCAACATGACATCTGGACAAGTGCTGATCTCCTCACCCGATGAGGGTGTTAAAGATGAAGAGAGTGAGCTAGCCATTACTGAGGACGGCATCTCGACCGAAATTTCCGGGGTTAGAGAAGATCATGGCAGAAAGTACATCAACTGTCTAACTTGTGGCCAGAGGTTTCGCAGTAGACGCACCCTGATGAAGCACCGACGGGCCAATCACGCTAAAAATAAAACCGAATCCGAAGTCAAGGAGAAGTTTTATATTTGTTCAATTTGTGGGGAGAGGTTTCATAAAATGGGTCTCCTTCTGAGCCATCGAGTCATACACACTAAGGAGAATCCAGAAGGGAGGTTTGTGTGCCAACACTGTGGAAAGGGCTTCCCCCATCAAGCTTTTTTGAAAGCTCACCAGAAGGTTCACGAGGATGCCGAGTCGACCATGCCGTTCAAGTGCCACTTATGTCCCAGGCGTTTCGGCTACAAAGTTGCCCTCGTTGCTCACATGAAACATCACTCATCTAAACTCACATGCATCTGCCCCATCTGTGAAAAGAGCTTTCAGTTTAGAGGTTCCCTCATTCAGCATCTCAAGTCATCTCATGCTGGAGAGAAACTCTTGTGTAAGATCTGCGATAAGGGGTTCCTAAGAGTCAACGGCTACGTCAAACACATGGACAAACACAACGTGATGACCCCGTTCTACTGCGACATCTGCAAAATTTATTTTTCACAGCGAGGCTACACATCACACATGGCCACCCATGAGCACAAGAGCCTTCCCGAGCAGCAGCCTGATGACGAGTCTGTTGAGAACCAGCCCGACGATCCTGAAATCAGTCTCGTCAGTGTGAATAGCTCTGAGGAAGGAATGGATCCAGTCACCGGGAGGCAGGAAGAAGCTGAGATGGAGCTGCTCTGTGAAGATGAGACAGGGTCTGTCTGGGAATCCAGTGGATCCGGCAGCAGCCGAAGGTGTGGAGTCTCTGGCACACAATGAGATCTCAGTCTAAACAAGAATTGTATAATGAATTAACAGTTTTAGCTAACCAAAGGTGAAAACCCATGTTTTCTTTCACTAGTTAGGTAGGTTTATGATTAAACCTAAGGGCCTAATTCTGTTTAAATGTTAGCTACATGGTCAGTTAAACTACAAATTGTAGATTGTAGGCAGATTTCTGTATTTCTTTTTACAGAATATGTAACGATATATTGTACGTCCATTTGATTATCTTTTTATCATGTAGAAAATGTAAGTCTCTGTGGTGTTAGTAATAATGTTTAGCTGCTAATAATGTTTAGACATTCTATGTGCATATTTACAAAGACAAATATTTTATACGATGCATTTCTTTAAAACAGTATTCAAATATCATGTATGATTATTACTTTAAGACCAATTGTTGTGGTCAAAGTCTTGATGCGAAGAGACAAATTTATGGTTATATCTTCTGCATTTTATAGTTATAAATACAATAGGTTATAGGTTTGGCATTAGTAAGTTTTTTAATGAAAAATGTATACTTTTATTTAGCATGGGGATGCATTATATCGAGCAAAAGTGACAGTAAAGACAATTATAATTTCTGTTGAATGCTGTTCTTTCTAACTTTCTATTCATTTAGAAAATTTTCCTCAAAAATATTCGGCAGCACAGCTGTTTTCAACACTGACAATACTAATAAAGGTTTCTTGAGCATCGAATCAGCATATAAGAATGATTTCTGAAGGATCATGTGACACTGGAGACTGGAGACATTCTGCTTTATACATTACAGGAATACATTTTAAAAATAAGTTTTTGAATTGTAACAATATTTCATATTAGTGTTTTAATTTACACCAATATGGTTTGTAAATGGTAGTGTATATATATTTAGTAAATTTGTTTCTAAAGGCTCAGTCACACTGCAAACTAAGCATGCAAAATTATTAAAAACCAGAATTATAAATAATTAATATAGTGTTGAAACATACGGTTTCATATTTTGGCTCACCCATGATGAACACTTTCTATAAAAATGACAACAGTGCAAAAAAAGACATTTACAGTCATAATAAAGTGTTTTTGTAAAAATGGCAAACTTTATTTTCTACATGTACAAAAGAAAGAACAGAATAGCAGCTTGCTATATGGACAGCAACATTTTCAGAACTCTTCCAAGTCAAAGACGGGAAAAATACAACTGAGATGAAAAGAAAAATGCACAACATATTTAAACTTGCTCAGGAAAAAACAAACAAAAATAAAACCCGCAAGGAATTAGAAGAAGAATTAAAAAAAATATCAAAAGGGGGAAAACATCCTCAGTCATGCCCACTTGCACAGAGCTAATATAGCATCTTGCCCATGCACATTTATAAAAATATGTCAAGGCTGTAAGTAGTCACTAAAAAAGTAAATCTCTGAGCATTTCTGTATTTCTCTACATCCAAACAAATAAACAGGTCAGCAGGTTTACAGCCTTTTACATTTCCATCCCAGCTTATTTCTTTTTTTTGTATAATGTATTGCGTTTCACCTGAGTTCTCTATTTGACATTCTGTGCCGTTTACATGTAGGCCTCCTCTGCATTTTTGTGCTTTGGACCTCGTTCACAATGTCGTTTTATAAAAGGAACGCTAAAAACTAACGCCAGCAGTGGTCATATAAACATTTGTCTTATAGTCTTGTATGGATCTGCTGAAGGAGTCTCTACAAGTTAGCTATCCAAAAATGACTGGAGAACAAGGTTTGCTGGAACTTAAATATGCAATGTGGCATTAATGACGTAAAATAAAAGGCCAGAACAGGATACAATTTGAATATTCAGTGTTAGCCTGACAGGAACGCATCCCGTATACAACATCCCCATACAACTGGAGCTTTTCGCAACTGTGCGCACACTTTGGTGCAGGAATTTGTTGTCGTCCTCTTAAATCCACATCCTCCCTGAATACATCTAAACTTTTTATAATGACTGAGATGCAGTATGTTTATATTCATACACTCAGGTAATTTGCTCCTCAGAAATAGTCCACAGATTCTTTATTGGTTTGTGTTTAGAGGCAGAGCCGTGATTGTACAGGCCGAACTGTTTTTATTGGCCCTCGTAGTAAACAGTGAAGGAAGATTTTAATTGTCCACCAGGGGTCCTCAGAATCTACGCTTGGCTCTAAGGCCATGATGCATGGTGGACAGCAAGCAAGCCGAGTTCTGGCTGTGCTCAAACCAAGCAAGAGTTCACAGGGCTGGAGGTGGAAGGTATTTGCTCATAAAGCAGTGGAGGTCAGTTTCTTCACTCCTCTGCGCTGAGCGAGAATAGAACAGCCCACGGGCTCCAGCATGGGAGGAACGTTCCTGTTCAAGGCAGAGTATGTAGCAGCCATCGCCCCCTACAGGAGGAAAGATTTCACACAAACCTTCCTGAATTAATCTATCCTCATTCATAATAATTAGTCCTTACCTACTGGAACAAAGGATGCAATATTTTATATATATATATATATATATATATATATATATATATATATATATATATATATATATATATATAAAATATTGCAATTGCAAAGTCCTAAAAGAATTTATACTGTGGAACAAAGGATGCAATATTTTATATATATATATATATATATATATATATATATATATATATATATATATATATATATATATATATATATATATATATATATATATATATATATATATATATATATATATATAAATATAAAAAAGAATTTAAATATACATTTAATAATATTTAAAAGACTGCTAATACTATAGAAATACAGTACATTTCCTTGATATTAGAAAAAAAAAATCAGTGAATTTGGGACCCTTGTGTATTCTAGGAGCATTTAAAATATCAAATAATTCTAAGAGCAAAGTAAAATATTTATGGGAATCTTTTTTTTAGATGTATAAGTTTTATTCTAAAGGATAATGTGTGGGCAGGGCCAAACCTTGACCAGATGGGGGGCGTCCTGTCTGTTCAGCTGGTATTTGGGGAGCTGGTCTCTGTGAAGGATCCAGGGATGTTTCAACACCTGTGCAGCTGTTAGTCTCTGATGGGGGTCTACATGCAACATCTTAGACACCAAGTCCTGTAAAAGACGAGGTGTTTGAATGATTTTTTTTTGTCTGTTGGGCCTTTAAGGAGATGTTTTTTGAAGAGTGTAATTTAGATGCTCTTCTCAAGTGGGTACCTTTGCCTCAAATGAAACAGAGCTCCAGTATCCGCCTGTGAGAGAAAACTTCCCACCGCCGATTCGAGCTAGAATCTCCTCTGGAGTGTCCTCTGGGCCATTAGCAAATGGAGTGAATCTGAGAAAAAGCCCAGTGTCAGTTGAATACAAACACATTTTGAAAACTATAGTGCTGGTTTACCTACTTGCTTACCCAGTTAACATTGTGTACAAAAGGACACCTAAACTCCAGATATCACAGGCAGCATCATACCCCTGTTTCTTCAGCACCTGAGGACCAAAATTATTATTTTTTTGGATTAAGAAACTGACTTTTATTTTACAAAATACTGTGCCTCCTCCGACATGTAAAATGTACCTCTGGGGCCACAAAGTTGGCAGTGTAACAGGGCGTCATCAGCAGTCCGTTTTCCGCTCTCAGCTGCTTGGCAAAGCCAAAGTCACAGATCCGGATGGACTCGGGATTCCCAGATTCATCCACATAAAGAATGTTACTGGGCTTCAGATCTCTGTGAACCACCTGATGAGGACGAAAGGAAGCTTACGTTAGATCCAAGGTGGCTCACGAACCGTATAAATACAGTTTTTAATACATTTTAAATAATCATTTAAATTTCTAATTCAAATTATTATTGTTATTTTACATTTAAATTTTATTATGTACAGTTATATTACACTGCCATTCAAACGTTTGGTGTCAGTGTGATTTCTTTTTTTTTTAAAGAAATAAATACCTTTCATTTAGCAAGGACACATTAAATTGATCAAAAGTTGCATCACAGGAATGAATGACATTTTACAAAACAGTTTAAAATAAAAAACATTGTGATAATATTTCACAATATTACGGTTTTGTGTATGAAATGTGCTATATAAATAAACTTGCCTTGCCTTGACTATTTTTCATCAAATAAATGCCGCCTTGATGAGCATATAAGACTTTTTCAAAATGTCTCGAGAACTCTTGAATGGCAGTGTACATCTATCGCGGCTTGAATGAGACCAAACTGGCTTCTAATGTTAAGTTTATCTGCATCAGAGCCATTATAAACCAGTACATGTTAAGACCAAGGCAAAGCCTCATGTGTTTCCCAAGATCACAATCTTAATGTACTTCAACAGGGCTTTAAGTTTCATTCCCTCAGCTATTGTCTCTGATGTACTGCGCACATGCTAGAGTTTGAGCTCTAGAGAGGTCACATACCCCTTGATTGTGCATGTACTCCACAGTCTTTGTGATGGTGTACAGCACAGCGCTGGCCTCCCGCTCTGAGAAGAACTTCTGTCTGAGGATCTTATCCAGCAGTTCCCCTCCCTTCAGCAGTTCTGTCACCAGATACACTGAGCGGCCATCGTCGTACACCTGCATACAGTGACACAGTTATATTACTCGATCATCGCTAATCAGTTTAAATTCAACATCTCTTCTATTTTATTACTAACATCACATTTCATTAAATGCTGTAGAAACCAATTCTGCAATACATAACAGCATGATTAGGATGTTTACATCTGCAGCAAAACAAACGTTGTGTTAGAAGGCAATCAATGCCATGTTTAAGGAACACTTGAAGCAGATGCATTTATAATGTAAGGAAACACTGGAAACAATAATACTAATACACTGCTAAATGAATATGAATGATGGATAACCTGCTCGGAGTAATTTGCAGGAAACGCTATGAGAGCAGAAACTCATTACAGTACTCTCATTCCAGAATCGGTTTTAGGTAAACACATCAATGCTCTTTGAAAAGAACAAGACATTACCTTAATATAATTGTGTTTAGCCACTAAGACAAAGTTCAGAGTCTGCTGCCACAGACTATTGTCTTTCAACCTCACGGAGGAAATAAAAAGACTGCATCCTTGTTTCGAAACACTCACGTCTTTCAAGGTGATTATATTTGGATGCTGTCCATAGCGTAACAGAATTTCCACCTCCTCTGTTGGATCCCGTTTAACTTTATTGATTATCTAAACAAGAAAAATATAGAGAGATATATTACAATGTCCAAGAAAGTCATTGTTTAAAAAGGCAGTACTAAATTGTCTTTCAAAAGGCCAAAAATACTTAAAATTAATGCTGTCTACATTTTAAATAACTATATATATATTGAAAATAAAACAATAAGTGAAATGAATTTCTGTATTATAATGTCCACTATAAATTTTTTTTACCGTATATTCATTGTTATATGCTAAATATTACATTTACATTTAGTCATTTAGCAGACGCTGTTATCTAAAGCGACTTACAAATGAGGACAATGGAAGCAATCAAAATCAAGACATTTTCATTTGTTAAATAATACAATTTAACAAAGATAATAAATTAGTAGTGTTTTTTATTATTAAAAATGAAAAATAATGTCCATATATAAAATTTTTAAAATAACATTTAACTCTCATTTAAAGTTTGATTTAATTTTTTTTTAAATATATTAAGTTTTTTGTTCAATAATTATTATTTTATAATTATTTATGAGTGTTCCTTTTTGATACATTTATGTTATGTTATGAGGACTAAATTTACAATTAAAATGATTGATTTTATTTTTTTGTGCTTTATTTTAAATCTAAATATAATGGGAAAAGATCAGGCACAGTTAAATATCCAATAATGACTGGGACATTTAAAAATATTTTAGCTTTTTTTTTTTTATTAATTTGCTAAAGTGTTCTGGATGGTGGCTTACTGCCTTGATGAAAGCAACCAGTCAGCGTGTTGGTTTAATATGACTTGTTTCTCACCTTCACTGCATACTCCATTCCTGTGCTTTTCTGTATGCAGCGTCTGCAGATGGAATATGAGCCAACCCCGATATCCTCCTTCACCTCATATGCATCATTGAACTGAGACACGCTTCTGTGGAGCTGCTACGGAGTGAAAGCAACCAGATGTAATGCTGACATAAAATCTGACTCTAGACATTAAAAACAGTATATACTACGTGGAAAGAGGCTTAACTGCGTGTATACCTGAACTATAGAGCTCACACTGTTGCTCTGCAAGGGTTGAGAGTCTTCTTCTGAGCTGATGGCCACAAAACTGAAACCTCTGAAGAGTTGATTGGCATTGGCACTAGGGGGTACACCTGGAGAGTCTAGCAGAAAACACACAGCGGCTTTGATTAAGTTATTAAATACACTATTAAATAATCTGACAGATTTCAAAAGGTCTAGCAGCATTTAAATAAATAGGTTTTCATGTTTTCTATCTGAGAGGGGGTTAAAGATGGCTGGCAAACACAGTCTACCTGATCTAGCACCAGACATAGTCCGTTATTATAAGCTGATGTACCTTTGGGAGTTTTTGCTGTAAATTCTGGGTCAAAGTAGAATGTGTCGTCTGGTCTGCCAGAGGCTGGTTTGAAGGGTGGGTGAATCTCTCTTCTAAATAATTTCTTAGACAAACAAGACACGATAAAACATTAAAACCACCTTACATTAATAGAGTGTCATTCCTGTAAAAACGTTCCTGTAAAGACTCACATTCCAGTCGATGGTAACATAAAACTGGTGCCTCTTTATCTCTTCAACTCCGTCTGGACCAGCACCTGCAGATGACCACAGTCAAGTTCAAATCAAATATGAATAACTAACTCTGCAGAAATGGCCACCCAGTCAGGTTGGGGTCAGTATGATTAATTCAATATTAATATTATTTGACACAACTGCTTTTATTTGAATATATAAAAAAATGTAATTAACTTCTGTAAAAGGCAAAAATAACTTGATCCTTTAGAAATCATTCTAATATGAAATATTAAGAAATATCAAGAAATATTATTTACGTTATTATTATAAACAATGCTGAAATAGTTGTGCTGTACATTTTTGTGGAAAAAAATGTTTAAAGAGCAGAAAGTTAAAAAGAACAGTTTTTATTTGAAATATATATTTTTTTAACAATATAAATGTTTGTGGTTAATTCAGTGTGTCCTTGTAGAATAGAATAGAATAGAATTAAGAACCCAAACTTTTCAAAGTCAGTGTATGTGAGTGGGCTTACCTAATCTATTGGAAGGGTTTCGTTTGAAAAGGCTCCTGAGGAGACTCTGAGCTTCTGAACTCAGAAACGGAGGCATTCCAAGCTTCGCCCTACAAAAAAAAAAAGTCACAAGTCAAGCCAGAGTTCAGATAGTCAGCAAATGAAAGATCATCCCTTTATTATTAAGCTACACAATTTTAAGTGCCGGTCGTTTACCAATCAGATTGAAGAACACTGTAATTCTAATGTTCTGTTATCCAAGTGTCTTTTCTACAGAATTTTTCAGCCTTTACATGCCAAACATGTCATGTCAGCCAGAAAATCACTTCCTTTCTAAGTGAGCAGTTTTTTATCAGAATGAGCATCAGTGTATGTGTATCAGATCTTGTGGCGATAAAATCAAATTATGATCCAAAATCTGTCTACACAAGTCTTGAGTTCCAACAACACAGAACAGAGGAAAAAGACAAAATGAGTCACTGTCATCTGAACTGATGTCACTTCCAAAGCTAATACTTACTGTATTCACTTCAGTTGCAATAGTGGGTTCTTCTCAGTCCTCTGCAGAAGCCTCAGATGAACATTGTAATTGAGAAACTCTCATCTTGCCTTCTCTAAATGTCTGCGGTCATTCCACTAAAACCACATTACTACAGTTTATCAAAGCCGTAAAACTGTACGCAGACCTTTGATTATAATTATCCACCACAGCAGTGCTAGTGTCACGCTGGAGCGTTATTCACTCTTCAGCAGGCCGCACTGTGACGTGACGCGTGTTTTGTATAGTTAAGTGTTTACTGACAGTTAAGTGCTTAGTCTTTTAAGTTAAACAGCACTGTCAGCTAAACCAAGGGCTTATCCTTATCTCTACAGCACTTAGCATCCAGATGTTACACAGACCAATTCCGCTGGCTCTTCCCACTCAGAGTGGATGACTGTGTATAGATTATAGTGTGAGTGGAGTCTCTGCCGGGATAGCGGAAGGATGAGGCCGTCACACTTACTTTAGAATCATAGTCATGGTTTCCTTGCGGTCCTTGCCTTGGAAAGGCAGCGTTCCAGTCAGCATTTCAAACTGAGGATGGAGAACGAAACAAGTTGTTTCTCTGAAATGTTAATAATTTTTGTTTATGCTTTACTGCCTAATGGAACACTATCTAAACTGAGCTGGAGCAATCTGGAATAGTGTTCAATAATTTTATATTAGTTATTATTTAATAATGTTTTTTTTCCCTAAATGTTTTTTAAAATCACAAAATCATTTAAATTTATTAATAACATTATTAACTTATTAATAAAAATGAATAATAAAATAAAATGCGTAAAATTTACCCCCTCAAAAAAGGTACAAAAAAAAAAAAAAACCTTTGTAATAAAAAAAAAAACCAGTAAGTGGTGCTCCCTTACCATTAATACACCGTAAGACCACCAGTCAGCGCTATAAGTGTGTCCTCTTCTGTTCACCACCTCTGGAGCCATATACTCTACTGTCCCGCAGAAAGAGTATGCTTTATTTTCATGATCGATCGACTCCTTACTGAGTCCAAAATCTGAAGACACACACAAACACAATTTTAGTATGACAACATCAGTGTTACAAAACTGCAACTGAAACTACTCCATTTTCTACACATTCATTTCCCACACATTAGCTCTCTGCGATTCACCTTGTCATATAGAGTGTGATATAGATAGTCATAAACCTGAGAGGGAAGGTTAAATCGTCTGTCTGCCCTCCCATGAGGCTGCAGTCGAATGGTATCAACACAAAGCCCTAAACGCTCAAGGTGGCACCATGCTGATGCAGCCATTCCAGCAATCTGAAATTACCTACCTGTCAGCTTTATGTGGCCTTCCTCATCCAAGAGAATGCTGAAATTACACAGATTCACAGCATTAAAAAGTCATTTAACAGAGCATGAACACACTCAGACAAAGGATCCCCTTTTTTTTTTACTGCCATTCCCACCCAGAGCCATGAGGACATATCTCTATATGTCACGGCTACAAGACTACAGCCATTATTTTTAAAGCCCTATTCTATCCAGGCATAAATGTGATTTATGGATGGCTTTACAGAGAGCAGTGAGGAAGGATAAAAAATAAATAAAAAAAGAACGAGTGAGTGAATGTGTTTTAGTGATTTAAAAAAAAATTGGAAGCATAGAAAGGAAAATATACACTATTTTTCAAAAGATTTTTAAGATTTTAAAAGCAAGATTTTTTAAAAATATATATATATATTTTTTTATAATTCTCTTATGTTCACCAATGCTGCATTTCTGCAGTATAACAGTACTGTTTGTGAAATATTATTGCCATTTAAAATGTTTTTTTTAAATATATATAAGTCGTAAGAAACAGAAGAACAGAATTTATTTCTTAATAATGAATAAAGAATTTTCTGTTATACTTTATTATTAAAGTCTATACTGTCACTGTTAAATAATATCATGCATCTTTGCTAAATAAAAATGTAAATTCATTTATAATAATTCAATTAATTTAAAACATTTTCCCAAATTCTCTTTCCATACTTCACTTTGTTTTTCCCCCTTCTTTTTATTTTTTAAAAGTACAATAAAATTCCCACTTTTTGGAATTTGATGGTCCTTTTGTTTTAAAATAAATAAGTTTGGAATGAAATAATAAATGTCACACATAAAAACAATTTTCATTGATTTGGGTGAATTGTGCTTTTAAATTCTAGTCTAAATTGGATTTGAGAGCATTCAGTACTTCTCTGGTTTCAGATCTCTGTAGATGATGCCAAGTCCATGCAGATGGTCCAGAGCTAAAGCCAGCTCTGCCAGATAAAACTTCACATCCTCCTCTGTGAACATCACCTGAGGAAAGACAGGCCAATCAGACAGTCTTGTCCTCTCTAAGCTGCAAAGACACTTCAAGCTGGTGGCTAAATCAGACTATGCTCTGGATAAAGCATTTGCTAAAGGTTTAAATGTAAATGCATTGCTTGAGGTAACCACTCACTATTTACCTCTTTTGACAGTCGAGTAAAGAGATCACCTCCTCTTAAAAAGTCCAGAATCAGATAAAGCTTTCCTTCAGTCTGGAATGCTGCAAGAAGTACACGAGAAGAGTGTGAGAAAGAAAGAATGGCTTCATTGGCTAACAGAACATTAGAACGAGAGCGGTTCTTTATTCTGATTGGCTGCTGACCAGCACTTACCATAGTGTAGCTTAACAATAAAGGGATGATTAACCTCCACCAGGATGTCCCGCTCCATCTTAGTCCTGACCCGATCCCGTACTGAAAACACACACATAAATAACAACACTTCTGTTTACTTCCATTGAGTTCACTAACAACGTTCCCCCCCGCCCAGAAATCTGCCACAGCAGAATTACGCAGATGGCACCGGATGACTAATTAAATAAAGTAGGGAGAAAAATGCAGTGCCAGAGAGACAAGAGAAGCTGAGAGCTGTAGGGGGAGGAGAGTCAATTTACTCCTGTGGATGTAGATGTGTTTATCATCTGGAAGGGCTCTTTTTCATAGATGTACCCTTCCACAAACATCAATTTACATTCTTAAAACAGCTACAGCTGGGAATTAACCAACCAACACAGTAGAACAAACAGAATTTAAACAGGTTACTGTGGAAAAGGTAAATGCAACTTTTGAACTGCCGTTAATATCTTGGCTTGCAAACCTGCATGCCTTTCTTGAGGACAAAAACAATTAATTTGAATTTTCAGCTATAGGACTAAGGCCAAACATCAAACCTTTTTCCTGTTTTATTGAATTTGTTTCAAGAAGTCAAATTTGCCAAATCGTACTTCCTACAATTCCTAGATTATACATGACCCACATCAATATTTGATTATTCAATACACATAAACAGTGTTCAATAATGGTTACAGAAGTGTTTTAAATAGGATTGTCAAATTGTACCAGCAGTCTTGTCAATGAATGATAAACAATTGCAGTGCAGTTTGATTAAAGATTATGTAAAAAAAAGGTAATTTCATTTTAGTAAGGATTTAAAAAAATGAATAACTGAAAAATAAATGATACATTCACATACATTTATTATATTTTATATACATTTTTATTTTTTAATTATTTACATACATGCATACCTTATTGCTTCATTATTGTTTAAATAATTTAAAAGTTAACGAAATATTTAAATAAATAAATATGTATGTACATGCACATACTGTAATATTGGCCATTGTTCTAGATCTCAGCACTGGCCACTGAAAACCCAATATTGACTTGCTTAATACCTTTTAGGGTGGCTTTTTTCAGCACTTTCATTGCGTACAGCTGTCCTGCATCCGGGCCTGTTGTCTTCCTCACTAAAAACACCTACAACCCACAAACAAAATCAAGGCTTCATTAAAACAACATTAAAAAAGCTTTAAAACAGGATCTGTTGTGCTCATCAGTTCTTTTTGAAAACATAATTAGTTCTGTGCCATGACACTGTAACCATAGTGACCATGACTAGCTCCACGTGTAATTTTACTGAGATTGTCGTTAAAATATGAATGACAGTTTTTCAATCTGTGCATGGCTCATGCTTTCATCTGTGCTGATTGCCTCTCAAAGCACAATGCAAACACACACACACCAAACACTAAAAATATATTCGTATAGGTGGGTGGTATGACCAAAATCTTATATCACTGTATGAGTAATTTCAAATTACAGTAACAATATTAACACAACACAGTCTTTTTACCTAAATTTTTTAAACATCACATACAGGTAATATATAATATGCATCATTTGATTATGTTATACATTAATTACTTAGTAATTAATGTATTAACTGGGGATGGGCGTTTTCCGCAAATATCACATTCGAATATTTGAGCTCACAAAAAACGAATATTCGAATATTCGTTTATTTAAATTAAGTTTAATGCGACAGACGTTATTTTTCAGCAACATTTATTGTTTCCATCATTTTTGAACAAGCTTACACACAATAAGCTTATACATTACACATTGTGTTTTGTAGCTGTAAACCTTTAACAATGGGTGCAAACAAACAAACGTACAAATTAAAAGCAAAAAAAAAAAAAAAACAATTGAACAAAGAAAAAACGTAAAGCAGCCTGCAGCAATTAGGCTATTGTACAGAACGTAGCTTACACTTAACTTTTAAACTTTTAAACGGTCAGCAAATCTTTTTTGCCTTTTTCTCTATTGTTTCACATGTTCTTGTTAAGAAACACGGGCATGTAAACATGATCGGGGGAAAGTCGGCTTCTTAGTCTGTTAACAATAAGGCCGACCATGGAGAAAACGCGCTCTGACAGCACAGACGTTTGCGGGACTCACAAATAACGGTGTGCTAAGCGAATACTTTTTGTGAAGCGCTTCGTGTTTTCGTTTCACCACTGAATGGGATCCTCATCTGGTGAAATACATGGCTCCAGCAAGAACTGTTCCCACTCGTCTCGGCTGGACTCTCTGTAATCATCGCTGAAGAACTGGCTCAGCCTTTTCCGACGAGTGGGCATTGCATCCTCTTCATCGTTGGTGCCGCACCACTCGCATCAAGGAAAATGTTCTAATAATGTTCAAAAAAGTTTTTTTTCTTACTTCTCTCATGTTTTCATCGAGAAACCTGAGATGTTTGTGCCGAGGGTCTAGGGCGGACGCGAGAAGAGGAGTTTTCACTGCATTCTCCAAGTTAGCGGTGTTTATTCGTTGCTTGAGAGATGCCGCAACAATGTTCTTCAATTCGGTCACTTTCTATGATTCTCCACGGCATATTTGAAGTACTGTAGAAGACCGCAGTTCTTATTGATTCATTAATTATTTTTTGCTTTCATACATCTTCAAATATGCCGTGGAGAATCACAGAAAGTGACCGAATTAGGTTTTATTGTGGACTTTTTAAAATAATTTTTTCATAATTTAATAATTCGAATATCATTTTTATTTATCGAATAATTAGAGCAGAACGAATATTCGAAAGTTCGACTATCCGTGCACACCCCTAGTATTAACTGCTTTTTAACCTTGTTTGATCATTTTTTGAAGGTAAGTTTCTTTTTCTAAATTTTTACAATATTTATTAACCTAGTTAATCATTTGATTAACCTATTTTATATTATAAATGTAGCTAATTAGTTAATAAAAAATGTCATGTTAATTCAACTTTTAGATGCTATCTAAAACAAATTTGTAACTTAGATGAATAAATGCTGTAGAAGTGTTGTTTATTGTTAGTTCATGCTAACTAATGCAGTTAACTAATGTTAACAAATGAAAACTTATTATATTACTTTATTACTTTATTTCACTTTATTATAAAGTGAAAAAAAGTTGAAAAATGAAAGTATGCATTAAGCAAAAATATAATATTGATTAAATTTATTAATTCAAATACAGCACCATATACTGTATATACAGCATGTATCAAGGAGGCCCCTATTATTTAAATTCTATAATATTATTAACATCTTGAATTAGCTTTTATTTTTATATTTTATATTTTTTGTAATTTTATGTGTTTTTTTTTCATTCATAAGTATTTTAATATTTTAGTATGTCAACTTAAAAATATTTATTTCAGTTATTGTTAAGTTTATAAAACTTTTTTTCATCAACTGTTTATAGGGCTGTGCAAAAAATTGAATGCGATTTTCATGTGCATCTCATCAGTAAAATTCACATTTTAGGGGCTAAATATCACGTTATTTGTATTGGGGTTGCTTCAAAACGCGGACATGAAAAACAATCGCAGACTTGGCAACACTGGTTCAGGTGGAGCGGCAGATACTACACAGAGCCGTAGTCTACCGACAACTAACACAAAATCGACAAAGAATCGCCTGCGATTTTAACATCGATTTTGTGTAGATTGTCAGTGAATTACGGCTCGGTGTAGTAAATGCCAACCAGTGTTGCCAAGTCTGTGGTGTTTTTCCATGTCCGAAGGTCGAAGCGACCCCAATACAAATAACGTGATATTTAGCACCTAAAATGCGAATTTTACCAAGGCAACCCTGCTAAAAAACTTATATTGTAACCCCGGGAAGCAATTTTTATCGGGGAACCTCCTGGAAGCGCGATTGGGCTAGTTTTGGACTAGTTTTGAGAAGCAACTGGGCAGGATTTGTTGTGAAAACCTGGCAACCCTGATCCGAACGCACGTGCTGGAGATATATTTCTAATTACAGGAGCATCTTTACTGATGAGATGTGCATGAAAATCGCATTTGATTTTTTGCACAGCCCTAACTGTTTACTAATTTTTTTTTGTTTACAATAACAACAGTAGTCCCTGCTCTGTCTCTCCATGGACCTATATGGAGTCCTTGGACTAATAAGGTTGAAGACCCTTGGTATAAACAGTATAACAGAAATTTGACCCGTTAATAAATTTGTACCATCATGTATACAGTATATTAAAAAAAATCTTAGTTCACAGCCTCAAATTAATGCAACATACCTTTCCAAAGGAGCCCTGTCCAAGCACCTTCCGGAGCTCAAACTGCTGCGGGTCGGCCTTCTCTGAGCCCTCTTTAACATGATGTGTGATACTAATCTCTTTAACCGACACTTCTTCCTGGAGAAATGATGACAACAAGCCAGTGAGAGAATTACATCAACTAGAAACACAAAAAACTTTGACAGATGTACAAACACATTCAAATAAACCAGAAAAAGATCACCAGCCAGAGAGAAATCACTTTTACTTAATTCACCTCAACTCTATAATAAACCTGAACATGCAGCATTAAATGAACACGTGGCTTGAATATGCGGTCGCAAACGCATCACTCTCACCCACGCCACGCACATCACGGCAGTGCGCCGTTGTGTCCCACGTGTTCTCGGGCTCGACCTGGGGCTCGTCACCCTGCTCCATGCCTGAGGGAGGAGGGGTTGAGCCCCGGCAGTCCCTCTCCAGTGTGCGCCTGCTGCTGGGCTTCTGATGCACAGAGAGAGCAGGACCGAACTCAGTAGAAAGCTCAGTGACGGACAGCTTCCCACATGGTTGCCATGACACCGCCCCCAATCCTCCTGCTCAATCCCAGTAACGGTGGGTGTGGAGAAGGGTGACTAAAGACACAACGTTCAAGCTTTTCTTTCCTCACTCTCTTCCTCCCACTCTCTCTCTCTCTCCATCCATTTCGCTGTATCCCCCTCTAATCCATCAGCTTTCCATGTCCTCATGGTGAGATGATGTCATCCTACGTTGGCGTACCAGTAAAGTGTCTCTCACGCAACTGATGAAAGTTTATGGGCACAGACAGTCCTCCATTGCTCAATATACTGAGACCCAAACAATAACAAAACCTCCACTACGATGCATTAAGAAAGAGTAGTTGATTAGACAACGTTCAACTGAAATGATACAACATTCGGCTGCATAAAATAGTTATTCACCTAATTTTTTCTTTGAGACTGGTCATAACTTTTTTAAATCAGTTACCTAAAAAGGTAGACTGGCCTTATTTGAATCCGAAAAGTAACTTGACAAACTGCTAGTTATTCAAACTAGTTCATTAGACATAGTCTAATATGGACATAGTCTAGTGGCCAGAGCTGGGTAGTAACTGATTACATGTAATCTGGATTATTTAATCAGATTTCAAAATTTAAGTACTTGTAATTAGATTAAATTACATTTGAAAATACTCATAATCAGACTACAGTTGTTGTTTTTTTTATTGATGACATAATTATATATTATTCACATGTAAATAAATGATTCACAATTAATTGATTCTTTCTAATTCCTCTTTATCTATTAAATGTTCTTTTATAGCCTATACCACTTCTATATATTCAAGTCTTCCAGTTGTGTGGAAGTTCACACAAAGAATGCACAATTTTAACATTTTTCTTATTTGCATGTAATGCAGACATTTCCAAACGTTTTTTTGTCATCTGAACATAATTCACCTAATAGATTTACTTGAAGTAGCCTGAAATTTTAAAACAAGCGTTTTAATAATTAAATCTCACATTTCCATTTTCACAGTTCCCTGTTGGTTTAATGGTCACATGACATGCAGGTAAAAAAAAATCAATATTAGATTTTTTTTGGTAAGTGTTTTATTCTGATTCATGTTATTTCAAACTTATTATAATTTGGCATTTTTATGATTTCATTAATTATCTGCTTTTCATTAAACTGACAAACTCCCAGCAGTTCCTTTACAAACCCGTTTGGGAAACCTTGATGTAACGTAATGTTTAATGCATTGGAATTATTTACTTATTCTATGTATGCATTTTTATATCAATATGGTACAAGATTATCCTATTTAAATCAATGTGATAAACGACTTAGTAATCTAAAAGTAATCAAAAAGTAGGCTTATTACATTACCTAAAATGTGTAATGTAATAGATTATGTTACTAAATACAGTTTTTGTTTTGTAATTTGGATTCAGTAACAGACTACAGTTTCTAAGTAATCTACCCAGCTTTGATAGTGGCTAAGTTAATACAGCTGAACACTGGTCACTATGGCTGCATTTCACTTATAAACACACACTCACAAACTTCCCTGGGCACTTCCCTTCAGGGGAATCCCCGCTGCCATTTTAAAGTGCATTCCACTTTGTGAAGTGGACAAGGAAAGATTATGTGGATGGACCCTTGACCCCTCGATTCTGAGCGATGAAGCAAGTCTACTTCATATGTCAGGCATCTCCACAGACCACAGTGCAACAAGGTTGTGACATCACCACAGATTGTGTTTAAATTACCCCCACCTCAAACAAATCTATGATATATTATTTTTTAATATTTAAAACAGCCAAAACATACCCATTTACATACAGTATAGCATGCTACATCAATAATAAATAATATATATGCTTCAAAGCAGATTCCAAGTGATCACCATTTCTTCCAAGGCTTCCACTAGTAGTGGGCACTCTTGCAATGAAATCAATGACATAGATCCAAGTCAATGAAAGGGAGGGGATTTAGGGATGAAGGGAATGGCTTAAGAAATGGTGGCCTAGATATCACCCAGATCCCAGCTTCAAAGTCTATATTTTCTTATCCATTTGACTGTCCACCAGGCAAAAGTTTAAAGTCTGACAGCTTACAATTGAAGCTGTTATTGTTAACTGAAACAAAATCTATAAAAAATGTGAAATATACTATAGTTGAAATAGTTGAAAGACCTAAATCTAAAAAAGACTAACAAATACATAAGCTTAAGTTATACTAAAATGATTAAAATGGAAATAAAAATTAAATTATATATTTTTATAAAATCGGTTTTCAATTCAAAGGACCACCAAATATGTGCAATACGAAAAAAATAACGATATTATAATGTGTGACATGATAAAGACAATGTAGTTGTTATTACATTGTCACTGTAATAAAGGTAAAAAAAATGATATTATACAATATTATAATATTATCTGGAAAATATTAGTGGTAATTCAAAATAATTATTATTCATTTCAAATTCTCTTTCCATTTTAAAATTAGGTTGTTCCGAAGGGAATAATGCTGTCGGTATACTTTTGCATAATATGTCAATGTTTGTCATAAAATACCAGAAAAACCTACTACAATGCCAAAATATGAAGTATACACTCTGTACAAGCACACTGTGTGTTTTGTTGTCCCCCTCGATGCAATGCACCCAACCTTCAATCTGGAGAGTGACAAATGAATCATAATCAATATTGAAGCCTCATCTACATAGTGACTCATTTGACTGAACTGCCAAAAGTCAGGACAAAATTAACATTTATAGTTGCTTACTGCATTCTGTTCTTAATATTATTTTGGAAAAATTGTGGAAAACACTGTGCAGAATATGTGTATTCCATTCTGAACACACCTAGAGATTTTCAACAGCCCCCTATGTAAAGCTCACAAGACTTGTGTAAAGTCCACCTCCATGAAGATCCCCAAATTCCCTTTTCTTCCCATCTTCAGTGTTATCACCAAAGCCGATGGAACTATAAATACCTCAGAGTCCCATAGAGAGCGATGTGGAAGTGAGGCCAGCGAATCCTCCATCCTGCTCCAGCCCAAATCAGTCTGGCGTCGTGTCAGCCTGGGCTCCCTCAAAGCAGCCAGCATCCTGCCATGAGGTGCGGGATCTCCGTCCAGCCCTGACAGTGTTTCAAACCTTTCTGTCGATTCCTGAAGCCCCTTGGGAAAGTCTATGGTGTGACGGTGCAGCCGTTTTAGACTAGTCCAGTCTGGAGAGTTTGTCTCCAGCATCCAAGCTAAGTATTTCCCAGAAACAAAGTCTTTTGAGATAAAGAATAAAAGCAACTGCACTCCACTTCAGATGACTTGGCTTGTTAAGTTCTTGCTGAAAAGCACAGGAAAGTGTCTGCAGGAACTTGGAATCTTCTCTGGAAACAAGAGCTGCAATGCAAGCTGTTTTCCTGATATATGAAAGATAAAATAATTTAACCAATCGCAGGAAGAAAAGAAACGCAAAGGGAGGGAGGCATGATGAATCTGCTGTTCACCTGCATCATGTTAAACACATACAAGCATCCAACCAGCAGCACTTCCCCGCCTCTCTCCTCAGCTCTCGCTGAGCATAATTCACACCTCATTTCAATGTCGCCAAGAATGGAAACTGATACTTCAGAATGAGAATGAGTCGCTAACGCTTTAGGGTCAACATGGAAGTTGATATGAATACAAGATGAGGTCTTTAAGTTGCATCTTATAAACTTCAACTACAAATCAGAGCCATATGTGCTACAAAGATCAAAGTTGTACAATAAAGACTTGAGGCCTGATTCCAGGATGCTTGAGAGTGTGCAGTTTGTGAATGATTACTGTCTGATGGAGAGCTGTTGTCCAGTGTGTGTGCTTGTGGTGGTATTTTCGAGACTGTGATTCAGAGTACTGATGGTGACAATACAGGATGTGCATGTACCATGCAATCACTGTACTACATGTACAAACACATCTTATTGATTTAAAGAAAATCACATCTGCAGTACACAGTACACACTGTAGCTAAATTTATTTGTCAAGTCACCTTTTAGTGCTTAATCCTGTTCTGTACACACAGTTCAGTAATTCACAGAAGTGCCAACGCATTTTACAGAAGAAATAAATGCTGTAAAATTCAGGTAGTGGCAACCTCATTTACAAAAATGATATGCTGTGTCAGGAAACAAACTGAACAACTTGTTATTAACAACGTATTTAAACACGTATCAAGAGTTGGGTCTCTTCTCTGTGTAAGAGCTGCAAGAAATCACAGAGAACAAGGTACAGTATGTATTAAATCATAAGTGTTGCCAAATCTTTCTAAAAAAAAAAAACACTTTGTGAGCCAAGACAAGTGTAAATGGCAACCCTTCAAGGAGCGTTCGGTCGACGGTGGTTTGGTCAAAGGGATAGTTCACCCGAAAAAGACATCACCCTCATGTCGTTCCAAACCCGTAAGACCTTCGTTCATCTTCAGAACACAAATGATAATATTTTTGATGAAATCCGGGAGCTTTCTGAGCCTCCACACACAGCAAGGGAACTGACACGTTCAAGGTCCAGAAAGGTAGTAAGGACAACGCTAAAACAGTCCATGTGACATAAGTGGTTCAACCGTAATTTTATTAAAGTTCAAGAATACTTTTTGTGTGCAAAGAAAACAAAAAGCTTTGGAGCCAAGCGGAAACCCCGATCACTGTCCAGAGTACGGTACTCACCGTTCTGCAGGGGAATCTTTCAGACTGTCTCTGAAACAGCCTCCGAAGAGCCTTCAGCCTAAATTGCAGCATGTGGATCACTGCCTCTCTGAAAACAAGTGTCCAAGGCTTAGAAGCTGCCATACTGCTACTGCCCTGCTTCTGTCTCTGGTCTAGAGGAACACGGTCCAAGTGAATGAGTGTGTGCCAGGATATGCAAGAAGTTGTAAGGAGTGAACGGCTGGATGACAATCACTGACTCACTGAGGGGGGAAGCCCAGTCCTGAAGGAGATGAGTGTTAGAGCCAAACTGGGAGATTCCCCTTCTGCGAACCCACCAATCCCTCCAGTACAGAGTCCTGGAGATCCCCAAACTCTCACAGCTGACCAGTCACACAGAGACACATACACACACGCTCAGCCTTGTTTCAGGATGAACTACAGCTGAGATTAACAACACCTGTTGTGTACAGTTCAGTGGTGCAAAGCAAGAACTGTTGCCTTCAAACAGTCCATAGGTGTGCAGAACACAGTGAACCTTCAATTAACTCTACAAACACTTACAAAACTTCACACACTTTATAAAGTAATCAGTGTCGATACCTAGAGAGCCATGTATGTGATAAATAATAAACAGTGTGTGTGTGTTATGTAGCTGATAGATGGGCTTTTGTGAAAAATTACTTAAAAAATTAATCGTTTAGCATCATGTGACACTGTTTTCCAGCAAAAGTGTTTATAAATTTATGGCATTACAGCTCCATATTTTACATCTTGCTGCAGTTGATCTTTTTGTAAGAGAAAAGTGAAGAAAACGTGAAGAAATGTAAATATACAAAAAACATTTAATGCAAAATATATATTGTGACGAGTGGGGCGGGGCCGAGGGACATGGGAGCGAGGCCGGATGGAAGGATATAAAACTGGAGCGACGACAGTGAAGGACGAGAGAGGACCAGGCCTGGGCTTTTAGTTTTGTTTTGGTTTTTATTTGCGCGCACCAGTCGTCCATGAGGGGCTGGTGCGCTGTTTTGTGTTTATTTTGCTTTATTAAAATGTTGTTTGATTGTCCGCCGGTTCCCGCCTCCTTCTTCCCGATGATTACGAAGATTTAATTCATTACATATATTTTTGTGGATTATATGGTTTGGTGCAATATAAATATTAGCAGGGCAAGTAAAACTCCACCAAAAAATAGTAACATCCAAAATATTGATAATGTTAAATAAACATTCATTTTATACAACAAAAATTATGTAATTCAATTTAAAACAGAATATGTGTATTATCCATTGGCAAGGTTGCCAAAAAACATGCAGGAAATTGGCCGAACAGTATCAGAATATTCAGCCTGACCGATATATCTGTGCATAACTAATCTGCAAACCCAATTTCCATTTAACACCATTGATTACCCAAGAGGACATTACTGAGGGACAATAACGGCTTCTAGGGATCACCAAAGAGGAACATACGATCTATTTTTCCACCTCTACATGCTTGTAAATCCTGTCAGCTACATGTATGGAATTCTGGGACTCAGTTTCACTAAAGCCGCTTATGCAACACAATTAACAGCTCAGCTGGCCAGGCTTTGAGGCCCTTGAAGTTGGAAAGGCAAACTCTATGCCCCATAAACAGGATACCACACTCACCATTTTCCACTCAGGTGACACAAGCTCAACCAACAGCTCTGAAAAGAGCACATTATCATGGTGTGAGAAGAGTTTCCTATTTCGATAAGTCAGGTTGTAATAAACAGAAGCCGCGTGTGGTGAACTCTGTCTGATTTAGACAGTGCTCTGGGTTTGGTTTTGCATATGTGTGTAAGACAAAATGGGTTATGCAACTCAACGGAGCAGGTTTCTGACCTCAGAGAGCAGCTGTGAGATCTTGGAGGATCCAGTTTCTCTCATTGTACTGATGAATTTCAAGGTCAGTCGTAGTGAATGACACAAGTGAGAGCCTGAGGATCCATTTTAGAACAGAAAAATCCAACTGTTCATGAGTTAAACATCTTAAAACTCAAAGACGTCAGAGTCAGGTGCATTGTGGGAACTAAGAAAAGATTAATATAAGCAGGCACACAAATAAAGCACAGCATGACATTATAGAGATAACACTGAATAAAAAAAAAATGCAATTTTAGTTGGAGCTCTGGCCTTGTTATTATGCTGGCGTATTGAGCTTTGGAGCTCATGTGAGTGACTGAAGTTTGAATAAAGCTCGCAACATTTCCTGATTCCATTTGCATTTATTAATTTCTTGTTCTTTCACTATTAACAATATGTATTCATATATAATATGAATATTATATGAAATTATAAAAAGTGACATCATAACCAATTATTTCAATAACATATCCAATATCAATCCATATTCTTAAGGATAAAGGAAGTGTGTGCATTTTTTTTTGGGAGACAAAAAGAATTCTACATGAAGCAAATGGAAGAGAGATGGAGGCATTATTTATTCATACATTTCCGAGGTGGGGACAGGAAGATCAATAGAACTTATCAATTATAAGTGAGCTAGTCTCCACAACACAGTCCGACTCTCTGGCCCACAGCACTGAACTTTCTGTAATATTTCAACTGACAGAATTACTCAGGAGCTGAATGACTAATCCAAAGAGATGTCTGAAGTCAACTAGGCAAATAACCCACAAAAAACAGTATTCTGGGTTTCTGTGCATCTTAAAGGTCAGGGCTTTGAACTGAGCCATGACAAGTCAAAAACCTGATTATCTTGTTTCCAGGCTCCTTTGTGTGGTTTGCAAGTCACAAGAATGCCAACTGTATTCAAACTGGGTTATATTTTTTTTTAATGTTTCCTCTGTCCTTTGTGTCCCACTCCACAATCTCAACTTCCTGACAATTTCTGTGCTCCCTGTGAACTCGAAATGCCCAGAGAGCAACGAAAACATAAAAGAGATGAAAAGAAAACACAAAAACACAAAGAAAGAAAGAAATAAAGCTTGGTCGTCCTAGCCAAGACAGAGAAATCAAAATGTCAATCTGATTCATCTGATTTTGACAGACGTCAGAAACACCAGACCAATGCAGAGCACCAAACAGACAGTCAGGGTTTGAATCAAATATGTCAAAAACACATCTGGGTCACATTTCACCCTAAAACCAAACGAGAATATTTTGAATAAAACAAATTAAGCCCATCATAAAAATATTGTCAAACTGTTTCTAATGTACAGGCTAAAGGGTAATACTTAACAAAATGCTAAATTAGCTAATGCATTAGCTGTAATTAACAAACAATACTTTTATTAGCAATTTTTACATACACAACTGTTGAAAAGTTTAGGGTCAGTCAAAAATAAAAATTTTCTTAAATAGAACAAAAGTGACAGTAAAAGACTATTTCAAACATAATTATTTTCAAATTTCTATTTATAAAGGAATCCTGTGTTTGAATAATAATAATAATAATAAATAAAAAACGAATGACAGTTTCCACGAAAAAAATTAAGCAACACAACTGTTTTCAACATTGATCATAATAATTCTGAAAGATCATGACACTGAAGTCTGAAGTAATGGCTGATGAAATTTTAACTTTTTGACCTCAAAGGAATAAATAACATAAAAAAATATAATACAACAGAAAAGAGCTATTTTAAATGGTAATATTATTTTATGCCTAATGTGAAAGCCTCCAATAATGCAGTTTGACCAGTGTGGCGCTGTAGCGCAAGATTGTAATACACTCTCCTGATTCAATTCAAAAGAAGAAGATAGCACTTCAGTTTGAGCAAACCGAGCCGATCCGAACCTTGGATGAATATGTAAATATATACTGCATGCCTTGCTCTCAATAACTGCATAAACACAACAAAAACTGACCGCGATGTAAAAGCAGCTCTTAAGAACATATTTGATTACAGCGATGTGGATGTTTGCACGAACTCTGAGGTTCTCCAGGCACTCCAGTAAAGAAATGTCCAGTCACGTTTATTTATATAACAGTCCTTATGCAATAGATAGCTTTTCAATATTAAACATGAAAATACAGAGTCAGTGTCGCTAGAATTATAACTTGATTTCCTGTTATAAAGCAGCTCTCCAGTGTGGTGCTAGCTAATCATACATTTATTTTATAATTGTGGGAAATATTTCATTAAAGTTTTAGTTCTGCGCTAGATCAAACCAAACTGTTTTAAATATCATAACCCAATAAGGTATTTTAAGAGAGATTGTATTTATTAGTAAAATGTTTATCCAAAAATAAAACGTCCTATCACTTACCTTTACTTTTATTATACATATGGCTTACAATAAGAGATGTTAAGAGGCAGAATGATTTGTCATTCAGCTACTTCCTCCTATAGCTAATCAAATGGCGAATAGGAGTTTCTCTCTTTTCTCATTTTGTGTGCAAAATATATTTATTTGTATAAATTAATTGTATACTAGTAATACATAATGACTTTCAAAAGCGGAAGTAATTCCCTTTATTTGTTAGAATATGTATATTTTAACTAATTGCAAAAAGCTAAATAATAAATAAATGTCTAACCATATAATGTGACCGAGTTTGGAGAGCCCTGGCTCAGCACAGTGAAAGTATTTGAAGCTTTGTTTATGAACATGGCGGTGTGGGCATACAATGACTTTAAACCGGACACTACTCTGAGCTGTTCACATTATACAAATGCTCCAGATATGTAATCAGGTTCACCCTTTTGGAATGGTAAACATGACACTATTCATCACTCACACAAATAAATCACTTAATATTTTGATAATTTAATTGGTTTTTGCTGTTAAACCGTTTTTTTTTTTTTTTTTTTTTGTAACACATTGCACTTCATGTGTTTACAGATTTGTGCAGAATTTGAGACATACAGAATTACCATAGGCCCATTAGAATCAACAGTCTTTGCCAAACTGGATCCGCACTACAAAACTTATGAAGATGTTTGCATACTGAAGAAGAGTGCTTGGACAAATACTGAAACCCTCTTGGTGCCCACTACACAGGTAAGAACAACTGCACTCAACACAACCTTGTATTAAAACATTATTCTCTCACTGGCCACTGGAAATTGACAAAAAAAAGACAGATAGATTATGATTAGGTTTATTAATACAATAAATACAAAATATGTGGTATTACTATAAACTGACTATGAATGAATTTGCTTCCCAAAAACAATTCATTTTGATGCAAGGTAGGGGTGTCCAGACCTGCTCTAGGAAAGCCAGTGTTCTCTGGAGTTTAGCTCTAACACACCTGCCTGGAACTTCTAGTAATACTTTATTGTTTTAAACTTCCCAAGAACCTTAAATAGCTGGTTCAGGTGAGTTTAACTGGCTAGGTCACCCAAAAATAAACATGTCATTAATTACTAGGGCTGTCACTTTTAGTTCGAAAATCGATTGCACAATCGATCGGACCAACCAAAAAAAGTTTCGAAAATGAAAATAGGGAATCGATTTTAACCAAATATGTACACTATTCATTTTAAAATAATTAAACAATTAAAAATATAGATGTAACAAACCTCACAAACAAGCAGAAAAAGA
The DNA here is from genome assembly GCF_963082965.1 of Carassius carassius. Lineage (NCBI taxonomy): Eukaryota > Metazoa > Chordata > Actinopteri > Cypriniformes > Cyprinidae > Carassius > Carassius carassius. The sequence goes on from NC_081789.1 coordinate 18,852,690, forward strand.
AAATAAAGAATTCCGAAAGTGCAGTATGCGTTGCGAAAGCTAGACAAAAAATACCAGCAATTTTACGGGCCTATAAGACCCAGTGACGTCGAAAGCGACCTCTTATGCTGCGTTCACACCAAACGCGAATAGAGCGTCTGGAGGTCTCACGGCGCGGTAGACGCGAATTCGCCTCATTCGCTCTTCTAGTTACAGGATATTCTGAGTTATGATATAGCAAGCTGACAGTGACCGGCTTCTGTGGTGGAGAATTGCGCAGCTGTACCGGAGTGTCCCTGGGACATCAGTGCGGTCGGAGCGCGTCTTCTCAACAGCTGGACATATAGTGAATAAAAAACGCTCTGCTCTGGACATATGGCCTGTTCTCAAGTCCATTTAAAGTTAATTTTTTTTGAACAGTTGTTTGAAATGGATTGAATCATTATTTAAAATAATCTTGGAGATTGTTGAATTGCCTAAATCATAAATGCAGCCGGGTTGAAGCCAGCACTGATGTTTTTCTTTTGTCATGGCAGCCGTCCCCTCTGCACATATATTTTTTGCTGTTTGTTATTCTGCACGATACTTCATGCCAATAAATAAGAAATATTGCTGCCTTGTGCGTTTCCAGCACTCTCTTTACGTTCGTCTTTTATTTGACGTTGAAAAAGGAAACGTCTTTTTTTTTTTGACATGGAAAATCGATTTTACAATTGATTCAATGAACACTTATGTCTTAAAAATCGAAAATGATTTTTTTCACAAAAGTGACAGCCCTATTAATTACTCACCCTCATGTAGATGTAGTCTGAGCACGTGGATGCACTTCCGGAAAAATCGGCCGAAAAATCGGAAACCGTCCGGTTTCCGATTGTTGGCGGGTCAATTGGTGCATCCCTAATATTTTTATGAAAATTCGAGAGATTTCTGAACCTCCATAAAGGCTGCAATGCAACTGAAATGTTCCCAGAGTCATAGTAAGGACATCAGTAAAACAGTTCATGTGACATCAATGCTTCAACCACACTTTTACAAAGCTACAAGAATACGTTTTTGTGCAAAGAAAACAAAAATAGCGATTTTATTCAACAGTTCATCTCCAAATCACATATAACGCCATTATGGAGAGTAACAAGAGGCATGAACATTGCTTTCTTCTGCGTGTAATCAAGGCTCAGCACATGCGTGTTCTAGGTCAGCAGCACCATGCGCATGAATTATTTACGTGCTGTTGATAATGGTGGAAGATGCGATTTGGAGAAGAATTGTTGAATAAAGTCGCTGTTTTGGTTTTGTTTTTGTTTGCACAAAAAAGTATTCTTGTAGCTTTGTAAAATTATGGTTGAACCACTGATGTCACATGGACTGTTTTACTGATGTCCTTACTATGTTTCTGGGTCTGGGAACATTCCAGTTCTGTTGCTTACCGTGCAGGGTCCAGATGTGTGTACCATTTTCTGCTTGCCTGTATTTCCCATAAGGAGATGAATGACTGACTTTTTTTTCATGTAATTTTAGGGGGAAAAAAACAAAGGCTAAATTTTGTTGTTTTCATCTTCAGACTAATGAATTTGAAGTATCCAAATGAAGACCCTAGCAGTATGGAGTACATGGTGAGTTCAAGGTTAATAAATGATTTGTTAAAGTTAATACACAAGAATTTGAGTTCTCCATCCTTTTAAATACTTCTAGGATACAGACGTTGGCAGCAATCAGGAGGTGATCAAGAAGACTCGTGGGAATCTATTTGAAGCTGCATCATTGAAGACAGTTCAGCAGAAGTTGGAGTTTTAAAGGATAAAGTTCTTCAGGATCTAGCAGTTTACAGTCTGCAAAACCATGTTGCTGGGACTGATATATGGACTGAACTTGAGCAACCCTCCTGAACTCAGGTACACATTTGGAGTACTGAAGAAGTTATTTCTGGAGCCAGTTCCTGTTCCTGGAATAAGGTTTGATTGGTTACCCATGAATGCCAATTAGAAAATTAGTAGTTTGATATTTCTGCTATTTTGTGTAATTTTTTTGTAATTCTGTAATGTGGTTTAAACTGTATTTACTGTAACTGTGTGTAATTATTTATTGCTTGTTTAACAAATACACTTTGATCATTTGTGACATCTTGTCTTTTGACTCATTACAAGACAAATCACACAAAAAAATGCTTTGTTGAAGTGAGTAACTTTAAATAGAAAATATTTAGTTAAAGTAACTAGAACTAATTGTGTGGAACCACTGTCCATAATTGAAATGAGTAATTTGAAACAAACCTCCTTATGTTGATAGAGTGAAACAAAATTGGCTAGATTGTAATAAACCAAAACATGTTCAGTTAACTTAACCGGTTTAAGTTGAAGCAAAGTGAATAAATTGATTTGGTTGGACATTACTATTTCACATAGATTCTACCTCATTCAGTTGTGTTGTCACAACACAAGGAGTTTGCATATATTCAACAAATTCCATTAATGTTATCAAAACACAATTTGGTTGTGTGGAACCACTTTCCATAATTGACTTAAGTAAGTTTAAAGAGTAATTTTTTTGAGTGTATTAAACAATAAAACTTCTTTGAAAACATGAAAAAATCATCCTGATCCCAAATATTTGAACGTTAGTGTATATTAATACATTTTTTAACATTAAGTTGTTTAAAACAAATTTAAATTACATGCAGAATTATTATCATTAATGAATACATTACATAACAATAAATGAATTAAATGGAATTTTCTTTAGATTTTAGGGTGAAATATTTAATAGATTTCATCTAAGCCAGTGTGTAACATACAAACACTAAAACTAAAATCTCATTGTCAAGGTCCCTATTAATTTAGTTTCTCAGGTTTCTTTTTTGGAGCAAGGACCACTAATTACGAAAGTTCAGACCGTGCCGAACTTTCAGTCTCTAGGGCACAAAGCATTCGCTCATGCACAACACACTATCTAAAACAGAATTACGAGAAAGTGTGGCCTATGACAAAACAGTGCAAAGCTGACGGTGATTCCTAACTATTTCAAGCTGTAGACTTCTGAAAAATGAATGTTTCAGCTCTTTGATGTGTTTCTTCCTGCTCAAAACGACAATGAGCAAAGAATCCCCACAAACTAGACTACATTGTTCCATCTACACATCCTTAATATATCATCAGTTTCCTCCTCATGTCCAGTTTCCTCTTTCCTTGACCTATAAGAAAAACGTATGAAACATCTCTCCCTTAAAAGTGAGAAAACAAAGCTAACAGTTTATATCGGATCCGCTTAACCTTCAGAAAGCATATGTTGGCTGCACAAACTTCAATAGTCACACAAATACAACAATTATTACCTTTAATCTCCCTACTATTTCAAACTGACAATACCAAATGAATCCTACCCGTGCGTTTCTCTGCCTGATCCGCAAGGGAAACATTTTCAGCATGGTCCTGTCCTCATGTCAGTTGCTTCAAACTGTGGACGGCTAAACTAGAACCCTCGTCCAGCGTGGCAGGAGTGGTCACTCAGGCGGTCTGACTGCGGTTCAGTCATACATGCACACTAAAGACAAGTAAAAGGAAACGCCTGCCCAGGAAAGGCCTACAGCTGGGTGTGAGCACCTAGATTAGACCATGTCCTGCTCTGCACAGGAAGCAGCACATCTGTCCAAAAAGAGAGCATCACTAATTAACAGCCATGAACTGTCGCACATTCTCCACAGTTAAATAATGTTTAGGACCAGGTTCGTCGCTAATATTTTAATTCGTCCAGCCCTTTTAACCCAAGAGATATACTGTTAACATTTTAAAGAACATTTCAAATGAGTGAGACATTGAAGGAAAGTTCTTAAATAGCTGATCTTCTCCAGCTGAGATTTTGTCAACGTCAGATCATCCCGGGCTAAACCAGGTCATGTGGCGCCGGATCAAGCTCAAAGTTTGGTATTATTTTTTCATCTGCTTCACTCGGTTTCCTGTGCTGAATGACAGGGCAGGAACCCTCCCATCGGCCCCCTGTTCTTGGAAAGCTCTCAGGAAGTGCGGCACCCTGACGAGGACATTACATCACCCTCAGATCCTGACCCCACAGGGGTGTAAGATCCTCCTCTCACACGTGGAACTGTGCCAGGACTGCCTCCCATCACGCTTTCAGATGTGGAAAAACATATGGTCCCTGTCTCCTTCTCGTCTCAAAATGCGACATCAACTTTGAAGTTTTCTAAGAAAGACAAACAGCACAAAATGCCAGACGCGGAACAAAGTTGTAAACAGAATCTGGAGGATTTAGTTAATCCAAAGACAGAATGATGCGAGATCAGGGTCTCTTAATGTTTGTTTTTTTACACCTGTCAATGGTGGCAAAATTGAGAAAAAAAAAAACCTAATGTCATGTTTATATATATATATATATATATATATAGGATATTAAACTACATTCGACATTATTATTATTATATAAAAACGCTTTTTAAAATATATAAATAAAATGAATGCAAAGCCAATTAAAAATCCAAAAATAATGTTTATGAATTCAAATATTTGTTAAAATTTTATGAAATATTATTACAATTTTATATAGCTTTAATATAACAGTTTTTCTGCTTGATTTGTATTTTAAAATGTAATTTAGTCATGTGATGGCAAAACTGAATTTGCCATCACAAAGCTGAACCAGTCATTACTCCAGTCTGCAGTGTCACATGATCCTTCAGAAATGATTCTAATATGTTGATTTGGTGCTCAAGAATCATTTCTTATTATCAGTTCCAAAAATAGTTTTGCTATTTCATATTTTTGTGGAAATGGTGATACTTCAAAAAAATTTCCTAGTGTAAAAATAAATTGAATGCATTAAATGCAATTGTACTTTTAGTATATTAAACTGGTATACTTAAGGCCCTATCATACACCCGGTGCGATGCGACGCAAGGCGCAGCGCAAGTGTGTTTGCTAGTTTCAGTCCGGCGCCGTTCACATTATCCCGTCCAGCACCACGTCGTTTAATTAGCAAATGCATTAAATTTAATTAATTTAAATTTAAACTGTACTTGCACAAAAAAAGAGATAAAAATATAAATTCTGACCCCAAACTTCTGATCATATATATAAATTGCATAGCCTTGTTTGCCTTTGAGATGCTTAATGATCATCTACATGCCGTGTCCTTCATGCAGCGCAATAGACAGTACTTACTCATCCTGACACATCACTGCACACTGCAGAAAATAGCAGCATTTTCTCAGTGAGTCTCTCCTGCTGCTTCTCAGACGTGTCTGTCTTATCAAAACACTCACTGGAGTCATTCACAATTATTGTTGTTGTGGCACTGGGCCACCGATGTATATGAGATGGAGGGCGTTTTAACTGCAGAGTGAGTGCTGCCGAAGAAGACATTTGTATTAAAACCAACAGAGACAAGATTAATGGATCCCCCCTCTCTAGATCTCAATAACTTCTCAATTACCCCCCCCCCACCCCACCCCCAATATCTCTCATAAAATCGTTTCTCTTCTCTGCCTTCAATTTCCTCTCTGCTTTTTTCACATTCCTCTGTCATGTGTTCATCTTGGCAATACAGACCAGGGCTTAACAATAAGAACGAACAATGGATCAAAGTCACTGTGAGAGAGCTTCAGACCACTTGACGGAGCTGTACCCTGTCGAAACAGTACATATGTTCCAGCCATCTTACATTTTGTCATATCACATCCATGTAATGTGATCTAGATAATGGTGTTATTAAGTCTACACTACATGCAATATTTTTTATATAGAGCTGTAAAATATCCAGATATTACTGCAATACAAAATAATAATAAAAGAAGTTATAAAACATTTGAATATAATATTATATACAATATGAATTTACTTTTACCTGATGCGAATCTGTTGTTGATTTATATTATATTATATTATATTATAGTGTAATTTGGTATATATCGTATAAATATATTAAAATCAGTTAAAGGGGTACTCTCCAAAATGGTGACGGAAACTTGGGGAGAAGAATTGATGAGTAATTTATGTTATAATGGTTTTCTTTGCGCACAAAAAGTATTCTCATAGCTTTGTTAAATTATCGTTGAAACCCTAATGTCACATAGACTAATAAAGGCAGGGAAGGAATCTCTGTTTGTCTGTTTGCATTTTTATTACGTTGAGAAACATTCATCCAATCGATTTCACGCGTGACGGGTGTATTGCTGCAGACCCAGGGGAGTGCAGTGTTACATTTTGGTGCAATATGGACACGCGACATGTTCAGAATTAATAAACTTTGAATATACTACAGAACAGCGCAAGCCAGAAGTCGCGTGCCTCACACAGACAAGGCTTAAGCTGCCTTCCCACTGTCTCCAAACAAACGACAAGTGATAGATCGGAAGTCATTCATTTCGAATGGAGAGTAGTGCGGGAGCTGCATGGAGATCCGATCATATGCTTATTCTGAACATTTGGATCCGATTTGAGCTGCAGATGCGTTCAAATATTTGACCGTATGCGACTAGCTGAGCGAATGTGATGTATTCTATTAAAAACTATGAGCGTAAGGTTAGAATGACCAATATTTTGTTCACTTTAACATTATTCTTTAAACACTATTTCTGTAAAATAGTGCTTTAGAATAATTATGGCAGAAATAATTATTTTATAATTATTAAATCATTATTACATTGATTAGCCCCATAAAACCTACAATGTTTTTATTTTGAGGGTCAAAATTTAATTTTACTATGGTGAATAAGCTGAGGTAACGGTTGCTGCACAAACAGTTTAAAAGTACTGTGCGACTACCACTAGGGGGACAATTGCGACAGTCGTGTCCAAATGTAATGTGCAGTGGAAAGGCAGCTATATGCTTAGAGAACGGACACTGCACTAGTCATACAAAACACACAGGTCTGTTAAGAGCAAATTGCGCATAGGATTAAGCTAGCCTAATTTTTTTATCCTCGCAACGCGTCAGTTATGCTGTCATGCACTATGAAAGTATTGTGCAAATTAATTGTAATATTAATTTAATAATAAAAGTAACTTAATAATAATAGGCCTAATAGGCTAATAAGAAGAATGTAACAGGCCTATGTTAACTGAAAATGCCAAAACTAATAGGCCTACAAATTAGGAAACAGGAGCAGTTAATAGCCGGTGTCATTTGCAACAAAAAATAAAAATTGTCTTTGAAAGGGCGACTGGCAACATGGTCTTAAATTCTTTAGACACCCCATACCAAAGGACTTTGAACACCGACTAAAAACACTGACAGAGCTCAAATGACATAATCGGCCTGATAGTACTGTTCCCGGCTTCATAGAATGAACCGGTTCGCGAGTGGAACTGAAAGTCTTACCGTTATTTGTGGACTGATGGACGGACTATCTCCCTCATAAGAGTTTTTCAAAGTCTTTTTTTTTTTTTAAGGAATTATGCATTGCTTCTGTTTTTCTTAAATTTTCTAACATAGCTGCAAATTACAGTCCAACAGAATGAAACCATAGACTGTATAAAAACAGGTACAATACACGTAACATGCCCAAACTAGCCTGGATAACACTTGGCTAACACTGCTCATAAAACTCATCAAGAATTATGCAAAAACACATTTTATTAATTTTAGTTATTTGAGATGTAAAAGTTATCTAATTGTGTTAAAATAGATTAAAAAATTATTATTTATTTAATAATCAGGAATGAAAAATAAATGAACAAAGTTCATCGAAACCGTAGGCTAATAAATAAAGAACACGATAGTATACTTTCAATAACAGATCACACATTTTAATTAACAAACAGTTTAAATAAAATTAAATGAATTCCCTTATATAGAATACAACAAACTGAGGGAGAATCAAAGGTCCGAGTTGGTAAAATTTTCTGAACTTCCCATCACTAATGAGAACCGTTTTGCGGGGGATGCCAGGTAAAAAAAAAAGAAAAGAAAAGATTATTGAATGCCGGATATTGGTCCAGCCCTAAAATTTTCATTATTGGGTGAACAATCTCTTTAATGTCTTTAATGCGCTAGGACAGTAGAGGGGTGACAGGAAAGTATTGGACGGAGAGAGGAGAACGGGACTGGCAAAGGGCCACAAGATGGGAATCCATCTTGTTTCACTGCAAGTGCACTAACCACAAAGTTATAGGCGCCGTTAGTAATTATATTACAAAACTAAGTTTATTTCTGTAATGCAAAGCTGAATTTTCAGCAATTATTACTCCGGTTTCAGTGTCACATGATCCTTCAGATATTTCTTATTATTATAATACATTTTGGAATTTTGATAAAACTGTGCTACATTTTTAATGCATCTTTGAGTAATTCAATTAAATATTTCTTCAAAAAAATTAAAAAATAAATAAAAATACTTTATAATATAATATAATATATGTAAAAAATTAAAATATTTCCCTTCACAGAAAAATATATGTTGCCAAAAAATGTATGAGGTCAAATGGCAAAGGTAGGGCAATTAAAAATCTGACCTACTTGCCTGAGTGTGCCAGCAGAATAAAATTCTTATTGTTGAGCACTGCAGACTGAGGCATTGTTGCACGGTGCCCCTCATCATCACCCTGAAATACAGAAAGACTTTATGGGTCCTGACCGATCCCCCACCCTGAACCCACTTTTGAGGATGAGTATGCTGTGCAGATAGGGCCTTTCGCACTGCTTTAGTTCCAGAACTAATTGTACAGTACTAAAGTACTGGGACGATTTTGCGTGCACTAATTCCCAGTACCATTTAAACGGTTGCATTCGCACTAACAGTGTGTACTAGGAAGTGACATAAGTCGGTTGAAAGCGATGTCATTTGTGAGCGACGTCTAAAAACATTAACAAAGAACAACGTTGACAACAGGAGGATGGAGGACGCTGTGATCTGAGCTGTCTTTTTGTTGTGTCTCGCGGGTTTCACAATAATGGACATGGAATGTCAACGTATACGTAAAGCGATTGAAAGAATGGAAAGCAGGAATCTCCAACGACAACTGGCAGTGCTACATTTGCTACAAATGCCTGCACTTCAGCGTCCGCCCAATTATCACTGTCCATCATACTTGTGTAATAAATTGACACAATGTTTACAGTATGTTACACTGTATTTTAAATCATGGCGGGTGAAGGCGTTTTTGGAACACGTCTGGCCAATTAATGTCTATTTGCGTCTAGGGCTGTCAACTTTAGTCGTTTAGTCGACTAATCGGTCGATGCCGTCTTGGTCGACTGACATTCTCATTGGTCGACCAGTAGCATAATCTTTTTTTTTTTTCACCAATAAAAAAACTTTCATTGATTTACTCCTTGATATTTATTATTTTATTAGCCGTTATATATTACTGTATTCTAAATATAATTAGCCTATGTTTTATCCCAAACTTAAAATGCTTTAATTTAGGCTATTTTATAACAGCGCCACAGTTTAGCGCACCACTTGAACACGTGTTATGTACTAGGCGCATCCCCAAAATGTAAACCAGTTACCCCAATCCTCCGAGGCTATAGGCCTCACAACTGATTTTTGGTCTTCGCTTAGAATGGAGGCATACATGACAGTCACGGCCCATTTTATCGATGCGGACTGGAAAATGAATAGCGTTGTTTTAGAAACAAAGCATGGATGAAGCGCACATGGGAGAAAATGTTGCCGCGCGACTCACTCAAATCGCGGACGCTTACCACATTCCACCAGAGAAGCGGGTGTCAGTGGTAACGGACAACGCTGCCAACATGGTCCTCTCGGTGGAACTACTGAAGGGATCCGGTCAGTGTCCAGACGTGGAGTTGGTTAGGTGTGCAGGCCACACCCTGCAGCTGTGCATAAATTCTGCCTTAAAAAAAGACCCGGTGGCTGCGGTGCGCCGTCTTGTTGGGCTTGTTTTTAAGGCTATTTGGGTTTTTTGTGTGTTTGTTTTAAAACGCCTAGATCGGCTGGACAAAAGTTAACCCATAGCTTTGAAAGTAAAGAAGAATATACAGCCTGTATAAACGAGAGCTTTTTTTTTGTATTTTTTATTATTTGGCAGTCTTAGCAGTTATATTTTTTTAGCGTGTGGTATGGTCAGGTGCACGATTGTGACTGTCATAGACCTAGGACAGAGCTCCTCACTTTGCAGTAAAAAAAATCACTTAAATTTCTAAGAATTGTATTATTATTATAGTTTTATGTATTATTGATGTTTTTTATAAATGCTCTATCAAAATTGTTTAATAAATGTTCAATCAAAATGCAAAACATCGTGTCTTGTTTTTGTTTTTTTTAGTCGACTGATCGTTGCGCAGCACATGACTTTGGTCGACTAAACATTTCTTTGGTTGACTACAGCCCTATTTGCGTCACAGATAGTATCAGTTGTGCTGGTTAGACCTTGCTCCATAGAAGGAGGTAATTTGGTTCTCGAAAAAGGCAGTCTGGTACCCAGTTCTGGCGATGCGAAAATGCCCAAAAGTGGGTAGTTCCACAATTAGTTCTGGCACTATGAAGAGGTTCCCGCGGTGCGAAAGGCCCTAATAAGAGCCTGTCCTTGCAGCTCTTGAGCAAAGGAATGAAGATGAATCAACTCTCCCACACTTATTCAGCAGCGAACAAAGAGCAGAGTTTAACCAACATGGATTCTGAGGGTCTCGGATCACTCCACAGTCACACGGCACGTCTCTGACACACACCCACTCTCGCTCTCTCACACATACAGAGTGCCGTCACACCGCTTTTGTGTCCAGGTTATGTGTGACGTTAGAGGAAAGAGCTTCACAATGAAAGATCCACAGGAAGCCTTTAGTGAGAATTAAAGCCATTACACAGTATAACCTCTGTCTGTGTTTGTGTGTGTTACATGCATAGACACATGGATCCACAGACCCAGCAAACGGGCAGAGAGGGAGATCACTCCCAGCAAGCTCTATTGATCCTCAAGCATTAGAGGACTGTAAGTCAACAGCTGTGACCCATCACGACACCATGGGGACTGAGGATGGGGTCGGGAGGGATTTTGACTGAATCACTGCCTGGTCACGCCATCAGCATCATGTATAAATGGCTCTTAATAGATCTGTCAGTAAACAGAGCCATATTTTAATCAATCAAGACGGTATTATGGGTATTTTATACCAACTGGTGCAGGATCATATTGCCTTTAACTGAAAATAGATGAACTGATTTTGGTTGGGAAACAGGAAGAAACACTGCTGAGAAATGTAATCCTAAAAAAAGCCATAGGTTTACATGATATATACAAACACAGTAAACAGATGCACATTAAGATGAGTATACACTCAATACTCAACAGACTCCCTAATGCAACCTAGTTCATCTTGAAAACAAATATGCATTCTATATTTAGATCAATAGACAAAAAATGCACAAAGAATTGAAAATGTTTCCTTTAAAAATAGTTTAAAGAACTTGGACTTGGAACTTGGACAGAACTTGGACTTACAATTTAGTAAAAAAATGCAGCATCACATAAAGCAATGATGGTCAGGTGCATTTCAGAAATCATAGGTACAGTTATTGGTGCTATTTCAGTGAAATTTTGCATGGAAAAAACAGGTGCGTTGTTTATTGTCAGTAGCGTAGCGTGATCTCTCAGAAGTCATTTTCAGATTTCAATGCAACAAATTCACATGAACCGCTTGAACATGAGTGAAAACCTGCATTGGGATTTTTTTCACCCTAATGCCAAACTCTCAATCATATGGATTCCTATTGTTATGAGAGAATTCTGCCTATGAAGTTTCTCTGAACAATGGTAAATGAATAAGGATAGTTCACCAAAAAATGAAAATTTAAAGGAATAGTTCACCCAAAAATTAATATTTGAAGGAATAGTTCACCCAAAAATTAATATTTGAAGGAATAGTTCACCCAAAAATTAATATTTGAAGGAATAGTTCACCCAAAAATGAAAATTCTGTCATTAATTACTCACCCACATGTTGTTTCAAACCTGGAAGACCTTCCTTCATCTTTGGAACACAAGTTAAGATATTTTTTATGAAATCCGAGAACTTTCTGACCCTGCATAGACAGCAACGTAACTACCACATTCACGCTCCAGAAAGGTAGTCTAGTAAGCTCTCGAATTTCATTAAAAAAAATAAATTGTTGCTAGGCAAAATTCTGTTGACAAAACTCAGACATATGAACGGAAATCCACGCAACCTGGAATTTTGAATAGGGGGAAAACATTCACTCATACAGATTTCACACTAGGTTCAAATTGTAAATGCACATTCGTCAGGTTGCCAAACAAAAAGCTGTTTAGTTTGCACTTAACTTCACCAAATACAATTGATTTGAGTGTGCCTAAATAGCAGTCTTCTTTGAAACACTCTGCATGATCTAATGTATCATTAATTTTCATTTAATGCATTATTCCAATCCCTAACCTTAACTACAAGTAATGGTAATAGTGGTGCACCTAATGACTGCAGCAAATTAAAATGCTCTCAGAGTCATTTTTAAGCCGAGTTTGTTACTTAATCACACTCAGGCAAGTTCTGTGAATCAGGTGTGCAGGGCCATGCTGGAAGAGTGAGTCAGAGTAGATAAAAGACAGCATGATGTCTCGGCACTCTCTCAGTGACTGCAGAAGAAGACAGAGATGGAGAGAGAAAGAGGTAAAAAGAGGCAAGAGTGGGTGTCCGCAAAGCGAGAGAAAGTCAGTCCAGATGGCCAGAGAAGATTAAATACCATCTGCCAGAGTGATCTGGACACATAGCCAAACTTTAGCACAAACAAGCGACACACCACACACACCCCGCTCATAGACATGGATGATGCTGGACACATACAGTACATCAGTGTCAGGGTCAGGGTCTGATCACAGCGACTGGGACGACAATAGACAGTCATAGGCTAGCTATCTGATAAGGGGATAGTTGCGATAAAAAGGGGGCATTTCAACAAATTATGGGAAAATTTCACTACTAGTGCAAGTTAAAGACTATATGTGGAGTCCTTAATAGTTCCCTGTTATCTCTGATGGAGTTGTGTTGATCATAAAGAATGTGTTGGTCATTTTTTAAGGTTGCACATTTCTTTCACATGTACCGGTCGTGCAGTGGATAAACATCCCGGCTTTCAACCAAAAAGTCTGAGCTACAGAGAGTTGTGAGTCATCATTACTGTGCACGTAATCCCGGGTCACTCCAGAGAAATGTGCCTATAAGAGGTGTTGGATCAAAAAAATCTTACTGTTTTTGTTAACCACTCTCTTAGTGTGTCTGAAATGCTTTACATCTAAATTTAAACAAATCACCTTAATATTAGCTGGCCGTTTTCACCAGAGGGAGCCAGTGAGCTGCTAACTGGAGTGATTCACTGTTTCGCATCTGTTTTGAGAATGAATTTAAATGTGATCCCATTTATAAACTCTCAAATGGCTTCCAGATAAAATGAAGTGGCTGATTGCAAACTAAATATAACAAACACACACTTTCACTCCTTTCTTCCCGTTTTATTAGCTGTTCCGAGAAAAAGAGCTGCTTTAAGACCATTTAACTGAGCACATGACTAATGCATTCACACACTCTCCTACTCATTAACTCTCATTACGCTACTGAAATACTGTTTACCCTCATACGCCCCATTAAACACAGGGATCGGAACAAGTCCAGGTGAACACAAATACGCACATAAAAACCACCATAACAATCTAATAAATTAGACACAAATCCCCATGATACACCCACATGCATTTATAGAGCTGAAGCATTGATGGACATAGTCATATTATGTACTCTTTTATTTGACAAGACACAGTGATCGAGCACTACATTTTTATTTAAAATAAGAAATTATATTTGGTTTAAAAATAAATAAAAAAGCAAGCAAACAAAATACACCCACATTATATTATTATTATTGTATTATTTAATTAGGCCTATTTTTCATTTATTATAATATTTATTATACCCACACTCACAGTATTTTTTTATTATTATTGTATTTTTTTATTTTTCATTTATGATTTAATTATTTGCTTATTACATTTAGCTTGTAAATTAATGAATAAAATGTATTTATATAATTAGAAATAAAGACTTTTTGCATTATTTACTGTCATGATAATTAAGCATATTTCCTCCCATTAAATTCTCTAAAATCTAATTTTCATTACTGTAATGGATTAGAAAGATATATACTATATGATGATATATAATCAATATATTATATAGAACATGTATAAAACTATAATGGACAACTATATTCATTTTGCATTTCATTATTATATTTATGACTTGATGTTTAGTTATTTGCATAGGAAAACCAGATAAGAATACTGTTGAAGATATTAATTTTTTGCACATCATGCAACATATAATGCCATGACTTTATGAATTTAAGATCTTCTACTCTGATTTTTAAAGCCTTCATTTGTAAAAAAAAAAAAAAAATTTAAAGACCCTTTTAAGATCTGCACAAAGCCTGAATATATAATGGATTATAGTAAAATAAAAATTACAGTATTACATTAGTAATATTTTATGACAGTTACCGTTCAGAGTGATAATATAAAAATAAAAAAAACACTCTGGACAAATTATGGTAAAATGAATTTAGAGAGAAAATTCTTAATTGTTATAAGTATGTCCCATTTTCTTACTTTTTTTTTTTGATTATGTAAAATATGACTGAAGTGTTTTCATGAGATCCTCCAATACAAGGTCAAACACAAGTATGGATATAAAAGGAGCGAGGAAACAAACAGTATGCATCTATCCCACCTCTATCATGGAACATTTGCAGCTTTCAGACGCTTTATACATCTGAGTGTGTGCTTATGTGTGGGGACGTTCAGAGAGAAAAGCAAATACTCTAGGGAATATTTCTGATGGTCCAGCTTTCCTCACAAACGAAATCCATAGGTCCATCTGCCCTGCATTTAAAAATCAATGCTTCTCAGCACTAGCTAGAGAGGAAGATGGGGGAGTGTTTAAGTGGGAGAGGAGACCTGAAATGTCTTTGCCGTTTCCTGTATGAGGTCAGACTGCATGATGTCATAATGGACTCGTTATGGAAACTCATTAATGCCATTTGAGTGTAGGAAGAATCCTTCCTGAACAAGAACAACCATTACGGCTTAAAAAGAAACGCTCCCACAAACAAAAACAATGAGCACTTTGTTGTCTAGGCTGGTATCTTTTCAGCAGGGGCACAGGAATGCTGGGCCTCCATATGAGTATGGTACAGTGTGGCTCAGTGTGACTGTAAGGGTGCCCATGTAACAAGCCGGATTTCCAGCTTCTCCACAATACATACGGCAATCAGAGGACTGATCGATACAACTGCTGTCTATGGGGAACACATGATCAATAGCTTGCCTTACAGATGCACATGGAGGGACATTTCAGACCACCGTCTCAGAGGAGCCACTTCTCTACGCTGCATCCTTGAAAAGAAGCTCCTTGACAAGTGTCAAGTGTTACAAAACACTGAACTTCTATAATGTAAGGAGATTAATGAAAAATGAGAAAGACAGGGATAAAAAGGTAGAAAGAGCTTGAGATACAGACAGCTTTAGAAAACCAAGAAAAGTGAGAGAGAGAGAGAGAGAGAGAGAGAGAGAGAGAGAGAGAGACATGAGAAGGGTGTAGAAGCTGGGGGAGGCATGACACTCACTTGACATGGTAGATTTTCATCTTCTCCCGTGTAGTCCTCCAAGACATGAAGGGGCTCCGTCTGCCATGTGAGAGAAAGTGAATATGGAATATCAGTGCCTCACGAAGCATTGCGAATAGAACACAATATAATATGTGTAAAAGGTCTGAACTGCACCGAACAGCAGCGCATAGTCAGGCCTTTGACTAACGGTGTAACGCCTGGTTCACATTGTGGATTATTCTGGCTAAGAACTGCCAACTTAGACAGGAAGAGACCATCTGACCAGCACAGATCAACCACAGTTCATTCTTTATTATTTATGTGCCAGGTTGTGCCAGAATAAACAAGCTCTATGAACTTTGGGATGAGAACTTCTTCACTCCAAAAGTTATAAGCACTGGCTATTTCTTTTTTATAACTTCAAACAACTCGGAAAACATGCTTCAGACAAACTTATTTATTTCATTGTTACAGTCAATACCAAATAAATGGGAAATTTTGTCTAATACTATTTTGTCTAAATAAATTAAAAATATAAGGCACTTAAATCAATCTTTTTAAATGCTGAATTAAAAGTGAATTTAGGCATCACAACATTACAATGTTCAGTATTAAAAAACACAATCATTTTTAGATTTGCTAAAGATTACATAACAGTGTTATAAAGGTTAGTACGTTTTTTATAGATTAACTTTGAGTGATGAATATGGAGGAACAAATAAACTTTTGGTAAAAACATTAAAAAGTCAACCACTACATTAACATTGTCACAAATTTATGACAGTCTAAATGATCACAAAGGCACATTTTTGAAATAAGATAACTCAATTATGACATAAAAGATACATTTAAGTCATAATTATGACTTTTTTAGACATAATATTTGACATTTTGTTTTTCGCATATTATGACCTAGTATATAATAATTACACATTTCATTTAATAAAATTTGACTTTCCAAAGCATGATTTGTTTTAAATTAATCAAACACTGTCTTACAGAGTAAACTTAGCTGTGGCAAAGTGACATGGAATCAGTAAATGTTTAAAAATGTCTTAAACTTTCACAGCGATGCCATAGAAGAACCATGTTTGGTTCCACAAAGAACCATTTAGTCAAAGATTCTTTAAAGTACTATCTCTTTCTTACATTTGTATAATCTGAAAAAGATGTTAAAGGTTCTTTATGGAACCATTTAGATAAAAAAAGGTTCTTCCATGGCATCGTGAAGCACCTTTATTTTTTTAGTGTAGAAAACCCCTCATCAGAAGAAAAAATGTCCATAAAATTAATGGTGATGGGATATTGTTGCCCCTTAAAGGGACAGTTTACTTAAAATGAAAATTCTATGTAACAAGAAAATAAATAAGACAGAAAAGCCTCAGTTGCCATTCATTGTCTATCTTCCTTACATTTCCTTTTGTGCTCCACAAGTAGGTGAGTAAATGATGAAAGAATTTCCATTTTCACATTTGAATTATATAGAATTTATCTTTAGAATTTTCGGGTCACTAAAAAAAACCTTTTGTATCTTCGTGTCATTACTCACATATATGTGCATACATAATACATATTTAAAACATATAACATGAAACTGATTGAACCAAGTCAATGAGAGCAAATTCAGTTGTAGTAAAGTAATGTAAGTTAATGAAGACATTAAATAAATATTAAAACTTGGTTAATAAAATAACCACACTAGAATCATTCCAATGTACTATCAGCTACAGATACAAAATTTTTGACTGGAATGGTAACTAAAATTTTATATATGGTAGTATATTCTATTCTAGGCTTATCTAGTGGGTCACATACTCTAGTGACGATTTCAATTAATTGACTCAATAGAAGCATTTTAGTTGAACTATAGCAGAAAACACCTTAAAAAACATAATGCCCTTAAATGCCCATATTTTTTTTTTTAAATAAAAATTCAGGGGGAAATGTTGCCCCTTAAAGGGACAGTTTACTTAAAATGAAAATTCTATGGAACAAGAAAATAAATTAGACAGAAAAACCTCAGTTGCCATTCATTGTCTATCTTCCTTACACTTCCTTTTGTGCTCCACATGTAGGTGAGTAAATGATGAAAGAATTTCCATTTTCACATTTGAATTATATAGAATTTCTCTTTAGAATTCTCGGGAAACAAACTGACAAAAAAAAAAACCTTTTGTGTCTTCTTTGTGTCATTACTCACATATATGTGCATATATAATACATATTTAAAACATATAACATATAACATGAAACTGATTGAACCAAGTCAACGAGAGCAAATTTAGTTGTGGTATAGTAATGTAAGTTCATGACAACATTAAATAAATATCAAAACTTGGTTAATAAAATAACCACACTAATCATTCAGATGTACAGCTACAGATATATATTTTTGACTAGAATTGTTATCTAACACTTTATATATCATAGTATATTCTATTCTAGGCTTATCTAGTGGGTCACATACTGTAGTGACCGTTTCAATTAATGAACTCATTTTAGTTGAACTATAGCAGAATACAACATAAAAACCATAATGTCCTTAAATGCCCATAATACAATTATTTCAGGGGAAATGTTGCCCCTTAAATGGGACAGTTTACTTAAAATGAAAATTATATGGAACAAGAAAATAATTTCCTTTTGTGCTCCACATACAGAAAATAAACTCATATTTGGAATATTTGTGGGCGACTAAATGATAAAAAGGATGTTCATTTTCAGGTTTGAATTGTGTGTTTCTCTTCAGAATTCTCTGGAATGATCCTAAAAAAGCACACTTAATCGTATCGTCTGATCTCATGACTCAAAGCATGTGAACAATGGAAAAGATAATGTTTTATACACAGAGACGTTATTTTTATTATAACGCAAAGAGTCCCACATATGAACCCAGTCACCATTCAACTGTCATCACCACAGCAGCGGCATGAATCAGCCGGAGATCCGTGAACATTACGTAGTCTCATTCATTAAAACTTCAGTCTCCATTAACAAAGCATGAACTCATATGTTAGTTACAAAGAAACTAACGTTACAAGTCAAAAAAAGAAGAAAAATGTATCCGTTTTAAAAGCATTTACGCACAGATATAACACGGGTCATACGCTATAGCCGCTAACGTTAATCCCAAGCATACACAGATAAAGATCTGGAACAGGTTCTGTACAGCAACGACACACAGAAACGGCCTCTAAGAACAGAAGTAATGACTTTATAACGAACATATCAGTGATATAAACCTGTATATACGGTGGAGACTTACCTCGCTCGCCGCACTCCCGATTGCCATCTTACGCCAAGGGTCAACTAGTTGTGCCAGGGGCATCTTCACTTTTTGGCGGTTCCTTCTTTTATAAATCAGGTTCAAAAAGAACAATTCTGAGCTACTTTCAGGAGATTATGCCTGTTTGTTTCCGCGCTCTTGACACTGAGCGAAGAAAGCTGGGAATCCGTTAGGTGCGTAATGCATCTGAAAGCGCCGCCACCTTCTCCTCCAGTCACCTCTGTCAGTCAGTGCAGCGTTTCCATAGAAATAGAAAGACCGTGCCCCTGATCTCGCGCCAGTCGCCCTCTCTCGTGCGCGCCACTGTCCCCTTTTGACAGAAATAAAAATCACGTTCACGCTTTCTATCCACTTCCGCTTCTTTCAGTTTGACGCATCGGATTGGCTGATATGCATGTCAATCATTCTCAGAGGGTGGGGTTGAAGCTGTGGCGCTCATAGACGGACAGGTGAGAGCGCAGTGCATTCGAAGCGCTTTTTTTATAAACACTTTCTTTTTAAATATAATAATTACATTAAACTAATATCATACTTTACTGTATGGAAGCTAGAAAACTCTACGGTCAGCTATATGATCCATACATTTAGGCCTAGCTTCACCTATTCAGACTTTTCATTATTTCTTCTCTAAGTACATGCACCCATAAATGAAAATCAGTTTATGATCATTTTAATAGTTATTTCTTAAGTTCATTTCAATTTCTTTTGCTTAGAATGAAATCTAATATGACCATGAATTTAACTATCCCGCGCAGTGTGTGTATACACTGATTTATAATCATCTATCATATTTTTTTGGGTGGCATCAAATTACATTGGAATGTACAGTATGTAAGAATGCACCCTGTCAGCTGTGATTTGACGCTTGATTCACGTCGCAGGTGAAGAGTGCGACACCTGCTGGTATTTTCTTTTGTGTGTTTCAGTGACTCAGGACTTGCATTCATTCAGTGGAGAGCAAACTCAATACAACTGACACAAATGTAAGCCAGATTATTACATATTTATTTATTCCATCCATTTTACATCCAGAATACAGATTTTTTTTTTAATGCAGATGTGCTGACTAGTATTTGCATGAGCTCAGATGGTAAAGTTTTGCTACCCTACTAACCGAAATTCAGGCTTTGGGATATTATATTAAAATTACAAATGAACTCATAATTCAAGAAATTACAGCATCACACTACTATAGGACATGAAAATTGTATCATTGTTAACAAATAATTTTTAATAGGCCTACATTTCATTCATAGACCTTTGATTTTACATTTCACATTTACAAGTAAAGATGATGCCCATTAATTTATTCGTAATCTATTTTCCAGTATTGCTCTAAATATTTATTAATGTATGTTGTGCTATGTGTTACCGAATATATTAATAGTCTGCCAAACTGATTGCTAATTATAGAGGCAATAACAGGGGTAATGGAATATAATTTATGACTTTATGGATAAACAATTTCATTTATATTTTTGTGCGTATAGGTTTAGGAACAGAGCTCCTGTCCATACTATGAGGAAGTGCTGAATTATAAGCAGGTTCTTTAACTGATGGATTTTAGCTCCATCCAAGGGCTGGTGCCTCTGACCTCAAAAGGTGCATCATTGCAGAAGATGTGGTTGCACAAATCTTCTAGCGGAGGCTCTGGATCAGAGGTAGCAAACTGTGCTGCTTCTTCTATCTTATTACGAATCTCAGCATCAATGTCCTGTCATGTTTCCATCAACATAAAATAGTGATACAGTTGGTGTTAACCCTCTAGTATTCATTAAGGAACTTGGTAATGCATCAAGTAGTACCTTGATCTCTTCCAGGCTAGCCATGTTGTTACTAATCATACGGTCCTTTAGCATAGTGATAGGGTCACTCTTACTGCAAACTTCTTGAATCTCATCACATGTGCGATAACTAAGAAGAGAAAAGCATGGATTTAGAGTACAGTAAATTGTGAGCTCATTGAAATGATGCACAAACTACCTAAAACTAAAGAGGAAGGACTGTGATTATGGAGGTCAGCAGATGAAGATAGGGTTTTAAATGAACCAAGGAAGGATGAGCGCCTGCCACAGGGGGAAGGTTGAAGGCCAACCTCACCTGACCCCAGGATCGCTCATGCTGTGGCCGTGGTAACGATATGTCTGAAGCTCCATTAGAATGGGACCCTGAAGAGCACAGGGCAAACATTTGCCCACCAGTCACAGACCGGATCTCCCAAAAATCACTTTCGTTTACAAAATTAGTCCATGCTTAAAAGAAAAGTTCCCCCCAATATGAAGATTTGCTAAATCTACTCACCCTCAAGGCATTCAAAATGTAAGTGAGTTTGTTTCTTCATCAAAACAGATTTGGAGAAATTTAGCAGGTAATCTCTTGCTCACCAATAGATCCTCTTTAGTGAATGGGTGCCGTCAGAATGAGAGTGCAAACAGCTGATAAAAACATTGCAATAATCCACAAGTAATCTACACAACTCCAGTCCACCAAAAAGCTGTGTATTTGTAAAAAAAAAAAAAAAACTGCTTCTGGCTAAAATACATCTCCATAATGTTGCATTCTCCAGTGAAAAAATCATTTCATCTGAATCAAGAGAGAAATATACACAGATCAAGCACAAAGCACAAACAGTTTTATTGTGATGTAAGGGGACTTTTTCACTGGAAGAAACTTTTTACGCATTATTTTGGTATTAAAACGTCTTAATGATGCATTTGTGTATCACAAACGTAGCTTTTCACTTTACAAGACATTTGTTTTAGAGTCATAGAGTCTTGTGGATTACTTGTGGATTATTACATTTTTATCAGCTTTTTGCAAGTGATGTAATGCTAAATTTCTCCAAATCTGTTCTGATGAAAAAAATAATTAATCTACATCTTGTACGGCTTGAGGGTGAGTATATTTTCAGCAAATTCTCTTTTTAGGGTGAACTACTCCTTTAAATCTATTACCTCTCCTTGACTTGTTAAGCAAGTAAAACATGCCACTTTTCTTTTACCTTTCCAGATCTGCAATAATCTGCTGCAAACCTGGTTGCCTCTCTCACGCTGAGAACATCCATACCATCTACCTGGAGAAAACAAAGAATCAGGCTTGACTTATTTGCTTGACTTATGTGCCTTTTATGTTCTTATGTATAAATTTGCATGCACTAGTGAGCATAAAAAAAGGATGAGGCAGCTAGAAAAACTAAAAAAAAAAAAATTACCCTCAGACCAGGAATGTAGTCTCCTCTCTTGTAATAATCTGTGCTGGCTGAGGCCCGTTCCACTGATGTCCCCATGCCGTATTTATTATTCTCACAGATGAAAATACAGGGGAGTTTCCACAAAGCTGCCATGTTAAATGCCTCAAAGATTTGGCCCTGATAAAGAGATTAATCAGATAAGACATTATTTTGCAACAGCAGGTCACACGCAAACCTGTCAACATATGGAGGAAAGGTTGCTCTCACCTGATTTGCAGCTCCATCCCCATACAGAGTGACACAAACCTCATTCTTACCCTGATACTGGCATGCCAGGGCCACACCAGCCCCAAGAGGAACCTTCAAAACAGTAAAATTCTGATTTAGAAATGCCTGATGTAATATTCTTGTAAACTATGATGCGTGCATCTTACCTGGGCACCAACAATACCATTCCCGCCATAGAAATTCTTGGCATACAACAGAAACTTGGCCTTTAATGCAGAGAAGGTGATACAGGATAAATCAGGCCGTTATGTCATGGTGGTTGGGACTGCTGGAGGAAACAAGGTATCCATACTAAATGTATATGCCCCGAACGAGTATGATCCAA
Source organism: Carassius carassius (assembly GCF_963082965.1). Lineage (NCBI taxonomy): Eukaryota > Metazoa > Chordata > Actinopteri > Cypriniformes > Cyprinidae > Carassius > Carassius carassius. The sequence goes on from NC_081789.1 coordinate 18,875,338, forward strand.
TGTTCTTTAGAGAGATCGCTAACATCATTGCAGGCAATGCAAAAGGGGTATTAATAATAGGAGGGGACTTCAATGCAGTGCAGGATGGGAAACTGGATAGGATGCCCACTGAGAGGGGATCTCAGTGCTCCAAAACAAAAAACTTAAATAACTTTATGTCTGAATTGGGTCTTACTGACCCATGGAGAGCTAAAAACCCAAAAGGGAAAGATTTCAGTTTCTTCTCTAATGTCCACAATAGTTACTCAAGGATTGATTTTTTCTGTCTCCCCCAACAATACATGCATAAAGTAACAGACTGTTTCATTGAACCTATAACTCTGAGTGATCATGCACCTATTGTGCTGAAAGTAGATCTAGGCATGCACTCTTTTTTCAGATATTGGAGGTTAAACGTATCACTGCTGAATAAGTCTGAAATAGTAGAAGAGTTAAGCAAAACCATAAAAGAATATTTTGAGATCAATGATAATGGTGAAGTTAATCCTTCAATTCTGTTGGAGGGAGCAAAAGCAGTTATGAGAGGAAAAATAATACAGATATCATCAAAAATAAAAAGACAGCGACTTAAGGAACAAATAAATTTGGAAAATAAAATAAAGCTTTTAGAGATACAACACAAAACCACAAGATTGAGCAACATTGCTACAGAACTTAAGGAGACAAGAAAAGCCTTAGACAAACTCCTGTCATATAAAGCGGAAGGGGCTTTAAGATTTTCTAAACAGAGATATTACGAGATGGGGAATAAAGCTAGCCGCCTTCAAGCATTTCAACTTCGTAAAGCTCAAGCTAATCGTACTGTATGCAAGGTTTGTCATCCTGCACTGAGTAGAACGGTATCTCAACCCAAAGAGGTAGCAGATGCCTTTGCATCATTCTACCAAAAATTATACAAAGAACCAAGATTACAAACATCAGGAAAGGATACTGATACTTTCCTCACTGGTTTAAATCTCCCCACATTATCAGAAGAAACATCTAAACAGATGATAACACCAATTACAGAAACAGAAATAAGAGAGGCTATAAAAAGATTGAAAAGCAACAAATCTCCAGGAGTCGATGGGCTTCCTGGAGAATTTTACAAATGCTTCATAAATGACCTTGCGCCCATACTAACCAAGGTGTTTAGATACTCCCTCTCTAAGAACAACCCTCCGGAGACATGGTCACAGGCTATTATATCTGTGATTCATAAAGAAGGGAAAGACCCAACACTCTGTGAAGGATATAGACCCATAAGCCTGATATGCAATGATCAGAAAATACTGACAAGTATTTTAGCACATAGAGTTCAAAAACATATTACTACTCTGATTAAGCCAGATCAAACAGGATTTATTCCTAACAGACAGGGTGCCAACAATATAAGGAGAACCCTAAACATAATTACTTGTGCTAAAAGAGACAAACAAACATCAATGTTAATAAGCTTTGATGCACAGAAAGCATTCAACACTGTAAATTGGGACTTTTTATACAAAACGCTATCAGTAATGGGATTCCACCCAAAATTTGTTGATTGGGTCAGAGTTATTTTTTATAGAAATCCAAAATCTCGTGTCAGGGTAAACGGATGCTGTTCTGAGTTCTTTGATCTACAGAGGGGGGTGAGGCAAGGGGACTGTCTTAGCCCTCTGCTCTTTGCTATAAATATTGAACCCTTGGCAGCATCTATAAGACAGAATGAGGAAATAAAAGGCATAAAAGACATGGGAAATAAGGAGCACAAGGTATCTCTTTATGCGGACGATATCCTGACCTATATAAGGGATCCAGTGCTTTCTGTCCCTGCACTGCTAGACACCTTAAAAAAATATGGAGAACTCTCTGGTTATCAAATCAACCAATCTAAGTCTGAGGCAATGATGCTAGTTGGACATTGGCCAACCCAATTATCAGAAAGGCTTGATTTCCACTGGTCGCAAGGATTTAGATATTTGGGAATTATCATAACGACAGACCTATAAAAAATGTTTAAAGCCAATTACGGTAAATTGTTGGGCAACATAAAAGCAGACCTTACTAGATGGGAAATTCTTCCACTCTCCCTGATAGGAAGAATAGAAACTATAAGAATGAACATTTTACCAAGGTTGCTCTTTCTCTTCCAATCACTACCTATATATGTTCCTGCCTCCACCTTTACTACATTAGATAAATGGCTATCCAAATTTATTTGGCAAGGAAAGCGACCCAGACTTAAATTTAAAAGACTATTTTGCCCAAAGGAAAATGGAGGCCTGGACTTGACTAGCTTTAAAACATACTATTGGGCAGCCCAACTGAGATCAATGGTTGCGTGGATGTCCCAAGACACTGACATTATATGGGTTGGAATGGAGCAGAGTGAATGCCCAAATTTCTCATTGGATTCAATCCCATTCCTAAACCAAGACGTATGGGGGAAAAATAAGATTACTAATGTATGGAGTAAAAACACCTTAAAAATATGGTCAATTGTGAGGAAAAAACTACAACTTCCCATGACTATTTCCAGAGCTATAAGGATAGCAAACAATTGTGAGTTCTCCCCAGCTAGGCTGGACAAGGGACAGAAATGGACAGAAAGGGGTCTAGTGGTTTTGGACCAACTGTTTGACGGAGCAGCCTTGAAATCATTTGAACAGCTCAAAGAGAAATATGATTTACCAAAACAAGATTTTTTTATGTATTTACAAATTAGACATTACCTCCAAAATCATCAAGAACAGGAAAGGCTCTGCTCTCTACCAACAAAAATAGAGTGCTTCTTCATATCAATAACAGAAGGAATAGTGAAGTCAAAATTCATTTCACATATTTACAAAATATTGCAGGAAGAATTTAAAGGAAATAATTTAGATATTAAAGAGAAATGGGAATTAGAAATGAACACAATAATTACAGATAAGCAGTGGGAAACTTCATGCAGTCAAGGACACAGGGTAACCAGTAGTCCTAACTGGAAGGAATTTGGATGGAAAATTAAAATGAGATATTTTAGAACTCCATTCATAACATCAAAATGGAGTAACAATTCAGACGACTGTTGGAGGGGATGTGGCTTGGTGGGAGATCACACTCATATATTTTGGGACTGCCCAAAGATATTGGAGAATATTGGCAAAATGTACAAAAAGAAATAAAAAAATGTCTTTGTATTGATCTACCTCTTGAACCATCATACTTTGTGCTGGAGATACTGCCAGCTGACCTTGAAGAGAATAACCAAACATGTTTGCTGAGAATCCTTCTTTTAATAGCGAAAAAGGTAATCACAGCCTCCTGGCTGAAGCCACACCCTCCAACGGTTGCACAATGGAGGGAAAGAATCCAAGATGTTTATAACATGGAGCATACAACAGCATACTTACAACTGAAAGCAGATGTATTCCTAAATAAATGGTCCTCCATTGCCCAACATTTTCATTTGATATGACTATTATGCAGACTATATTTTTCTTACTTTTATTTTACTTATTTATCATTTATTTACCAATGGTCATTTGTATTGTAAAAAAAATCTGTACTATCTTCCAAATGTACATGTGGTATTGCACTTGCAGAGATAAGGATCTTTCCCCTCACATGTATTTTTGTTGGGATGGAAGACATCTATGGACTGCTATTCTATTTGTAGACTTGCCCTTGACACTTTACTGCACCATCAATATTGTACCATCAAAATGTTAATTCGTGACATACTGTATGACTGCACTTGATAATAGGAAATAAAAGAAAAGTTCAAAAAAAAAAAAAGAAATTCTTGGCATACATGTGCATAGCGCCACCCTTGCCTTTGGCAATACCACCCTTTCGACCTGAAATGGATTGTAAACATGTTCAAATGGGCGCTGGGTATTGATACACATTTCTTCATTTGATAGAACAAGCTCTTGATTCTAATTTACTTCAGATTAGTGCTGTCAAATGATTAATCGCACCCAAAATAAAAGTTTTGGTTTACATAAGATATGTATGTGTACTGTGTATATTTATTATGTATATATAAATACACATGCATGTGTATATTTTAGATTTACTTTATTTTATTAGCAACAGAACTACCAAGCTCCAGGCCCAGAGAGGTAGTACACTCTAAAAAACACTGGGTTAAAAACAACCCAATTTTTGGTTGTTATTAACCCAAGGGCTGAGTAAATATAGGACAGAACCCATTTTGGGTTAATTTTACCCAGCAAATTAGGTTGTTTATTTAACCCAGCATAAGGGGTTGATTTAACCAAGATAAAGTTTATTCATTTTTACTATATTACTAGCTTATTTTTTACTTCATACATCAAATAATGTTTACATATGAACTTAAATCCTCTAAACTTTTCTAAAATAATCCACACAACCACTGGTTTGCATGTTTTTTTTTTTTTCCATCATTTATTTATAAACTTTTTAAAGAATTAACAGAAAGTTTCATACAATTTAAGTTATAGCTTTTCCCCCCTTTATAACCCTTTCCGCCAAAATAATTAACCATACATTACATAAAGGTTAAGACAATAATAATACTCATAACATCAATAAAAAAAAATAAATAAATAAATAAATAAATAAATAAAAAAAATAAAAAAATATATATAATAAAAATAAATAAATAAATAAAAATAATAATAATAATAATAATAATTAAAAAAAATACAAATACATAGCCAATAATACAATTTCCTAACATATTCGTGGTCCTTACACAATTATAAAGCAAAACTCCAATTGGTTATTAATATTTAACATTGATCAATAAGTGTGAGAGTCTTCATCTTCTCAAAATGTGTAATCATGGGTTGCCAAGTCTTATAAAAAGTTTGGACAGATCCTTTCATTAAATATTTAATTTTTTCTAATTTTAAGTATGACACTAGATCACATAACCACATTGAGGCTTTAGGGGGGCTTGTAGACTTCCACTCCAATAGTATTCTTCTCCTCGCCAGTAAGGTGGCAAAAGCAATAACATTTTTTAATTTATTTGTCAGTGATACTCCATATTCTGGTACTCCAAAAATAGCAATTTCAAAACTGGGTTTTACATCCAAATTAAAGGCCTCATTTAAAGTTTTAAATATGAATGTCCAATAGTCACTCAGCTTTTCACAAGCCCAAAACATATGAAAAAAGTCTACTTTGTCACCTTTACATCGGTCACACAAATCATCAACATTTGGGTAAATTTTTGAAAGTCTATATTTTGTGTAGTAGGCGCGATGAAGGACTTTAAGTTGTATAAGGCTAAGGCGTGCACACGAGGTTGATCCATTTACTCTACTAAGAGCCTCATCCCAAATTTCGTCAGGTATTTCACTCCCTATGTCCTTTACCCACTCACCTCTTGTTCTGTCAATTAAAACATCATTTGAGGACATAACCATCTTATATATTGCTGCAATTTGACCTTTAAGAAAAGTAGGAGATTGTAAAATTTTATCCAATAGTGAAGTAGGTGGCAAGTCAGGAAAAGTTGAGCTCTGAGCTTGAACAAAGTGTCGGACTTGAAAGTAACGGAATAGGTTGGACTGTGACAGCTGGAATTTCTCTGAGAGGTCATTAAAACTGGCAAATGTGCTGTTTATATAAAAATCACTACACCTGGCCAAGCCTACCCTCTGCCATTGTGCATACGTTAAATCTATTTTACCAGCAGGAAACAAATGATTATTACAGAGAGGGCTTAGCATAGAAGAGTTACTGAGTTTATGCCTTTGTCTAAACTGTGACCATATTTTAAGTGTAGAACGTACAACTGGGCTCGATGAGTATTTAGAGGGAGAGAATGGTAGCTTCATTGTTATTAGAGCAGAAAGCGATGTAGAAATACAAGTATTTGCCTCCGCCTTACACCAATCAACCTCAGGGGACGTATACCAACAAATAATTTTTTGAAGATTTGCAGCCCAGTAATAGCCCATAAAATTAGGTAGAGCTAAGCCTCCCTGGGGCCTTTGCCTTTCAAGGAGCTCCTTGCGAATTCTAGGGTTCCTTCCCCCCCACAAGAATGATAGTATGGGTTTATTTACAGAACGGAAGAATGTTTTTGGCAGAAAAACTGGAAGTGACTGAAATAAGTATAAAAATCTAGGTAAGATATTCATTTTTATACAATTTACTCTGCCTGCTAGAGACAAGTGCAATGCATCCCATCTCTGAAGATCAGACTTAATATTACTAATGAGTGGTAAAAAATTTTTTGCATATAAACCTGAGAAAGTACGAGTAATATGGACTCCTAAATATTTAAAACCAGATTGAGAGATGCGAAATGGGAGGGATGCCGCATTGATTTGTAAAGCAAGAGGGTTAATCAGGAAACATTCACTTTTAGAAAGGTTAAGTTTGTATCCTGAAAAACTGCCAAAAATGGATAGTTTCCGCACTATTTTTGGGACGTTTTCAACTGGATTTGAAATGTATAACAGAAGGTCATCCGCATATAAAGAAACCCTGTGCTCCATCCCCATTCGATCAATGCCCTGTATAGACTGCAAGGATTTAAGCATAATGGAAAGTGGCTCTATTGCTAATGCAAAAAGAAGAGGGCTTAAAGGGCAACCCTGTCTCGTACCCCTTAGTATTGGAAAAAATTGTGAACGTATTTTGTTTGTTATAACAGATACTTTAGGATTAGAATACAACAATTGGACCCAGGATATGAATTTTGGACCAAAACCAAATTTCTCCAATACTGCGAATAGATAGCTCCACTCCACTCTATCAAATGCCTTCTCCGCATCCAGGGATACCACCACCTCTGGGACCTCCCTGGATGCAGGAGAATACAGAATACCAAGAAGCCTCCTTAAGTTGGTGAATGAGTGGCGACCCTTAATAAAGCCTGTCTGATCTTGGGATATTATTTCTGGTATAACAGTATCTATTCTAGAGGCCAACAATTTGGCAAGAATTTTAACATCAACATTCAGCAAAGAGATTGGCCTGTAGGAATTGCACTCTAGTGGATCTTTTCCAGTCTTCAAAATGAGTGTAAGAAATGCCTCTGTGAGAGACGGTGGCAATTCTGTATTGTTTAGAGAATTCTCAAACATTCTCAGAAGAAGCGGAGCTAATTTGGGAGCAAAAGCTTTATAAAATTCGACAGGATAACCGTCGGGGCCGGGAGTTTTGCCATTTTGCATTGCTTTAATAGAATCTAAAATTTCTTGCAGCTCAATTGGTTGTTCTAATCTATCTTTATGATCTGGATTAATAGTCTGGGTATTCAGGTCCTTCAAAAAGGTTGACATGCCTGATAAATCCCCACGAAATTCTGAAGTATATAAATTTGAATAAAATGTTTTAAAAGTTTCATTAATTTCTTTAGGATCCACTGTCAGTTGTTGTGATGCGTTGCGAATCTGTGGAATTAACCTGGAAGCTGATTGACACTTTATCTGATGTGATAATAAACGGCCCGCTTTTTCCCCATGTTCATAAAAATTCCCTTTAGACCAAAGCAGATTTTGTTGAGTCTTTTCAATTGATATCTGATCATATTGTGCTTTAATTTCCACTCTCTTTTTAAGCAGTTCATCAGAAGGGGATAGAGAGAGTTGTTGATCTAATTTTTCTATCGAATCAATTAGTTGTTGTAGTTTTGCATTTCTCTTTTTATTACTGGATACAGAATAAGATATAATTTCACCTCTAATGACAACTTTAAATGTCTCCCATAAAGTCAGTGGTGATACCATTTCTGAATCATTTGTGTGCAGGAAGTTATCTATCGCCACTGATATATGTTTGTGGAAATTTTTATCTGCCAACAGAGTAGAGTTTAGTCGCCAAGTAGGGCGCTGTGTAAAATGTTGAATAAAACGAAGGTCAAGAAGTAATGGTGCGTGATCTGATATTATAATTGCTGAATATTGAGTATTTTCCACTAAAGGAAGTATTGTTTTATCTATAAAAAAATAATCTATTCTTGAGTATGAAGAATGGACAGGGGAAAAATAAGAGAATTCTTTCTTTTGCGGGAATAAAAATCTCCACGGATCCAGACAGCCCGTTTGTGCCATGAAAGTAGAGAGAGCTTGGGACATTTTAGACTGGAGCATGGATTTCGGATTCGAACGATCTAGAATTGGGTTAATAACACAATTCAGATCCCCGCCAAAAATTAATCGATGTGAGTTTAAGTTGGGTAAAAGTGAGATAATTTTATGAATGAAATTAACATCGTCCCAATTGGGGGCATAGACACATACCAGGGCAACAGGGGTGTGAAACAAATCACCTGTCACAATAACAAATCGACCCTGAGGATCTGAAACACATTTGGAAGGGTAAAACTGTACTTTCTTATGTATTAAAATCGCTGTTCCTCTTGCTTTACTGTTGAAGTGGGAATGAAAGACTTGCCCAATCCATGTTTTTTTGAGTCTCATATGATCTGATATCTGTAAATGTGTTTCTTGCAGGAATGCTATTTCAGTTTTTAATTTTTTAAGATGAGCAAAGATACGAGCTCTTTTATTTGGCCCATTCATACCTTTAACATTCCAGCTAGTGAACCGAATAGTAGACCCTCCTGTACTATTTGAATCACACATTAATCAATCATTAGGATATAAAGGAATAATGAATAAGACCACGTCTCCATTGCATGCCAGGCAAGTAAAGAAAAAAAAAAAAAAAAAAAAAAAAAAAAAAAAAAAAACCCTTGGCGGTTACCATCCCAACCCAGACGAAACTGAACTTTTCCTATATTTGTCTCAAGAACAAAGACAAATTGCAGGCCCCTATTATCAAACCCCCAGTAGTCCCTCAACTGACTTAAAACCATTCCAACCTATAGGGAGCAACCCGACCGTTACCCTTATGAAGCATTATTAGTGTTTAAAACACTTTTAACTTAACTCGGTGGAGTGTGTCTATGTCACAAAGCCATCAGCTTGTTTGAGTTAGGTTTAGAACAACAAACTATTTTCAAAGTCACAAAAAAATTAAAGTATTTATACCTTTTTCAACCGTCTCAAGAAAAATCAAATAATTATCCGTCATCCTTCGCTCAAAAGGGAGACCTTGAGCGTAAGAAAATAATTAAATAAAAAATCCAGGAAATCCTAAACATTGATGCGTTGATCGTAGAACTGTTTCGCCTCCTCCGGTGTGTTGAATATGAAAGTTTCTTCATTAAAAGTCACTCTCAGACGAGCCGGGTAGAGCAATTGAAATCGAATGCTCTTCTGATAGAGTGACTGCTTAATGCCGTTGAAAGACGCGCGTTTCCTTGACAGCATAGCGCTGAGATCTGGGTAGATTCTGACTGGATTCCCCTTGTATTTCGCCTCATGCCGCCTTGACCATCGCAGTAATTGCTCCTTTTCTTGAAACCTGTGAAAGCACACCACAAATGGACGTGGTTTACGGCCATCAGCTGGCTTTTGACCGGGTGATCGATGCGCTCTCTCAAGTGCTGGTGGCTTGTCGAAGACCTCCGTGCCCGTCACCTCTAGCAGCATCTCAGAAATGAACGTAACAGGATCTTGACCGTTTTCGCTCCCTTCTGGAATGTTCACAATCCTCAGGTTTGCCCTTCGCGATCTATTCTCCAAATCTTCAATGCGGTCAATGAGAGATGTGTTCTGCGCTTGCAAAGTTTTTATTGTGTTTTCGGCCACTGTCAGTTTTTCAAAATTCTCCCCAACCAGGGATTCTGTCGCGACCAAACGGCTTTGAAAGCCATCCACAGTCTCTCTCAGTGCATTTACAGAGCTTTGTAAAGGACCAATAGATTCCCGAATCAAGTCAGAAATGTCTTCCCTGATACTGATGCGCTGTTTAGTTAATTCAGAGATCAACTGGTCCATGGAGACAGATTCAGAAGTTTCCGTCATGGCCTGTTTTTCGAGATTAGAGGTAGCGGCCATGGTTGCTAACTTACCGGCAATGCTAGCATTAGCTCTCGTGGTCGGTGGGGCTGAGGGGTGCGGTTGCTTCTGCTTAGTGTGACTCATAATTCACCAAGCAATGTTCTAACGCGTATATCAAAAATGACTGACGCTAAATGGTGTGTAACAAGTTTAGTTTGAAAATGTAGGTCGGGAGCCCTTCTTCCTTCGACCTCACGCCTTCATGGCTATACCGGAAGTCCCATTGTCACTCACTTTTCGGTTTGCATGTTAACTTCCTTTATTTTTCTTTTATTATCATTTACAGCATTGTTTATATCATTTTTAATAGGCTATATTGCCCATATTTAAACTCGTTTAACAAACAATAAAACTAAAAATTAAACGTTAAACAGAAGACATTTACGAGTTATTAACCAATCTCTGTTGTTCTGTTTCCACTGTAACTGCGCTGCGCTGGTTCTCGTGCTCGAGCTGGAGTCGTGTTCGGCGGGGAACTGCTCACGCCTGAGGCCGTCCCCCTGCGTTTCACTCATAGCCGAAATATACTGCGAAGTTAAGTATATTTAAGTATATATAAGTTAACTCAACTGCTGGGTTAAGTCTGACCCAGGATCTGAGTAATACAAAAACTACCCAAACATTGGGTTGTTATTGGACACAGGAGCTGGGTAACACATAAACTACCCAAACACTGAAAAAATAACCCAAAGAAATTACCAAAAGGCTCAACCCCAAAAAAAGTCTCATAGACTGCCAAGTAAGTTACACTGTCAAGGTCTGAAAAGCATCATCAGAATATTCCATCTGCTATCAGTGTTGCAACCATAACGTTATGAAACGAAGAAAATACTGTTTGTAAGTGAAGAAAACAAAAATAATGACTTTATTAAACAATTCCTTTGTCAATAGTATCATCTGCATCTCTCCATATCACTCAAATGCTTTGATTTGAAAGAAAACAGCACATCCTTGTGGCACGGCTGACACAGAAGAGTGTAGGCAGTTGTGTAGGTAAATTGTGTTACGAAGACGAATTAAGCTTTTACTGCCCTGTCCCAAATGGCACACTCCGGACTTGTGGGCTTCCTCAGAGTCCACACTTTGGTGACGTCATGTAGTGCAGACCTATAGAGCCCTTGGTGCGAGTCCACGAGGGCGCATTGAGAGGTATTTTTGGGACTCGATCGTCACGCCGGAAATAACGGTCTGGTTGTTTTTTGACAGGAGCTGCAGGTTCTGTAAATATAATATTTAGCATTGAGAACAGGTTTCTTTTCTTTTGCCAAATATTATCTCCATGTCAACTACACAGACTGCTTTTGCTTATGCCACCTGGGCATTAGACAATATATACATGCTTATTTAAATAATGTATACAGTTGTAATAATACATAATGTTCAATTTGAACTAAGATTACAATTTTAACACATAATAAAGGTGAGTGAGTTTCAGATGAATTTACAGGTTTAAATATAAATACTAGGTTTACATATGACTCAGTAAAGCCCTGACATTCGGTTCTATTTATTTAATGAATCATAATGTGATCGTATTATTCAACGCGCTATTATTATGTTTGAGATATCAACATATGTTTGTATAAACTGTAGGTAACTGGTAAAATGTACACCTAGGTCATAAAAACCGTAATGATACCTACACTTTAAATAGTCCGTTCGTTATCTGGCTCGGCTCGGTGTTCATCTTCAGTTCTCTCTTCACAGCAGTTCAGTCAGTGTACTGTTTCAGTAAATGAATTACTCCGGGATATTGGTTTGTTTGAACTCAGAGGGAGTGTCAGCCACATTAAAAAAGTTAACAGCTTAAGTCATTTGTGGATTAATGCTTACTGGAGACGCAAACCGTTCAAAACGATTCAGTTCGATTTGGTGAACTGGTTCAAGAAGATCTGGTTAAATCTAAACTGCAGTCCAGTGAACGCACTCACAACAGACAAGGAAGAGAGGACAATGCTGAATAAAGTTGTAGTTTTTGCTATTTTTGGACCAAAATGTATTTTCCATCATTCAAAAAATTCTAACGGACCCGCTGATGTCACATTGACTACTTTGAAGATGTTTTTCGTACCTTTCTGGACATGGACAGTAAACCGTACAGACTCTTTCAATGGAGGGACTGAAAGCTCTCGGACTAAATCTAAAATATCTTAAACTGTGTTCCGAAGATGAACGGAGGTCTTACGGGTTTGGAACGGCATGAGGGTGAGTCATTAATGACATAATTATCCTTTTTGGGTGAACTAACCCTTTAATGACAACATTCTCATTTTGGGGTGGAGTATCCCTTTAAGGAGAAGTGAGTGTAGAATCCAAACCTAATATCTTACCTCTGACACTGTTTGGGCACCCTATAAAACAAGCAAGAACGTAGAAACATACTGCATTTACATACTGTAAATGAATAAAAGAATGATAACATAAGTAGTGGGAAGACTACATATCAGAAAAAGACCACAATCTGGTCCGTGTTGAGATCCTTGTCAGAACAAACTAATTATTATACCAATTCTCAATTGCACTTGGACAGTGTCACAGACTGTGAAAAGCTAAAAACAACCAATTATGATCATTTAACACACAATAGAGTGAACTACTCAGACCAGACTCTGCAGTATAATCAAGTCTAATCAATTCATTGGCTATTTCATTTACAGTAAACATGACTCTGCATTTATGGTACCCATCTACAAGGTCGATGAGACTACAGAGATCTAGTCTAGCCTAGCTAAATCTTTTAATGCTTCTAAGCTAAACCGAGCTTGAATCTTTCAATGCTCGGTCTCATTTATAGCAAACACATATACATTATGATACCTACATTTATTTTGGCACCACCCTTGAGTGCGTTTGCTATCACTGTCAGCATGTTCTGGATGCTCCAAAGCCCAGCCTGAGTGTGCAGGAGTGTTTCAGGAGGATCAGCCCCACACAGTGAGCTGAAGCCAGAAACACTAGAGCTAGCTCAGCATGGCCGAGGATTGGACTACACTGTTCAAAGAATTAAAGTTCAGTTTAAATGTGCACAATAACAGCAACAAAATAATAATAATAAAAAAATCTATATTAAAATGATATTAAAGTAATAACAATTTTAAGTCATATTATGCACATTTGTAATAATTATACACATACAGGTAAATGTTTGTATTTGTATTTTGTAAAAATGTGTGTTTGATTAGGGTTAGACCTAAACTCTACAGGAAAGTGGATCTCGAGGTCCAGATTTGAGGATCCCTGAGCGGTAACAGGACTTTTATTTTGATGACTTGAAAAAACGTCATTCACGATCATGTTATTTTCGTAAAAAATACAACAGTGCCACAAGGCGGGAAAGAGCAGTTATAGCAGAATTAATGTTGTCTTTTCATGGATATTATATTTTTCATTTTCGCCCACCGTTTTCGTTATGACCTCTAGTAATAAAAATATATAGATTCGTTTTTGTAAAATGTTTGACATATGATTTAATTATTAAAATAATAGCCTATAATAATATATATGAATAACAATAAATTATAAATAATTATATTTTTTCCCCAAAGTATAACTGTTATATATAATGAATATATAATGCCACATACAAAATGAAGATTTAAAAAAAATATTTGCTACTACTTCTGAATAATTTGTTTGAAAATTTGAGATTTAACATTTTTTAATTTATTTTTTATGCTTTTTCTATTCCATGGTCATGGAAATATACCTTTATAACACTTCCAAACACAATTTGCCAGCATTTTCTTTTTACTTTCTTTTTTTTAGCCTATGAATTTTTGTTTCTCAGTGTGCAAATTTTACTAATACATTTTTTTATGAAGTAAACAAAAATGTTATGGGAAAGAAAAGATTTTGAATAAAAAGTTGTTGAACTGTAATTCAAATTAAAGGTTTATTTGCATAATATGTATGCAAAATGTAGCTAACAGAAGCAGCAGATTACTTAAATATTTTCCTTTATAATAAAACATGTTATTAAGGGGGGAAAAAAACATAGACTGTAAAAGGAAATACCTGAACATTTTCTAAAGAGTTAAAAGCTGGGCATCATCATGTGACCGTTAATTAATAAATGTACAGAACTCTAAGCAAAACCAAGCCGAAAAGAAACCGCATTGTAAACCCACAAAACGTACAAAAGAGATTAATATCACAATTAAAGATAACATTAGTAATCGCAAGAGTAGTATTTTGCACTGTATGAAAAGGCAGGCGCATGTCTCCTCTTTGACGTCAGCGGCGGAAGCTCAGCGCTCAAACGGAAGTGAGAGTCAGAGCTCATCCGCCATTGTGGAGCAGAGCAGGAGTAATATTCTCTTTAGACGCTACACAGAGTGTGAATGTTTTGGACTAACTTAAACACATCACACAGCAGCCAACCTCCCCCAACCGTTTGACGTTCACTGTCAGTACCGCCGAGAGGACCGCTGCCGACCGACTGAAACCGGGCGAGGAGATCAACGCCTGATAAATACGCTTACGCTGTGATTATAGAGAGAAAAAACAACGTGAACCCGCAGCGGTGGCAGGAAAGACAGCCGTGGACAGTCATTACATCGATCAGCTCGGGCTCCCGGAGGATGTCTGCGACAACTGTCGATCAGGTTCCATCTATATACGTTAACTATATAACGTTAATAATGATAGAGCATGAACAGGTAGTGGTTGTGTTTTAAAACCTAGTGAGCTGCCCACCTAGACAGCATTACTGGCGCGCTTGGAAGGAATAAACGTTTCAAAACAAACTAACACACATTAGGGCTCTTCATTATGGTGTAAAACTCAGCCAACGTAGATAGTCGATAGTCAAGCTGTTTCTCCACAAACTGGGATTCTTGGGTTTTTGATAGCTGTTACTGCAAGGCCGAATCATTGTATCCATGTTGTGTTCGTGATAAACATGTTCATAGTTTGTTTGTTTTTTGTCTTTTTGTCACTGTCTGCTCACTTTGAACCCAAAATCAGAGACCTAAAGGACAAGGAAACAAAGGTATGTGATGAAAATATTCGTTTTCTGTCCACTTTTAAAGGGACAGTTCACTCAAACATTTTTTTTGTCATCATTTACTCACCCTCATGTTATTATAAACCTGTATAGCTTTGTTCTGTTCTTCTGTGAAACACATCTTGGTTTTGGCCATACATCTTAAGTCAGCATTTACATTTTTTCCCATGCCATAAAAATGAATGGTGACTGAGGCCATCATTTGGCCTAAGAAGGTCAAATGGACAATATGTGGATGAGAGATTTCATTTTGTGTGAACTGTCTCTTTAAGGGGGTTTTGTTTACTGATGGGTTTCTTGCTGTCTTGTGTGCATTTATAAATAGTCACTCCTTCTGTGAATCATATTTTATGTAGAAGACCAGTCTTGATATTAATGTAGCTCTCTAAGTGAATTCATAGTCGTGACATTGACTTATGAGGTAATTTAGAGTTTTTAATACGTTTTTACTTGTTGTTCTTGCTTGGACATAATCATTTACTCATTCTAGAGTAATTTACTTTTGCTGTGTGTCATTATTTCTTATAAGCATTATGGTGGACTGAACTAAGTAAAATTCACTGACACACTGTCTCTGTCTGTCTTTGGTATAATTTTGCTTAGTGCAAAACGGTTCGATGCATCAGAAGGACACTGTAAATGATGATGAATTTGACAATTACCTGAGCAGCCAGACAAATCAGGTGAGTTTTTGTCCTAATACTGTCAAATTAGTTGTCAGTACTCTAAAAATATTAGTATTGCTATTTTTCTAATTTCATTTCAGTGTTTCATTACATTAAACAATGGTAAATGTTACAAATCATTGACCTCTCTCATATTTTATTATTATTATAATTTTTTGTAAAAAGACTCTCACTCAAAGCTGTAATTGTGCATTAAAAATACATTAAACAATGGTAATATTGTGAAATATTATTATAATTTCTGTAATGTCACACAATCCTTCAGTAATCCATCCATATGCTGATTTGGTGCTTAAAAAAAGCATCATTATTGTCAATGTTGAAATCAGTTGTGCTGCTTAATATTTTTATGGAAATTGTGATGTGTTTTTTTTTTTAAGATTCTTTGAACAATAGAAAGTAACAGAACAGGATTAATTGAAAATAGAAATCCTTTGCAACATTATAAATGTCTTTTATTTTCGATCAATTTAGTGCATCCTTGGTGAATACAAGTATTAAGTTTTTTTTTTTTTTTTTTTTTTTTTTTTTTTTTAAGAATTGTGGACTGTAGTGTATTTATGACACTTTTTTTGTTTAGATTAAGTTTTTATCTTTATTTAGCCACTGGTTTGTTACATCATCATTACTGACTTTTCTTTATTACTCCCTGCAGAGTAATAGCTACCCACCAATGTCTGATCCCTACATGCCCAGCTATTATGCTCCCTCTATTGGATTCCCTTACTCCCTGGGAGAGGCTACTTGGTCCACAGCAGGAGACCCGCCTATGCCGTACCTTACCACGTATGGACAGATGAGCAATGGTGAGCATCACTTCATTCCCGATGGAGTCTTCAGCCAGCCTGGTGCTTTGGGCAACACGCCCCCTTTTCTCAGCCAACATGGATTTAACTTCTTTCCTGGAAATGCAGACTTTTCCACTTGGGGTACCAGTGGTTCTCAGGGACAGTCTACACAGAGCTCAGCATACAGCAGCAGTTACGGATATCCCCCGAGCTCATTGGGCCGTGCCATTGCTGATGGACAGTCCGGATTTGGCAGTGACTCTCAACTTAGTAAAGTTCCAGGGCTCAGTAGTATCGATCAGGGAATGGCCGGGCTCAAGCTCGGCTCTGACATGTCGGCGGTTACAAAAACGGTTGGTTCTCCTTTAGGTGGGACAGCAGGTATGAGTAGCATGGCTGCCAACAGCATGCCACCCGTCAGCTCCTCCGCACCGAAACCCACCTCGTGGGCTGCCATTGCGAGGAAACCGGCGAAACCTCAGCCCAAGATGAAGACGAAGCCCAACATGGGTTTGGGAAGCGGCACCACAATTCCTCCTCCGCCGATAAAGCATAACATGAACATTGGGACCTGGGAGGAAAAAGGCTCCATCACCAAACCCCCTCTCACGCAGCACATGCTCCCGCATCAGACCTTGGTGCAGCAGCAACTCTTGGCCCAACCTCAGCACATGCTTCAGAGTCCATTGCCTCCTCAACCCCAACACCAGCAGCTCCAGCTACAATCTCCCCAGCACCCTCAGCAGCTGCCTCCAGGTCCTCCCCACCCTCACCATCACTCGCAACCGGGTCCCCCGCAGCCCCTGCACCCACCCCAGGTGCAGAACCCCCCACCCCAAAATCGCTGGGTGGCTCCTCGAAACCGAGGAACCACATTTAACCAGAACAGCGGAATGGAGAACTTTGGCCTTGGGACTGGAGTCCCCATGAGCCTGTCGCCTTCTTCCAGTGAGGTTCACCCTGTGCTGGAGAAGCTTAAGGCCCTCCACAATTACAACCCCAAAGACTTTGACTGGAACTTGAAAAATGGACGGGTCTTTATAATCAAGAGCTACTCAGAGGATGACATCCACCGTTCCATCAAGTACTCCATCTGGTGCAGCACAGAGCACGGAAACAAGCGTCTAGATGGCGCCTACCGCTCGCTTGGTGCCAAAGGTCCACTGTACCTGCTCTTTAGTGTCAATGGCAGCGGACACTTCTGTGGCGTGGCCGAGATGATGTCAACCGTGGACTATAATGCCTATGCCGGCGTCTGGTCCCAGGATAAGTGGAAGGGCAAGTTTGAGGTGAAATGGATCTTTGTTAAGGACGTGCCCAATAACCAACTGCGGCACATTCGCTTAGAAAACAATGACAACAAGCCTGTCACCAACTCCAGGGACACTCAGGAAGTACCCCTAGAAAAGGCAAAGCAAGTGCTTAAAATTATTGCGACTTTCAAGCATACCACCTCAATCTTTGACGATTTTGCACATTACGAAAAGCGGCAGGAGGAAGAGGAAGCCATGCGAAGGGTAAGCGCAGCTTTCTGCCACTCTTCACAATAGCAGAAAGCAGCCACTGCACCTTTAGATCTCGTAAACATTGTTACGTATTAGTGCTGTCAGCATGTCCATCCATCTCCAAAGGCAGGTTTTTTTTAATAGCAACTAACTTCCAAGCCTTTCTGTCTCTTTTGAGTTTCATAAATGGGCAGCAGCAAGCCAAAAACAGTGCAGTCAGTCTTAATAAGAAATGAAATCTGGTTAGATCTGGTAACTCAGTACATCATTACTGCTGGTCACATATTATGTTGTTTGTGTTATTGCTCACCACGGCTTGCACATAACATATTTCCCCTATATTTCAACTAACTGAAATGCTAAAGTCTCTTAAGCTA